>NC_084613.1:78562745-78890245 GCF_033978795.1 Nerophis ophidion
AAATAAATTAATGAATTTATTTAAACAAGTGAGGACCAAGTCTTTAAAATATTTTCTTGGATTTTAAAATTCTATTTGAGTTTTGTCTTTCTTAGAATTAAAAATGTCGAGCAAAGTGAGACCATCTTGCTAGTACAAAAATACAATTTAAAAAATAGAGGCAGCTCACTGGTAAGTGCTGCTATTTGAGCTATTTTTAGAACAGGCCAGCGGGCGACTCGTCTGGTCCTTACGGGCGACCTGGTGCCCGCGGGCACCGCGTTGGTGACCCCTGCTCTAACCACTAGGCCACTGCGTAGTATGACAACTGTCTTGGACCTAGTGAACCATTTTTTTTTTTTCGTTCCATATATACGAATATTTGTATTATAGTTATATATATTTATTTAATTTAAATTCAGTCATTGCAACACCTATTTTATTTTAATTTATTTATTGCTAAATAACCTAGCTCCAAACTATTTTACTGTTACTATGACACGTTCATTTTTTTTTACTAGAAAATAGTTTAAAAATAATTAAAAGATCACAAGTTGTTTTTTTGTTAGTTTTTTTGTCAAATGCCTCCAAAGGGGTCAGAGCGCGTATAATCCTGTTGTTCTACCTCCTGCCGTCAAACCCATTTTATCCCACGCTTGTATGAGTCCACAAACACAACACACCGCCCTCTTTTTGTGACACAATCTCGTGAACGATCATGTTCACACACACTTTGTGTTCCCATACCCACTTGTCAAAACTGCAACCTGAGCAACTTTTTTTTTTTCCAATAACAAAATAAGATATGGGCAGGAACAATCACACGACTTTTGTGTTACACAATAAATGCATTGACTGGTAACTGCGCCATCTACGGGTGGGTAACAAAACAGCATTTTTAAGATGTAATATTAAATTAGTGTATGTACAGACTGTTGAATTATACGTTATTATAACCACAGGGACTGCGATGAGGTGGCGACTTGTCCAGGGTGTACCCTGCCTTCCGCCCGATTGTAGCTGAGATAGGCACCAGCGCCCCCCGCGACCCCAAATGGAATAAGCGGTAGAAAATGGATCGATGGATGGATGGAATATTAAATTAGTGTATGTACAGCCTGTTGAATATACGTTCTAGCCACAGGGACTGCAATGAGGTGGCAACTTGTCCAGGGTGTACCCCACTTTCCGCCTGAATGCAGCTGAGATAGGCTCCAGCGACCCCAAAAGGGACAAGTGGTAGGAAATGGATGGATGGATAACCACAGGGATTATACTCTTCTTGCTGCTAGGTAAAGTTCGCATGATAACTAGATAGATAGATAGATAGATAGATAGATAGATAGATAGATAGATAGATAGATAGATAGATGGATGGATAGTACTTTATTGATTCCTTCAGGAGAGTTCCTTCTGGAAAATTACAATTTCAGCAGCAGTGTAAAGAGTTGAGATCAATTTAAAAAAATTTAATAATGGGGGTTTACTAATATGTGCCACACTGTGAACCCACACCAAACAAGAATGACAAACATATTTCGGGAGAACATCTGCACTGTAACACTACATAAACACAACATAACAAATACCCAGAATCCCAAGCAAACCTGACTCTTCCAGGCTACAATATACACCCCGCTAGCACCAAACCCCGCCCCCCCCAACCCCGACCACCTCAACCAACGCAGGGAGTGGGTGGTAGTGGAGGTGTATAACCCCTGCTCTAGATAGATAGATAGATAGATAGATAGATAGATAGATAGATGGATGGATAGATAGATAGATAGATAGATAGATAGATAGATAGTACTTTATTGATTCCTTCAGGAGAGTTCCTTCTGGAAAATTAAAATTTCAGCAGCAGTGTACAGAGTTGAGATCAATTTTAAAAAATTAAATAATGGAGGTTTAAAAGGAAACACAATACAGAAATATTACAATAAGAATAAAAAATAAAAAGCAACAATGGGAATAAAAATATAACACTAAAATAAGAATATAACAAGAGAAAGTAGGCAGTAGTGAGACAATAAGACAATTATTCCTGTATTCCTGTATTAACTATAAATTAGAGATCCATCCATCCATTTCCTACCACTTATTCCCTTTGGGGTGGCGGGGGGCGCTGGTGCCTATCTCAGCTGTGTCCGATAATATCGGACTGCCGATATTATCAGCCGATAAATGCTTTAAAATGTGATTTCGGAAATTATCGGTATCGGTTTAAAAATTATCAGTATCGGTTTCAAAAACTAAAATATAACTTTTAAAAACGCCGCTGTGAATACGGACATAGGAAGAAATACAGAGTGCCAATAAAGCTTAAATGCACTGCCTTTGCATGCCGGCCCAGTCACATTATATCTACGGCTTTTACACACACTCAAGTGAATGCAAGCCATACTTGGTCAACAAACATACAGGTCACACTGAGGGTGGCCGTATAAACAACTTTAACACTGTTACAAATATGTGCCACACTGTGAACCCACACCAAACAAGAATGACAAACACATTTTGGGAGAACATCCGCACCGTAACACAACACATACATACCCCCCACCCGGTCCTCCTCCAACCCCGCCCACCTCAACCTCTTCATGCTCTCTCAGGGAGAGCATGTCCCAAATTCTAAGATGCTGTTTTGAGGCATGTTGAAAAAAAAATAATGCACTTTGTGACTTCAATAATATAATATGGCAGTGCCATATTGGCATTTTTTTCCATAACTTGAGTTGATTTATTTTGGAATACCTTGTTACATTGTTTAATGCTGTCAACACGTGGACTGTGGTGGGGTTTGTTTTCCCGGAATACAAAGGAAGGTGACAGGCCATGGCGAAAAGGTAAATACATGATTTTAATCTTAACTCAAAACCTACAAAAAAAAAGGCACTCACAGTGGAGGAACACAACGTAACACAGGGAACAAAACTAATACTTAAACATAAACCATGCACATAAAACAAAACAACACTTACTGGGACATGAGCAAGGCAGCATGAACAATGAACATCGGTACGAACTACGGCATGGACAGAGCAAAAACAAGAGGGATGACACCAGAACGAACAACAGAAAATGACAGGCTTAAATAGTGACATGATTAACAACAGGTGCGTGAGTTCAAACAAATGAAGTGTGTGAGTCCAAATGAGTACAGGTGAAACCAATGAGTTGTCATGGAAACAAAACAAGGGAGTGAAAAAACAGGAACTAATGGAGTCTTGAAGTAACATAACACAACTAAACAAAACATGATGACAAAACATGACAAATGCATCCAGTGGGGCATCATAACAAAATTAGGCATAATTAAAGCTGCAAGCAGCGATGGACGGGACCGTTTTAGCTGCTGCCCCCGCGACCCAAACCCAGATAAGTGGTAGAAGATGGATGGATGGATTATTACACAGAGAAAATGTTGTATACACATGGGTTATACATCAGTCTCATAATAATAACAGTTGTAAAGTGGCTTGGGCATTTTATAAGGACGCCTTGGTGCCGCCATTTTGAGACTCTATTGCATGGTGAATGTAATGCAGTTGTATTGAAGTGGAAATAGCAAACTTCCTGTTGATTTTAGTTGGGGGCGGTCAGTGTATGAAATATAGGTCTCAGTGAGACCTATATTGAGGTTTTTGTTTCATGTGTGTATGACAGTCCTACAGTTTTGTCTGAGCAGAAAGCCGCCATTTGGTTCTTTGCGGGCTGATAAAATCCAAACCGGGGTAGTAATTAAAACTATTTCTTTACTTTTAATCAGAAAGAGTCAATCTCTCTTTTGTGCTTATATGAAGCCGAAACGAAAAACGGCCTCAGAGGAGATAATGTTTGAAAAAAAGCGACATTTCTTAGCCAACTTTTGTATTGAAGTGGAATTAGCAAACTTCCTGTTGATTTTAGCCGGGGGATCTCAGTGGATGAAATATAGGTCTAACTGAGTCCTACATAGTGGTTCTTGTTTAATTTTTCTACGACATTCCTACTGGAAGTTACAGACATTTTTGTCTGTGTTTTCTTCCTAGGGTACACTAGAGCGCAATTTTGAGTTTTGGGGTTTGGTTTTTTGATTAGATTGCAATTTTCACCAGTCCTGATGTGTGTGTGTCAAATTTGGTGAGTTTTGAAGCATGTTAAGGGGGTCAAATATAATAATAATAAAGAAGAATAATAAAACGCTAGAAATTCAATAGGGTCCTCTGTTCCAAAGAGACATCGGTCCATAATAATGTGTTATTTCCACGACTGTATCGGTTGATATCAGAATCGGTAATTAAGAGTAGGACAATAACAAAATATCGGATATCGGCAAAAAAGCAATTATCGGACATCTCTACTATAAATTGAATATTGAACAACAAACAGCGTTGTCTGCTGGATTTTTTACGCCCCTGACCCAGATCTCCTCCTAATTATCGTTAGTGCTCGCAATTGTTCTTCCCTCCATTAAGCGTCTTTGCACTTGATTATTTCGCTAATTTTCATTTCACGCACACACACACACACACACACACATGCACACACACACGCGCAGACGTGTCCTCAGGGTGTGTTTAGCCCTGAGGTGACCATCTGTTCCCACCTGCTTGGTATGCAGCGTCTATTCCGTCTTGGTTGCGAGTGACGTGCGCACTTGTTTGATTTTTTATTTTCTATCAGTGCATCATTGTTTGTGTTGTTTTCTACATCTGGTTTGTGTTGTCGTACGTTCTGATCCTTTAGGCCGCAGTGCTTCTCAAATAGTGGGGCGAGCCCCCATGAGGGTTGGGGTGGGGGGGTGTCTAATAGCGACTTCAGTGTTAGTCAAAAACTTCAAAACCAGTGAAGTTGGCACGTTGTGTAATTCGTAAATAAAAACAGAAAACAGTGATTTGCAAATCCTTTTTAACTTACATTCAATTAAATCAATCAATCAATGATTATTTATGTAGCCCTAAATCACTAGTGTCTCAAAGGGCTCCACAAACCACAATAAAATCCCCGGTAGAGCCCACATAAGGGCAAAAGGGACGTCGGTGACAATGATGACTATGAGAAGAAACCTTGGAGAGGACCGCACATGTGGGCAACCCCGGACAACATATTTAACGTTCCAACTGAGAAACTTAATTTTTGTTTTTGCAAATAATTATTAACTTGGAATTCAATGGCAGCAACCCATTGCAAAAAAAAGTTGGCACAGGGGCATTTTTACCACTCTGTTACATGGCCTTTCCTTTTAACAACACTCAATAAAAGTTTGGAACTGAGGAGACCAATTTTTGAAGCTTTTCAGGTGGAATTATTTCCTAATCTTGCTTGATGTACAGCTTAAGTCATGGGTGTCAAACTCTGGCCCGCGGGCCAGATTTGGCCCGCGGTGTGATTTAATTTGGCCCTCGAGGCAATATCCATTTAGCATTAGAGCTGCAACACCGCATTCACCGCTAATACTCATACTTGCTAACCCTCCTAATTTTCCCGGTAGACTCCCGAAGTTCACTGCCCCTCCTGAAAATCTCCCGGGGCAACCATTCTCCCGAATTTCTACCGATTTCCACCTGGACAACTATATTGGGGGCGTGCATTTAAGGCACTGCCTTTAGCGTTCTCTACAACCTGTCGTCACGTCCGCTTTTCCTCCATACTAACAGCGTGTCACATAATATTTGTGGCTTTTACACACACACACACGCACAAGTGAATGCAAGGCATACTTGGTCAACAGCCATACAGGTCACACTGAGGGTGGCCGTATAAACAAATTTAGCACTGTTCCAAATATGCGCCACACTGTGAACCCACACCAAACAAGAATGACAAACACATTTCGGGTGAACATCCGCACCGTAACACAACAGAACAAATACCCAGAACCCCTTGCAGCTCTAACTCTTCCGGGAAACTTCCAGCAAACTGACCAATAATTAACATTTTATTCATGCATTTTCTCTTGCTACTTCAAGGCTTGAATGCTTGGTTCATTCATTATTGTTATTTTATCTTCAAATGTATTATTAGCCTGTGGAAAAAATGTGATATTTACCTCAGAAGATTGCAAATAGAAAAAAAGACATACAATTTGGATTTAAATTTTATTTGATATACCATTGATATTCTTTTAATTATTATTATTAGAAACTGGATTTTGCATGTCAATAAAGTTATATAAGCCTTGCTTGTTCAATATTTAATGCAAAACTTGTTTGGGTCCCCATTAAAAGGTTAATTTGTTCAACCTTGGCCCGCGGCTTTGTTCAGTTTCAAATTTTGGCCCACTCTGTATTTGGGTTTGACACCCCTGGCTTAAGTTGTTCAACAGTCCGGGGTCTCTGTTGTGGTATTTTAGGCTTCATAATGCGCCACACATTTTCAATGGGAGACAGGTCTGGACTACAGCCAGGCCAGTTTAGTACCCGCACTCTTTTACTATGAATCCACGCTGTTGTAACACGTGGTTTGGCATTGTCTTGCTGTAATAAGCAGGGGCGTCCATGATGACATTGCTTGGATGGCAACATATGTTGCTCCAAAACCTGTATGGACCTTTCAGCATTAATAACAGTTTAGTCTTTATTCGAAGGGACAAGGCACAGAAACATTAAGCTCAAAGACAGATATGTTCTGTACCAGATTATAGCTAAATAGCTCATTTCCATCTGCAGTCTTTGGCAACCTAAATTAAAGGGGTACAAAAATCACGCAATAAAATTATGACAATAAAATCATACTATCGGATGGAATCAAATTAAGAAAAGTCATAATATGACCTTCTTTGGACACATACTTAATATACAATATAACAAACCTCATTTACATCATCACACAAAGACAATAAAGATCAAGTGTGATGTGTTACGATGTGAAGGTAAGGGTGACTTCAAGTGTCTTGGGCACTAATACACCCCCATACCATCACAGATGCTAGTTTTGGAATTTCGCTCCTAGAACAATCCGGATGGTTATTTTCCTCTTTGTTCCAGAGGACACGACGTCCACGGTTCCCAAAAACAATTTGAAATGTGGACTTGTCAGACCACAGAACACTTTTCCACTTTGCATCAGTCCATCTTAGATGAGCTCGGGCCCAGCGAAGCCGGCGGCGTTTCTGGGTGTTGTTGATAAATCCCATTTAGAAAATTCCTAGCACCAACACTGATGGAGTATCGGTGCGTGCAAAACAGCAGCAGGTGGCTGTGGCCTGCGGGCCGGTTCTAATACTAATCAAATATCACTCCGGGGACCAGAGATCATTCATTTGTGGGCCTTGACTTTGACACAAATTTTAAAAAAAGCATATAATGTCAACTTGTTTTTCCCCTTTACTGCTACTTTAAGGGGGGCCCTGGAGCTGAGGGGATTTTGGGGGCCATTCCCAAACCTCAACAACAACAAAATAATTACTTTCTCTAGACACCTAAAAGTATTCATATTCTCTTCATGTCATATTGTTAGAATAATGATGTACATATTATAATACCATTTTATGCTTAAGGGCCGTTCCTATAATTATTCTCAATTGTGCTGAAGTGGTATTTTTCTTTGTCCGTGCAAAGCTGGCATTTCAAAAGATTGCAAGCCAGTCTGGTATCAGTGTCTGTGTCCAGGAACGGCCTGCTGACTGCCAAGGCTGAACACCGCCGTGACGCAGACAGAGCAGACACAAGGCGATATTACCAGCGTCAATACATTTGCATGTTTTTAGAATCATATATTGTGTCTAACTGGAGTTGTCGAGATTACACCCTTCCCTCAGCGACAGCTTCAGTGATGTAAACAGGGACCTCCCAAATAATTAGAGGAAGCACGCGGGCTGGACTTTTAGAACATAGTTTGGATCTGTAACTAGAATACAGTCCAAAACATTGAGCCAAATTGAACTCTGTCTCTGCATGATTCCTTGCTTCTCGTCTGTTTAATAGATGTCATCAGTGTTTGAACCTGACACACATTATGCCTGCCCCAAGTGGAGGAGTCCAAGTACCTGGAAGTCCTGTTCACGAGTGAGGGAAGAGTGGATCGTGAGATCGACAGGCGGATCGGTGCGGTGTCTTCAGTAATGCGGACGCTGTATCGATTCGTTGTGGTGAAGAAGGAGCTGAGCCGGAAGGCAAAGCTCTCAATTTGCCGGTCGATCTACGCTCCCTTTCTCACCTATGGTCATGAGCTTTGGGTCATGGCCGAAAGGACAAGATCACGGGTACCAGCAGCCGAAATTAGTTTCCTCCGCCGGGTGGCGGGGCTCTCCCTTAGAGATAGGGTGAGAAGCTCTGTCATCCGGGAATAGCTCAAAGTAAAGCCGCTGTTCCTCCTCATTTGGTCAGGATACCACGGTTGGACATGCCCCGAACGCCTCCCTAGGAGGCGTTCGGGGCACGTCCAACCGTTGAGAGGCCACGGGAAAGACCCAGGACACTTTGGGAAGACTATGTCTCAAGGCTGGCCTGGGAACGCCTCAGGATCCTTGGGAAGAGCTGAATGAAGTGGCTGGGGAGAGGAAAGTCTGGGCTTCCCTGCTTAGGTCGCTGCCCCCGCAACTCGACCTCGTATAAGCAGAAGAAGATGGATGGATGGATGGATGGATTGATGGGTTTTTGGCTCAGCTCCTTCTTCACCACAACGGATCGATCCGCCTGTCGATCTCACGATCCACTCTTCCCTCACTTGTGAACACGACTCCGAGGTACTTGAACTCCTCCACTCGGGGCAGGGTCTCCTCCCCAACCCAGAAATGGCACCCTACCCTTTTCCGGGAGGGAACCATGGACTCGGACTTGGAGGTGCTGATTCCCAACCCAGTCGCTTCACACTCGGCTACGAACCAATCCAGCGAGGGCTTAAGATCCTGGCCAGATGAACCACATCATTTGCAGAAAGCCGAAACTTAATCCTGCAGCCACCAAACCGGATCCCTTCAACGCCTTGACTGCGCCTAGAATTTCTGTCCAAGGGCAGCCTTGGCGGAGTCCAACCTTCACTGGAAACGAGTCCGACTTACTGCCGGCAATGCGGACCAAGCTCTGGCACAGATCATACAGGGAGCGGACCGCCATACCCCATACTCTCTGAGCACTCCCCACAGGACTTCCCGAGGGACACGGTCAAATGCCTTCTCCAAGTCCACAAAGCACATGTAGACTGGTTGGGCAAACTCCCATGCACCCTTAAGAACCCTGCCGAGAGTATAGAGCTGGTCCACAGTTCCACGACCAGGACGAAACCACCGCTCTGTATCAAATATAAAATATACATCTGAAAGATGAAAAGAAAGCCGTAAAATACAAAGCACTGACTTTTTGTTACAACCAGCTTTTATGATTACCTTTCCTTACCGTGACCCTGCTCCCTACGGCGTGGATGTTGTTGTTTTTGAACAATATTCAGCGAGAACGTAAAAGGCTCAGCGCTATCTAGTCCGAGTGACTTCAGCGTAAGTTGGTATTTGACACACACACGCACACACACACACACAGGGGGCGCCATTGATGACATTCAAATCTTAATTAAGGGCCGATCGATAGTGTTTACAGCGCAGTGCAGGTTGTAATTCCAATAAGCCTCCATTATTAATGACGTTAGCCTGCACTGAAATGAAATGAGACAAGTGTCGCCTTCAATGAAGTCAGCCTTCCTGCCCGTTTTACGACGGCTACCAATGTTGACACACCGCTCCAAACAAGACCTCTGCACCTAATCAAGGTTGTATGATTAATCATTTAGGTGTAATGTCTTTTGACGTTACGACCATTGGGATTTTTGATCACTAGTTTCAAGCCTCGGAAAGCTAACCAGTACAGAACTAGTTGTGTAGCTCATGCTTGCCAACCTTCAATCATCAATCAATCAATGTTTACTTATATAGCCCGAAATCACTAGTGTCTCAAAGGGCTGCACAAACCACTATGACATCCTCGGTAGGCCCACATAAGGGCAAGGAAAACTCACACCCAGTGGGACGTCGGTGACAATGATGACTATGAGAACCTTGGAGAGGAGGAAAGCAATGGATGTCGAGCGGGTCTAACATGATACTGTGAAAGTTCAATCCATAATGGATCCAACACAGTCGCGAGAGTCCAGTCCAAAGCGGATCCAACAAAGCAGCGAGAGTCCCGTTCACAGCGGAGCCAGCAGGAAACCATCCCAAGCGGAGGCGGGTCAGCAGCGCAGAGATGTCCCCAGCCGTTACACAGGCGAGCAGTACATGGCCACCGGATCGGACCGGACCCCCTCCACAAGGGAGAGTGGGACATAGGAGAAAAAGAAAAGAAACGGCAGATCAACTGGTCTAAAAAGGGAGTCTATTTAAAGGCTAGAGTATACAAATGAGTTTTAAGGCGAGACTTAAATGCTTCTACTGAGGTGGCATCTCGAACTTGAGTTGAGACCTGTGAATTCGGGAGATGTGGGCGAGCTTGGGCGTAGCAGGGGGTGTATATATTTTCAAATATGCTCGGGGGCGGCATGGTGTAGTGCAGGGGTTGGGAACCTATGGCTCTAGAGCCAGATGTGGCTCTTTTGACGACTGCATCTGGCTCTCAGATAAATCTTAGCTGACGTTGCTTAACGCGATAAATATGAATAATTTCGCTGGTAACCACAGTGCTAAAAATAACTTGCAAAATATAAAACATTCTCATGCATTTAAATCCATCCATCCGTTTTCTACCGCACCTGTTCAAGAAGTCGCATTAATGGTAAGAAGTATTTTATGTCAAAATGGGGGGGGGGGGGGGTCGTTCTCCCAGGAAGGCAGACGGACTACTCGGGACATGGCAGTTAGGTAAAAACTAAAAACTAAAAAAAAGATACAAAAAAAAAATCGCTCACAGTGGAGGCACAACTTGGGCTAAGGAAGAAAGCTAACGCATAAACAGACTAAGAACATAAATTTAAAAATAACTTACTTGGCATGGCATGAAGCACGAAACTATGGCAAGGCATGAAACAAGTCAGCACAGAGCAAGAAAAGATCACATTGACACCAGGGCGACTGACTGGCAAAGACGAGCTTAAATACTGCCTCTGATTAGTGCTCGGGAAGCAGGTGAGCGGGCATTTTGTCCACCAGAGACAGGTGGACAAAATGAGTAACCAAGGAAACAAGACAAGGGAGTGGAAAAAACAGGAACTTAAAAAGTCCAAAGGACAAACAGCACATGGCCAAACAAAAACATGATCAACAGACATGATTTTTGATTTACTATTGGTTAGCTTCAGAAAAACAATGTTATTAAAAAGAATAAGAGACGTATTATACTCTAAAAATGTTGGTCTTACTTAAAAATGTACACATTTAGTCGTATTCAGTGTTAGATAATATGATACGGCTCTCACGGAAATACATACACGGCATAGCTCGGTTGGTAGAGCGGCTGTGTCAGCAACTTGAGGGTTGCAGGTTCGATTCCCGTGTCCGCCATCCTAGTCACTGCCGTTGTGTCCTTGGGCAAGACACTTTACCCACCTGCTCCCAGTGCCACCCACACTGGTTTAAAATGTAACTTAGATATTGGGTTTCACTATGTAAAGCGCTTTGAGTCACTAGAGAAAAGCGCTATATAAATATAATACACTTCACAATACACTTCAAATATTTGGCTTTCATGGCTCTCTCAGCCAAAAAGGTTCTCGACACCTGGTGTAGTGGGAAGAGCGACCGTGCCAGAAATCTGAGGGTTGCAGGTTCGCTCCCCGCCTCTTGACATCCAAATCGCTGCCGTTGTGTCCTTGGGCAGGACACTTCACCCTTGCCCCCGGTGCCCCTCACACTGGGAAATGATTGATGAATGAATGGTGGGAAAAAAAAAGTCCCTCTATTTGATGGAAGTCAGCACAAAAAAGCTGGAAATATGACAAAGTGTCCAGGAGGGTGTCCCTTCCAGAAGGCCCACCCGCCTTGGATCACCACACGGGTAAGAAACAGAAAAAAAGTCCCTCTATTTGATGGAAGTCAGCACAAAAAAGATGGAGGGTGTCTCTTCCAGAATCACTCGTTTCAAGCCTTGGACAACTAACCAGTTCTCAACTAGTTGTGTAGCTCATGCTTGCCAACCTTGAGTTGAGACCTGTGAATTCGGGAGATGTGGGCGGAGTTTGGGGGGGGTGTGAAGATGATTTGCAAATCCTTTTCAACCCATATTCAGTTGAATGCACTACAAAGAGAAGATATGTGATGTTCAAACTCATAAACTTTATTTCTTTTTTTGCAAATAATAATTGACTTGGAATTTCATGTCTGCAACACGTGCCAAAGTAGTTGGGAAAGGGCATGTTCACCACTGTGTTACATCACCTTTTCTTTTAACAACACTCAATAAACTTTTGGGAGCAGAGGAAGCTAATTTTTGAAGCTTTGAAAGTGGAATTCTTTCCCATTCTTGTTTTATGTAGAGCTTCAGTCGTTCAACAGTCCGGGGTCTCCGCCGTCATATTTTACGCTTCATAATGCACCACACATTTTAGATTGGAGAGAAGTCTGGCCTGCAGGCGGGCCAGGAAAGTACCCGCACTCTTTTTTTTTACAAAGCCACGCTGTTGTAACACGTGCTGAATGTGGCTTGACATTGTCTTGCTGAAATAAGCAGGGGCATCCATGAAAAAGACGGCGCTTGGATGGCAGTATATGTTGTTCCAAAACCTGTATGGACCTTTCAGCATTAATGGTGCCTTCACAGATGTGTAAGTTACCCATGCCTTGGGCACTAATGCACCCCCATACCATCACAGATGCTGGCTTTTGAACTTTGCGTCGATAACAGTCTGGATGGTTAGCTTCCCCTTTGGTCCGGATGACGCGATGTTGGATATTTCCAAAAACTATTTGAAATGTGGACTCGTCAGACCACAAAACACTTTTCCACTTTGCATCAGTCCATCTTAGATGATCTCGGACCCATAGAAGCCGGCGGCGTTTCGGGATGTTGTTGATAAATGGCTTTCGCTTTGCATAGTAGAGTTTTAACTTGCACTTACAGATGTAGCGACAAACTGTATTTAGTGACAGTGGTTTTCTGAAGTGTTCCTGATCCCATGTGGTGATGTCCTTTAGAGATTGATGTTGTTTTTTGATACAGTGCCGTCTGAGGTATTGAAGGCCACGGCCATTCCAATGTTGTTTTTCCGGCCATGCTGCTTACGTGGAGTGAATTCTCCATATTCTCTGAACCTTTTAATGATATTACAGACCGTAGATGTTGAAATCCCTAAATTTCTTGCAACTGCTCTTTGAGAAACGTTGTTCTTTAACTGTTTGACTATTTGCTCACACAGTTGTGGACAAAGGGGTGTACCTCGCACCATCCTTTCTTGTGAAGGACTGAGTATTTTTGGGAAGCTGTTTTTATACCCAATCATGGCACCCACCTGTTCCCAATTAGCCTGCACACCTGTGGGATGTTCCAAATAAGTGTTTGATGAGCATTCCTCAACTTTATAAGTGTTTATTGCCACCTTTCTCAACTTCTTTGTCACGTATTGCTGGCATCAAATTCTAAAGGTAATCATTATTTGCAACAACAAAAAAAATGTTTATCAGTTTGAACATCAATTATGTTGTCTTTGTAGCATATTCAACTGAATATGGGTTGAAAATGAATTGCCAATCATTGTATTCCGTTTATATTTACGGTGGCAGAGGGGTTAGTGCGTCTGCCTCACAATACGAAGGTCCTGCAGTCCTGGGTTCAAATCCAGGCTCGGGATCTCTCTGTTTGGAGTTTGCATGTTCTCCCCGTGAATGCGTGGGTTCCCTCCGGGTACTCCGGCTTCCTCCCACTTCCAAAGGCATGCACCTGGGGATAGGTTGATTGGCAACAATAATTCGGCCCTAGTGTGTGAATGTGAGTGTGAATGTTGTCTGTCTATCTGTGTTGGCCCTGCGATGAGGTGGCGACTTGTCCAGGGTGTACCCCGCCTTCCGCCCGATTGTAGCTGAGATAGGCGCCAGCGCCCCCCGTGACCCCAAAAAGGGAATAAGCGGTAGAAAATGGATGGATGTATTCCGTTTATATTTACATCTAGCACAATTTCCCAACTCAAATATATATATATATATATATATATATATATATATATATATATATATATATATATATATATATATTTGAGTTGGGAAATTGTGTGTGTGTAAACAGTGACCTCCCAAATAATTATAACAAAGACACAACACTAGCCTAGCTTGGTAATACAGGTGCTGTCAAAAGAATGAACAAAACATACCAAAATACGCCTCTAGAAAAGAAAGGTAAGCTGACTAACTAAAGCAATTAAAATAGCATAAACCAAAAACCTACCTAACTACTCTAGCCAAAGAGGGGGTCCAGAACATACAAGGGTGACAGCCACCACTAAGCCTGGTGTCTCTAAACACAAAGTAATCCTACGTGTGTAGTGGGCGGCATAGCTCGGTTGGTAGAGTGGCCGTGCCAGCAACCTGAGGGTTGCAGGTTCGATTCCCGCTTGTGCCATCCTAGTCACTGCCGTTGTGTCCTTGGGCAAGACACTTTACCCACCTGCTCCCAGTGCCACCCACACTGGTCTAAATGTAACTTAGACATTGGGTGTCACTATGTAAAGCGCTTTGAGTCACTTGAGAAAAGCGCTATATAAATATAATTCACAATAGTGTATGGAGGCCTCTGTCTAACCTTTCCCAAGACTAGGCTGCAGATACTTACAAAGGTTGAAAGGTCAAACAAAAAGGAAGACAAAAAAAAAAAAAAAACAGGTGGCACAAGTTTAGCAAAAAGCTTAAAGGCCGACTGAAACCCACTACTACCCACCACGCAGTCTGATAGTTTATATATCAATGATAAAATATTAACATTGCAACACATGCCAATACGGCCGCTTTAGTTTACTAAATTGCAATCTGAAATTTCCCGGGAGTTTCTTGTTGAAAACGTTGCGGAATTATGACGTATGCCGCATAATTATATAGTATTTTGGACATCTGTTTTGCTGAATCTTTTGCAATTTGTTCATTTAATAATGGAGACTATAAAGAACAATGCTGTTGGTGGAAAGCTGTGGATTCCAGCTGTCTTTAGCACCGAGAGCCAGCCGGCGTTTCTTTCTTTGTTGTGAAAGCAGAGCGGTCAACCAGCATGTTTTTGGATGGGGAAATTGTGATATATATCTTACCGAAGACGTCCGTGGATTATTCGTCGTTCTGCAGCAGCTGTGAGCTTGGCTCCTCGGCTTCTCTCTGAGACACAGTGTGTTCAACGCAGCCATCCGACCTCGAGGTATGTCTTTACAATCTTTACTTTACAATCTTTAAAATCTCACTAAAGCACGAGTTGGACAATATCGGAATATCGGATATCTGCAAAAAACATACTTGCCAACCTTGAGACCTCCGATTTCGGGAGGTGTGGGGTGGGGTGTGTGGTTGGGTGTGGTTTGGGGGCGTGGTTGGGGCTATTTGAGTAACGTCACTTCCGAGTTTCCAGAAGGTGGCGCCAGTATGTGCTTTGCCCGGCCGTCTCTCGCTGTCAGCTCTGTTCGTTTTTGTGTTGTTTGCGTCTATTTTCGTCTCTGTCAGCTCACTGCTTGTGTATGACCGCCAAACACTGTTGGATCTTTGCCCCTCTCCCACTGATATTATCAACTTTGATGTTGGTTTTTTGACGTCCCAGTCAGCTTTTTCACCTGGCCGGATTCCTGCCTTCCTTTCCCGCCTCGTGGCTCCTCTCCCCCGCCACCTGCGGACTGTGTGTCGGGCTCCACCTGGATTAGCTGCGCCCTCGGACGTGCTGGCACCCGCCAGTTTCGGTCTTGTGAACGCAAGATCTTTGCCAAACAAAACGTTTATCCTGAAGGATTTCTTCACTTCCCGCGGACTTGACTTCCTCTGTGTGACGGAAACATGGCTGAGAGCCGGTGAGTCCGCCCCTCTTAATGAACTTCTGCCTCCGGTGTGTTCCAACTTTAATTGTCCGCGGTCGTCCGGTCGAAAAGGAGGAGGATTACCAAAAATTACTTTAAATGCGGTCAGATCCGACTACAATCCTCCTTTTTCAAGCTTCGAACTGCGCATGTTTGAAGCTCCGGCTAAATTTCGGGAGATTTTCGGGAGAAAATTTCTTCCGGGAGGTTTTCGATATGATCAACTTCGTTGTTGGTGTTTTGACGTCCCAGTTAGCTTTTTTACCTGGCCGGATTCCTGCCTTCCTTTCCCGCCTCGTGGCTCCTCTCCCCCGCCACCTGCGGGCTGTGTGTTGGGCCCCACCTGGATTAGCTGCGCCCTTGGACGTGCTGGCCCCCGCCAGTTTCGGTCTTGTGAACGCAAGATCTTTGACAAACAAAATGTTTATCCTGAAGGATTTCTTCACTTCCCGCGGACTGGACTTCCTCTGTGTGACGGAAACATGGCTGAGAGCCGGTGAGTCCGCCCCTCTTAATGAACTTCTGCCTCCGGAGTGTTCCAACTTTAATTCCCCGCGGTCGTCCGGTCGAAAAGGAGGAGGATTACCAAAAATTACTTTAAATGCCGTCAGATCCGACTGCAATCCTCCTTTTTCAAGCTTCGAACTGCGCATGTTTGAAGCTTCGGCTAAATTTCGGGAGATTTTCGGGAGAAAATTTCTTCCGGGAGGTTTTCGGTATGATCAACTTCGATGTTGGTGTTTTGACGTCCCAGTTAGCTTTTTTACCTGGCCGGATTCCTGCCTTCCTTTCCCGCCTCGTGGCTCCTCTCCCCCGCCACCTGCGGACTGTGTGTCGGGCTCCACCTGGATTAGCTGCGCCCTCGGACGTGCTGGCACCCGCCAGTTTCGGTCTTGTGAACGCAAGATCTTTGCCAAACAAAACGTTTATCCTGAAGGATTTCTTCACTTCCCGCGGACTTGACTTCCTCTGTGTGACGTAAACATGGCTGAGAGCCGGTGAGTCCGCCCCTCTTAATGAACTTCTGCCTCCGGTGTGTTCCAACTTTAATTGTCCGCGGTCGTCCGGTCGAAAAGGAGGAGGATTACCAAAAATTACTTTAAATGCGGTCAGATCCGACTACAATCCTCCTTTTTCAAGCTTCGAACTGCGCATGTTTGAAGCTCCGGCTAAATTTCGGGAGATTTTCGGGAGAAAATTTCTTCCGGGAGGTTTTCGATATGATCAACTTCGTTGTTGGTGTTTTGACGTCCCAGTTAGCTTTTTTACCTGGCCGGATTCCTGCCTTCCTTTCCCGCCTCGTGGCTCCTCTCCCCCGCCACCTGCGGGCTGTGTGTTGGGCCCCACCTGGATTAGCTGCGCCCTTGGACGTGCTGGCCCCCGCCAGTTTCGGTCTTGTGAACGCAAGATCTTTGACAAACAAAATGTTTATCCTGAAGGATTTCTTCACTTCCCGCGGACTTGACTTCCTCTGTGTGACGGAAACATGGCTGAGAGCCGGTGAGTCCGCCCCTCTTAATGAACTTCTGCCTCCGGAGTGTTCCAACTTTAATTCCCCGCGGTCGTCCGGTCGAAAAGGAGGAGGATTACCAAAAATTACTTTAAATGCCGTCAGATCCGACTGCAATCCTCCTTTTTCAAGCTTCGAACTGCGCATGTTTGAAGCTTCGGCTAAATTTCGGGAGATTTTCGGGAGAAAATTTCTTCCGGGAGGTTTTCGGTATGATCAACTTCGATGTTGGTGTTTTGACGTCCCAGTTAGCTTTTTTACCTGGCCGGATTCCTGCCTTCCTTTCCCACCTCGTGGCTCCTCTCCCCCGCCACCTGCTGGCTGTGTGTCGGGCCCCACCTGGATTAGCTGCGCCCTTGGACGTGCTGGCCCCCGCCAGGTTCGGTCTTGTGAACGCAAGATCTTTGCCAAACAAAACGTTTATCCTGAAGGATTTCTTAACTTCCCGCGGACTTGACTTCCTCTGTGTGACGGAAACATGGCTGAGAGCCGGTGAGTCCGCCCCTCTTAATGAACTTCTGCCTCCGGAGTGTTCCAACTTTAATTCTCTGCGGTCGTCCGGTCGAAAAGGAGGAGGGTTACCAAAAATTACTTTAAATGCCGTCAGATCCGACTACAATCCTCCTTTTTCAAGCTTCGAACTGCGCATGTTTGAAGCTCCGGCTAAATTTCGGGAGATTTTCGGGAGAAAATTTCTTCCGGGAGGTTTTCGATATGATCAACTTCGATGTTGGTGTTTTGACGTCCCAGTTAGCTTTTTTACCTGGCCGGAATCCTGCCTTCCTTTCCCGCCTCGTGGCTCCTCTCCCCCGCCACCTGCGGGCTGTGTGTCGGGCCCCACCTGGATTAGCTGCGCCCTTGGACGTGCTGGCCCCCGCCAGTTTCGGTCTTGTGAACGCAAGATCTTTGCCAAACAAAACATTTATCCTGAAGGATTTCTTCACTTCCCGCGGACTTGACTTCCTCTGTGTGACGGAAACATGGCTAAGAGCCGGTGAGTCCGCCTCTCTTAATGAACTTCTGCCTCCAGAGTGTTCCTACTTTAATTCTCCGCGGCCGTCCGGTCGAAAAGGAGGAGGATTACCAAAAATTACTTTAAATGCCGTCAGATCCGACTGCAATCCTCCTTTTTCAAGCTTCGAACTGCGCATGTTTGAAGCTCCGGCTAAATTTCAGGAGATTCTCGGGAGAAAATTTCTTCCGGGAGGTTTTCGATATGATCAACTTCGATGTTGGTGTTTTGACGTCCCAGTCAGCTTTTTTACCTGGCCGGAATCCTGCCTTCCTTTCCCGCCTCGTGGCTCCTCTCCCCCGCCACCTGCGGGCTGTGTGTTGGGCCCCACCTGGATTAGCTGCGCCCTTGGACGTGCTGGCCCCCGCCAGTTTCGGTCTTGTGAACGCAAGATCTTTGACAAACAAAAAGTTTATCCTGAAGGATTTCTTCACTTCCCGCGGACTTGACTTCCTCTGTGTGACGGAAACATGGCTGAGAGCCGGTCAGTCCGCTCCTCTCAATGAACTTCTGCCTCCGGAGTGTTCCTACTTTAATTTTTCCACGGTCGTCCGGTCGAAAAGGAGGAGGGTTACCAAAAATTACTTTAAATGCCGTCAGATCCGACTGCAATTCTCCTTTATCAAGCTTCGAACTGCGCATGTTTGAAGCTTCGGCTAAATTTCGGGAGATTTTCGGGAGAAAATTTCTTCCGGGAGGTTTTCCGGAGAGGCGCTGAATTTCGGGAGTCTCCCGGAAAATCCGGGGGGGTTGGCAAGTATGGCAAAAAAGCCATTATCGGACATCTCTATTTTCTATGTTAAACCCAGGAAGTGAACAAATGATCAGTAATTGCTGAGAGACAGTGAAGTGTTGCATGCATAAATACTCTCAAAGCATTACCAAGATACTATTGTAGTGAATTATAGTTCATTTCCACGGCTCTTTATCGTCACTTACTGTGGCAGTTAATCTCTTACGTTTAACATTACTTAAAGTCATTTAGCGGACACAGAATCTACAGTGCATAGCAATCAAATGTAGTGCTCAGTAATTGTATTTTATTTTATTTATTTTTTTACATTTGCAAGCCCGCCGCCAAACTAATATACTCCGCTCCCGGCAATTAACCTGCTGAATAAAACAGGGATAATGTTTAAATCCCCAATAATAAGGATTAGCTCATAATCAACCCAAAGGATCCTTCAGCGCCGTCATTTTCACGTCTTAATTCCGCCCTTTTTTTTCCTACTGTAAGATGCCGACGGGAAAAGAAAGTGACGGTGTAAGTTCATCTGGGTTCAGCGGCGGGGGAGTCCGCACTTCAAACGTTGGCTAATTACAAAGACAGCTTAAACGCGAATAATTTGCCTCTTTTCTTTTGTGGCGCTGATTATCTCCCAGTCACGGCGAGTGAAGCCGGGACTGAAATGGCGACGTTGAGCCACTCAGCCGGGAGTCCGCCGGCGTAGTCCAGAGGTGATGGTGGTGATTGCGGAAGGACGTCACTCGCCTACAAGTTATAATCTTAAAACGCAGCCGGTTCACACGTTTTTCTTTTGTTAAAGCAAATCATGGTTATATAGTTGCGCCAGGGAAAAAAGGAGCTAAATACAATACCCTAAAAATTATGCTCAGGCACATTCCGTAAGTAAGTTAATAATAATTTGTGGAGAGACGGAGCCGGCGAGCCGTCAGCAGGGTCGGACAAATGGGGCGCTCAGAGCGCAATCCAAGTCAGGTGCGTAAACCACACACCTGCTCTCAATACCTGCATCTTCTCCTGCAGTTTAAAAGGGGAGAAGGAGGATCAATCGGGGCAGAAGTAGTAGGAGACATCCAGACGGAACACCAGACGAGCGAGCAGACGAGGGAGAACCAATGAGAGCCACGGAGCGACAAAGACCAGCACAGGAAGACGGGCGACTGAAAGGGAGACCGGCGCGAGCAGAGAAGGAGGCACTGAAAGAGCGACCGACTGACACTGCAAGCGACTTTATTTGCAAAAATAAAGAGTCAAACCTGTGCATGCCGATGTCCTCCGTTAATGATCCACGCAACCCACACGATGGCGGTTATATAATAATAATAATAATAATAATAATAATAATAATATTAATAGACTTCATTTGTAAAAAGCACTTTACATTGAGTAAACAACCTCAAAGTGCTACAGTGTATTAAAAAAATAATAATAATAAAAACAAACACAAAATCAATTCTACAACAGCCTAATAGCCAGAACTAGTATGCTGTAAGCTTTTTCTACTTACAGTTCCACAAAGTCACACTGGAAGCCAGTTGTGCAGAGTTGACAGGGTTTAATATGTTTTTTGTAGGGGGGGGGAATCTTTTATTTTATTTTTTATTTTTTTCTTCGTCATGAAAAAGGGACGTTTTTGTCATGAAAACGGGAGGTTTTTGTGGTTGGTGCGACCATTGTAAGTGCATATTGTGTTGTTTATGTTGATTTAATAAAATAATTAAAAAAAACAAATAAAAAAAAATTATGATTTTTTCTTTATTTTATTTTTTTTTTAATAAAAATGAATAAAAAATTCTTCCGCGGCCCGGTACCAATCGGGCCACGGCCCGGTGGTTGGGGACCACAGATGTACTGTATCTAAAAAAAAGGCTTTTTTAAAAAGAAGGGTTTTTAAGCTTTTTTTAAAAGCATTCACAGTCTGTGGTGCCCTCAGGTGGTCAGGTAGAGCGTTCCACAGACTGGGAGCGGCGGAGCAGAAATCCCGGTCTTCCATTGTTCTTAGCTCTGTCCTCGGAGGTTGGAGGAGGTTTGCCTGTCAGGAGCGGAGGTGTCGTGTGAAGTACCACGGATAGTTATAATCCCTCCAAATGACCCATTTAGAAATTGTTCCAAGTAAGACCTTTTTTTCCCCAGCTGTGTGATGACATCAGCATATTATCCATATATGGTAAAAATGTACCCAAAGATACCTGAGCGAATCCGCCCTCGTAGTTGCTGTAGTCAATAAGGTCCTTCTTTTTTCTCTATCCTCTTATTAAAGTAAAAGTACCACTGATATTCTGGGTGTAGTGAAATTACCCTCTGCATTTGACCAGTGCCCTTATTCCAGGTGAGGGGAGCAGTGAGCAGCGGTGACAGTGCCCGGGAATTATTTTTGGTGATTTAACCCCCAATTCCAACCCTTGATGCTGAGTGCCAAGCAGGAAGGTAATGGTTCCCATTTTGTAGTCTTTGGTATATCTCGGCCGGGGTTTGAACTCACGAACTACCTATCTCAGGGCGGACGCTCTAACCAAAAGTTCACTGAGCAGGCTTGAGTAAGAATAAAAGTGAATGTTTCCAAAAGTGGAAGAAAAAAATCACCTGCTCCGTCGGACTTAAGTTGACTCAGTAGCACAACCTGTAGTTGAAGACTGTGAATTATGGAACAAAAAATTGATGCCCGTGGAAGAAAAAGTGGCAAAAATGTGCCAAAAGTATTCCCTTGAAGAAAATAGTTGTTCTACTTGCAAATCCTTTAGTGCAGTGGTGTCAAGCTCATTTTAGATGGGGGGCCACGTGGAGAAAAATATACTCCCAAGTGGGCCGCACTGGTAAAATCACGGCACAATAACTTAAAAATAAAGACAACTTCTGATTGTTTTTTTTTGTTTAAGAATAGAACAAGCAGATTCTGAAATTGTACAAATCATAATGGGTTTTTTTTTTAGTTTGTGACTATTGTTTTGAGTTTGTGAAACATTTTTGAGTTTATGAAATAATTAATAGAGTTTGTGAAACATTTTTTTGACTTTTTGAATAATTTTTTTTTGAGTTCATGAAAAAAAAAGAGTTTGTGAAACATTGATTTTGAGTTTGTGAGACTTTTTTTTACGAGTTTGTGAACATTCTTTTTGTGTTTGTGAAACATGTTTTTGTGTTTCTGAATATTGTTTTGAGTTTGTGAAACATTTATTTTGAGTTTGTGAAAAAAAATAGTTTGTAAAAGATTTATTTAGAATTTTTGAAACATTTATTTTGAGCTTGTGAAACGTTTTTTTTTGTTTGTGAACATTTGTTTTGAGTTTGTGAAATGTTTGTTTTGAGTTTGTGAAACATTTTTGAGTTTGTGAAACACTTTATTGCGTTTGTGAAACATTTTTTTGTGATTTGTGAAACATTTCTTTGAGTTTGTGAAACAAATATTTTTTTAAAGTTGTGAAAATAAATTAATATTGTGAAACTTAAATTTTGATTTTGTGAATGTTGTTTTGAGTTTGTGAAACATTTTTGAGTTTATTTTGAGTTTGTGAGAGAAAAAATGTGTTTGTGAAACATTTATTTTGAATTTTTCAAAAAATGTATTTTGAGTGTGTGAAAGTTTTATTTTTTTAGTTTGTGAACATTTGTTTTGAGTTTGTGAAACATTTTTGAGTATGTGACACATTTTTGAGTTTCTGAAACCCTTTATTGAGTTTGTGAAACATTTTTTTGATTTGTGAAAGATTTCTTTGAGGTTGTGACACTTATATTTTTTTTAGTTTTTGAAAAAAAATGATATTGTGACACTTTAATTTTGAGTTTGTGAATATTGTTTTGAGTTTGTGAAAAAAAAATTGAGTTTGTGAAACATTTTTGAGTTTGCGAAACAATTTATTGAATTTGTGAAATAAAAAAAAATTGTGAAACATTTATTTTGAGATTGTGAAAAAAAAATTGTTTATGAAACTTTTTTTATTTTTTATTTTGAAACATTTATTTTGAGTGTGTGAAATGTTTGGTTTCTTTTTAGTTTGTGAACATTTGTTTTGAGTTTGTGAAACATTTGTTTTGAATTTGTAAAACATTTTCAAGTTTCTGAAACATTTTTGAGTTTGTGAAACATTTTTTGGGATTTGTGAAACCTTTTTTGAAATTTGTGGAACCTATATATTGTTTAGTTTGTGAAAAAAAAATGAGTTTATGAATCTTTTTTTTAGTTTATGAATAAAAAATTTGAGTTTGTGAAACTTTTTTTTGAGTTTGTGAATATTTTTTTGAGTTTGTGAAACATTCTTTGGAGTTCGTAAACATTTTTTTTGAGTTTGTGAATGTTGTTTTGACATTTTGAAACCTTTTTCAGTTTGTAAAACAATGTATAGAGTTTGTGAAACCTTTTTGAGTTTGTAAAACAATGTATAGAGTTTGTGAAACAAGTTTTTGAGTTTGTGCAACATGTATTTTGAGTTTGTGAAACTTTTTTTTAAGTTTGTAAAACATTTTTTTTTTTAGCTTGTGAATTTTTTTGAGTTTGTGAAACATTTTTGAGTTTGTGTAACATTTTTGAGTTTGTGAAACATGGTTTTGAGTTTGTGTAACATTTTTGAGTTTGTGAAACATTTTTGAATTTGTGGAACATTTTTTTAAATTTGTGAAACATTTTTTTGAGTTTGTGAAACATTTTTTTTGAGTTTGTGCAACATATATTTTGAGTTTGTGAAGATTTTTTTTTGACTTTATGAACATTTTCTTGAGTTTGTGAAATATTTTTTTGGAGATTGTGAATAGTTTTTGGAGTTTGTGATACATTTTTGAGTTTTTGAAACACTTTATGAGTTTGTGAAACATGGTTTTGAGTTTGTGAAACATTTTTGAGTTTGTGAAACTTATTTTTTTTAATTTGTGAAACTTTTTTGGGAGTTTGTCAAACGTTTTTTTGAGTTTGTGAAAGTTATTTTTTTAATTTGTGAAACTTTTTTTGGAGTTTGTCAAACGTTTTTTTGAGTTTGTACAACTTATATTTCAAGTTTTTGAAACTTTTTTTGTAGTTTGTAAACATTTTTTTTAGTTTGTGAAACATTTTTTTCTTGAGTTTGTAAAAAAAATTTGAGTTTGTAAATATGGTTTTGAGTTTGTGAAACCTTTTTGAGTTTGTAAAACAATGTATAGAGTATGTGAAAGTTATTTTTGAGTTTGTGAAACTTTTTTTAAGTTTGTGAATTTTTGTTTGAGTTTGTGAAACATTTTTGAGTTTGTGTAACATTTCTGAGTTTGTGAAACATGGTTTTAAGTTTGTGTAACATTTTTGAGTTAGTGAAACATGGTTTTAAGTTTGTGTAACATTTTTGAGTTTGCGAACATTTTATTGAGTTTGTGAAACATTTTTTTTTAGTTTGTGAATATTTTTTTAAGTTTGTGAAACATTTTTGAGTTTGTGAAACAATTTATAGAGTTTGTGAAAGATGGTTTTGATTTTATGAAACATTTTTCAGTTTGTGAAACTTATTTTTTTTAATTTGTGAAACCTTTTTTGGGTTTCTTAAACGTTTTTTTGAGTTTGTGCAACTTATATTTCAAGTTTGTGAAACTTTTTTTGTAGTTTGTAAACATTCTTTTTACTTTGTGAAACATTTTTTTCTTGAGTTTGTAAAAAAAAATGTTGAGTTTGTAAATATTGTTTTGAGTTTGTGAAACCTTTTTGAGTTTGTAAAACAATGTATAGTTTGCGAAACAAGTTTTTGAGTTTGTGCAACATATGTTTTGAATTTGTGAAACTTATTTTTGAGTTTGTGAAACTTTTTATGAGTTTGTGAAACATTTTTGAGTTTGTGTAACATTTTTGAGTTTGTGAAACATGGTTTTAAGTTTGTGTAACATTTTTGAGTTTGTGAAACATGGTTTTAAGTTTGTGTAACATTTTGGAGTTTGTGAACATTTTCTTGAGTTTGTGAAACATTTTTTTTGAGTTTGTGAATATTTGTTTAAGTTTGTGAAACATTTTTGAGTTTGTGAAACAATTTATAGAGTTTGTGAAAGATGGTTTTGATTTTATGAAACATTTTTCAGTTTGTGAAACTTATTTTTTTTAATTTGTGAAACTTTTTTTGAGTTTGTCAAACGTTTTTTTGAGTTTGTGCAACTTATATTTCAAGTTTGTGAAACTTTTTTTTGTAGTTTGTAAACATTCTTTTTACTTTGTGAAACATTTTTTTCTTTAGTTTGTAAAAAAAATGTTGGGTTTGTAAATATTGTTTTGAGTTTGTGAAACCTTTTTGAGTTTGTAAAACAATGTATAGAGTTTGTGAAACAAGTTTTTGAGTTTGTGCAACATATATTTTGAGTATGTGAAACTTATTTTTGAGTTTGTGAAACTTTTTTTAAGTTTGTGAATATTTTTTTGAGTTTGTGAAACATTTTTGAGTTTGTGTAACATTTTTGAGTTTGTGAAACATGGTTTTAAGTTTGTGTAACATTTTTGGGTTTGTGAAACGTGGTTTTAAGTTTGTGTAACATTTTTGAGTTTGTGAAACATGGTTTTAAGTTTGTGTAACATTTTTGAGTTTGTGAACATTTTATTGAGTTTGTGAAACATTTTTTTTTAGTTTGTGAATATTTTTTTAAATTTGTGAAACATTTTTGAGTTTGTGAAACAATTTATAGAGTTTGTGAAACATGGTTTTGATTTTATGAAACATTTTTCAGTTTGTGAAACTTATTTTTTTTAATTTGTGAAACTATTTTTGGGTTTGTTAAACGTTTTTTTGAGTTTGTGCAACTTATATTTCAAGTTTGTGAAACTTTTTTTGTAGTTTGTAAACCTTTTTTTTACTTTGTGAAACATTTTTTTCTTGAGTTTGTAAAAAAAAATGTTGAGTTTGTAAATATTGTTTTGAGTTTGTGAAACCTTTTTGAGTTTGTAAAACAATGTATAGAGTTTGTGAAACAAGTTTTTGAGTTTGTGCAACATATATTTTGAGTATGTGAAACTTATTTTTGAGTTTGTGAAACTTTTTTTAAGTTTGTGAATATGTTTTGGAGTTTGTGAAACATTTTTGAGTTTGTGTAACATTTTTGAGTTTGTGAAACATGGTTTTAAGTTTGTGTAACATTTTTGAGTTTGTGAAACGTGTGAATGTGAGTGTGAATGTTGTCTGTCTATCTGTGTTGGCCCTGCGATGAGGTGGCGACTTGTCCAGGGTGTACCCCGCCTTCCGCCCGATTGTAGCTGAGATAGGCGCCAGCGCCCCCCGCGACCCTGAAAGGGAATAAGCGGTAGAAAATGGATGGATGGATGGGTTTTAAGTTCGTGTAACATTTTTGAGTTTGCGAACATTTTCTTGAGTTGGTGAAACATTATTTTTGAGTTTATGAATATTTGTTTAAGTTTGTGAAACATTTTTGAGTTTGTGAAACAATTTATAGAGTTTGTGAAACATGGTTTTGCGCTTATGAAAACATTTTCAGTTTGTGAAACTTATATTTTTTAATTTGTGAAACTTTTTTTTGAGTTTTTCAAACGTTTTTTTGAGTTAGTGCAACTTATATTTCAAGTTTGTGAAACTTTTTTTTGTAGTTTGTAAAAAATTTTGGGAGTTTGTGAATATGTTTTTGGTTGTGAAACATTTTTTGGGGGGGATTTTGTGAAACGTTTTGAATTTGTGGAATTTTTGCAGTAATTTCACTTCCATACATTTCACTCTAAGAAAAGGAAGTAAGGACGACGAAAGCGAGCATATTTCTTCCTTTCGTGTTCTGTGCACATAATAATGTTGGGTTAAAGCCGCTACGCTTTGGCGACACAAACAATAAAGTTCTGTGTATATTCTGCGTGAGCATGCATCCTAATACGTGCTGGGTGGCGTCTCCTTGGATACGGGCTTGTAGCGGCCCATTAGAGATCAATGGAATCTCTGCTCCTAATTCCTGCTATCAAGACGCCTCTGATCCTTATCTGCTGTGCCGAGAATCTAGTCTAAGCCGTTTTATCCTACCACACACACACACACACACACACACACACACACACACACACACCTACAGTACAGCATGCACCTGCAAGCATGAATGCACTGCTGCCCGCCAACCAGTCCAATGCGAGGCTCCTCCGGCTGAATAGGGAGAAGATGAATGCCTATTGAAGCTGTGAACGCGCCCCAAGGTGAAGGCGGTGAGGGCGCTTTTGCTGTCAATATACATCTGCAAAACAAATGTGGCGCATCAAAGCGAGCCCTTTTTTAACACCTCTGGAAAAAAAAATCCCTGAAGAATCAGACTTCTATACATTTGACAATGCAAATGAAAATACACCCACCGTATTTTCCGGACTATAAGGCGCACTTAAAATATTAGTTTCCCCCCTTCAAAACTTGACAATGCGCCTTATAACCCTAATGTACGGAATAATTCTGGTTGTGCCTACCGACCTCGAAGCTATTTTATTTGGTTCATGGTGTACAGATAAGTGTGACCAGTAGATGGCAGTCATGCATAAGAGACAATAAGTGGCAATATGACTCAAGTAAACAACGAATCATTTTATATGTTCCATTGAAAATGTAGAACATTACACACGGCGCTCAAAAATCTATCAACATTTTTAGTGCGACGTTGGTAAGCTATGAAGCCGCACCGTTTGATCGATTTTTACTGTGCTTCAACATAGGAGTACGTGGAGAGGCGTGGCCGGCAATCCGAGCGGCAAGGTGGGGCTCGCCGGGAGCGACGCCGCATTTAAGATCAGGTGCGTGGATCGCGCACCTGGGGACAATTAAGTAATCCTTTCGCACTGTATAAAAGGGCGACAGCCGTGAACGTCAGGGAGAGAGGCGGAGAGACGAGAAGGAGCCGGAGGGAAGCTGATGCTGAGAGAGAGAGACAGAGAGTGCGAGAAAGGCGACGACGCCCGAAGCAGAAAGGCAAGCAGGAGAGCGAGCGGCAGGCGGAGCAGCTGAAAAGCAGTCTTTATTGAAACATAAAGAAGTCTAAATGTACCCGCCGCTATGTCCTTCCTTGACGGTCCTTGGAACCCGCATGGCGGCTTGAGAAGTCTGTCACAGAGTATTATTATGGTGTGTGTGTATAAGGTAGGACATATTATCTGGCATTTTGTTTCGCAATGTTATGCAAAAGCAACTTTCCTTACCTTCTGGTATTTGCTGATCTTTATTTAGGATCTGCATACATTTTGAAAAATTGCGCGCATCCGCCTTTGTAGTCTTTGTCGACACGTCGTCGATAAGCTTCTTCTTTTTCTCTATGTTCTTGTAATGGGACATTCATCCTCCGCTGTTGCCATTTCAAATATAAAGTAGAGTAAAGTTCTTACTAATATGTGTCAGTAAACTCGCCATGAAAGCGCTAAAACATACCGGCGTAGTGAGTTTACATTATTCACCCAAGGGACTTCAGTTATTAGAGAGTTCCGGTCAATTGTTTTTTCACGGGACACATTGTTGGTTCCGGATGAGGAGATGCTGCTTTGTTGTTGATTGAAGTAAAGTGTGAATGTCATTAAAACAGTTAGCTCCGTCTTTGGACACTTCTTCCACTTCCGTCCTTGCACGCTACACCGCTACAACAAAGAAGACGGGGAGAAGACTGTGCCGAAGGTGAGCCACGTAAATAAAAACGCTCACAAAACGGCGCATACTGAAGCGACTGTCAGAAAGTGGCTTGAAGATGATATGTAAAACATCATCTATGCAACATTTTGACCAAAGAACCACCATTACATGCTATGTAGACCACAAGGAAGTGTTTTACATTTAGAAAAAAATATATAATAATGTGACTCCTTTAATGTGCCCTTTAATCCGGTGCACATGTAGATGGAAGCGTGTTACAGTAGCCGAGAACCAGATATTTACAGGAAATGAACAAATAGATGAATAAGAGATAATACAACAGTGTCTATTGTAGTGAGAAAAACAACAGTTTTTATGACGTCCTTCTGTCAAAGACAAGGACAGTCCTTGAAGTGTAATCAGCCCTTGTCAGCTTTGAAGTATTGTGTGGCAGAACGTTGGTGTGGATCTGATGAAGCCTACTCAAGTGAGAGGCGAAACTTTTTAGGCCCCGTTTACAGTAAGCCGGATAAGGTTATCCAGCAGTGACGTGCGGTCAGGGGAGGCAAGTGAGTCAGTGCCTCACCTGCCACCAGGTGGCTTAACCATGAGATGTTCCAAAATGAAGTCATAAAATAAAATATGTTTTAATATTTCTCTTTTGGTTTATGATTTCTATGGGATTTTGGTGTTGTTCCTGTGTATTTTGATCATTTTCGTGGTCAAAAGCGCGGAAATTCCATGTTTCCTGATCAAAACAATGCAGCAGACGACAAGTGAGGCAGACACAGGCGGTGCCTCCACGGCTACACACAGTGTGTGAAGTGAATTATATTTATATAGCGCTTTTCTCAAGTGACTCAAAGCGCTTTACATAGTGACACCCAATATCTAAGTTACATTTAAACCAGTGTGGGTGGCACTGGGAGCAGGTGGGTAAAGTGTCTTGCCCAAGGACACAACGGCAGTAACTAGGATGGCACAAGCGGGAATCGAACCTGCAACCCTCAAGTTGCTGACACGGCCACTCTATGCTCGGTTGGTAGAGTGTATTGGGCGTGTGCGTGCAAGGGGGCGCATGCTTGTTGCTACGGGGAAAAGGCAGTTGTTGAGGCAGCAAGTACCTCTGCCTCAAGGTAGGGGGCGATATAACGTCAACTTGCAGTTCAATACCTCAGCAGTACTGGGAGAAGTGGGGGCGCTTAAGCTAGCAGACACAGGTCTCTCCAGCGGAAGCCAGCATTCTTTTCTTTCTTTTTAAACTGTATTTATAACAAACATGGCATTTTTATTAGAATAAGCAAAAATATTGTTTAATTTCTTGGAATGAAATTGGATTAAATGAATGTTTCTGCCAATATGGAGGATTATATACTGTATCCAAGATGAAATACTTCTCTAAACTGGACTTTAAGACTAAATGAATGCGATCATACAAAGTAGGTTTTCATGGAGGATAACAATTGCTGTCTCAGATACAAATACAGAAAGGTAAGATACAGTACATGTCAAGTTCGTCCCTGACAGTTTGGTTAGGTTTTAGTGTTTCTTCTGTGTCTTTGTATCCTGTCAGCACTTTTATTTTGGTTATTTCCTGTTTTTTTCTCCCTGAGCGCTGGTTACCCTCAGCTGCGGCTGATTGGCACCTGGCCACACCTGGTGTCAATCAGCCGGCTGCTATTCGAACCTGTTTTCTCCTCCAGTCAGTGTTGGATTATTGTTGTGTCATGTTTTGTCGCTTCTGTATTGTCGCTCCTGCCGTGTCGTCTTTTGCAGCGTAGCGGTAAGCTATATTCGTTAGATGTTTGTAGCTTACTGTTTCTTGTTCCCTGCTTCCAGTTTGTTTTCATATTACAAGTACGACTTCTTTTTTCCTGACCGCTACCCGCTAGCTTCCACGCTAGGCCCTTTTTGTTTTCTAGCTCCCGTGCTAGCTCTCTTAGTTGGTTATCCGCCTCGTGCGCGCTTTTTGTTGTACATCCTTGGTTTGTTCTTGTTTTAGTATTTTAATTAAAACATGTTTACCTGCAAAAGGCCTGCCTCCTTCTCTGCATCTTGGGGTTCGTCAACAACAAACTCTGACAATACACTCACAATACTTGATTTATTTTGTTAAAAGCAAATGGGACCAAAAAATGTTAACAACTTTATCAGATACTTTTTGGACCCATTTATCATATCATTATATCATTATGGTAACGTTTTTATGAAAGCGAATAACTCCCTTTTTTTCCCTGGAACTCTAATGTGCAACCTAAATCAATAATGACTAGAGCTGCACATATGAATATAAGTAAAAAAAAAAAGAAGAAAAAAAAGAATGTATGCCTCACCTGGTGTTTAGTTCACCGCACGTCACTCTTATCCAGGGTAAATCACACTGTGGAGAGGCAGAGCCGACGGCGGGGCGGGACACGCTTTGGCCCTGCTCAAGATGGCAGCAAGGAGGCGGAGAATGCAGCGGAAAGGAGAGATGGGGCGTGCCTGGAGCGACGCTGCAGCAATCAAAATCAGGTGCGTGACAAACAAAATGGCTCACAATCTCCTCTCAGTGTGTAAAAGGGGACAAGGAGGAAAGATCAGGACGAAGAGGTGGAGTGTCACAGCAGAAGCAACCGAACGAAACCGAACAAAGAATGAGCCCCAGAGGAAGACGACATCAACGACAGCTGCAAAGCCGACCGAGACAAGCAGCGGAGGAGCAGGAGCTGAAAAGCGACCCGATCGACGCAGACGTTTCATTATTTGAAAAAATAAAAGAGTCAAACCTGCTCGACGCGATGTCCTTCCTGAGTGGTCCATGCAACCCACACGGTGACGACTTGAGTCGTTCACACACACCTAACCTTATCCGTGTCCACACCGTTTAAGACTCCATGCCCCCTCCGTTCGCCGGCGCATCGCGACCTAATACGCATGCGCGGAAAATGCGCATGTCATAGTCACCTTTGTGTTGCTTTGTGTGCAAGTTCTTTACAGTAACTTACCTGAACAATATCCAGTATTTCAATTAACTGGAATCCTGTGTGCTGTGGGACTTTATTGTAGTGAATCACACCTGAGCCATCATAAATTAATCAAATCTTTATTGGACACGTAAACAATGTGATCAAGAACATTTTACATTAATCAAACTGGGGATTTAGATATCTGGTCAGGACAATCTTAATTATTTTGCCTCCACCTTCATTGTCCATTTGTGTTTGGTGACTTTATATACTCTGAGTCCGCGACGTACATGGCAGACAATAACTGATGCAGTCTTGCTTTGCCAGCCCAAAAGCATTCGTCCGTTTTCCTCGACGGCCAGGTAACACAAAGCACTTGCTACCTTTTTTTTTAATCACATCCGCGGGAGCTCGCTTTCTCGTTGTCTCTCCTTCGACAAATGGACAAAGTTTTTCGCTAAGCAGCGTCACGACTGACTCGGCCGGACATTGGAAAGTTCTCTTGCCGTCTGAGAAGTGTTGTATCCCAAATAGCTGCAATCGCTTTCTCTAACGGTATGTGTGATTTCCACAAGCGTCTGCACCTTCACTAATTTATGATTCATTTTGACCCGTTTCGCAAAATAAAGAAAACTATGGGAGCCACAAGACTCTTTTGAAATTTAAAATGAAATAACACAGCGTACAAAGTTTTTTTTGCTTTGTGCTATGTATTAACCGGGGGTCTCAGACACTCAGCCCGCACCTTAATATGAAAATGTAATATTAGTGCGGCCCGCAAGTTTTATTTGAACGCCGCTTGACAACATCACATTTGCCAACCATCTCAATTTTTCCAGGGGGACTACCGAGTTTCAGAGCAACCATTCTCTCGACTGTCTGCTGGTTTTCACCCAAACAACAATAATAAGGGTGTGCTATGATGACAATGTGTTTAGCGCCCTCTACAACAGGGGTGTCAAACTCAAATACAGAGTGGGCCAAAATTTAAAACTGAACAAAGCCGCGGGCCGAGGTTGAACAAATTAATCCTTCAATAGGGACCCAAGCAAGTTTTGCATTGAATATTGACCAAGCAAGGCTTATATAACTTTATAGTAACATGCAAAATCGAGTTTTAAATAATAATAATAAAAACATATCAGTGGCATATCAAATAAAATAAAAATATAAATTGAATGCCTCTTTTTGGCGGTGGGTTTGAGTTGGGTCGGGGTTTGGTGGTAGCGTCCCGGAGGAGTTAGTGATGCATTGTGTTAATGTTGTGTTATGGTGCGGATGTTCTCCCGAAATGTGTTTGTCATTCTTGTTTGTTGTGGGTTCACAGTGGGGCGTATATTTGTAACAGTGTTAAAGTTGTTTATACGGCCACCCTCAGTGTGACCTGTATGGCTGTTGACCAAGTATGCCTTGCATACACTTGTGTGTGTGTATGAGCCGCATATATTGTGTGAGTGGGCTGTGACGCTGTTTGTATGGAGGAAAAGCGGACGTGGCGACATGTAGAGAACGCCAAAGGCAGTGCTTTTATGGCCCGCCCCCAATACTATTGTCCGGGTGGAAATCGGGAGAAATTCGAGAGGGGCACTGAAATTCGGGAGTCTCCCGGGAAAATCAGGAGGGTTGACGAGTATGAGTATTAGCGGTGAATGCGGTGTTACAGCGGCGGGCCAGCTCTAATGTTAATCTGATATTGCCTCAAGGGCTAAATGAAATTACACGGCGGGCCAAATCTGGCCAGAGTTTGACACCAATGCTCTACAATCATAACAAACAGCTTACCAGCCCATTTACATGTTGTATGAGGCTTCTGCAGACACACACAAGCGACTGCAAGGCATACTTGCTCAACAGCCATACAGGTTACAACCTCGCCCACCTTACCGACGCACAGGGGGTGGGGGGGGGGTTGGGGTTTGGCGATAGCGGGGGTGTATAATGTAGCCCGGAAGAGTTAGGGATGCATGGAATTCTGGGTATTTGTTCTGTTGTGTTTATGTTGTGTTACAGTGCGGATGTTTTATGAAATCTGTTTGTCATTCTTGTTTGGTGTGGGTTCACAGTGTGGCGCATATTAGTAAGAGTGTTAAAGTCGTTTATACCACAACCCTCAGTGTAACCTATATGGCTGTTGAACAAGTATGCCCTGCAGTCGATTGCACGTTGAGTCAGCAGCCGCACATATGATGTGGCTGGCCGGCACTCAGATAGCATAGTATTAAAGCGGACCCAAAGACATGGTCGAGAGGACGTTGAAGGCATTGCCATCACGGCACGCCCTCAATATTGTTGTCCGGTTGAAAATCTGAGAAAGTTATCCTGGGGAGATTTCTGGGAGAGGCACTGAAATCCGGATAACCTCCCGGAAAAATGGGGGGGGGGGGTTGGCAAGTATGCAGCTGAGCCACATCAGAGTGATCCAATAGCTGCATGCGGCTCCGGAGCCACGGGTTTCCGACCCCTGATGTAGAAGAAAGAGAAGAAGGAGAAACACGGACTCACCTCCATATTTCCACAGGTTAGCTCCGAGCTAGGAAACCGCTTTATTATGAAGCTGGCTGTGGCGTGTTTTTTCTGATGTCACTTCCTGTGTGTGCAAGGTCTTTCTGGCGTCACTTCCTCTCCGAACTCACTTTGTAAACGATCAGAGTCCATACGAAGCTAAGTGCCGGAGATTCAAGAAATACACGGCTGACTTATCCGTGTAAAAAGGGGGACCTTAAACGATGGTTAAGTGTGGTTGAAACTGGGCTTAGGCTAAAATTTATTTAAGGCATGGGTGTCAAACTCTGGCCAAATTTGGCCCGCCGTGTAATTTCATTTGGCCCTTGAGGTAATATCAAATTAAGATTAGAGCTGGCCCGCCGGTGTTATACAGCGCCGATGCCTCTGTAACACCGCATTCACCGCTGATACTCGTACTTGCCAACCCTCACGATTTTCCCGGGAGACTCCCAAAGTTCAGTGCCCCTCCCGAAAATCTCCCTGGGGCAACCATTATTCCGAATTTCTCCCGATTTCCACCCGGACAACAATATGGGGGGCATTTAAGTCTCACCTTAAAACTCATCTGTATACTCTAGCCTTTAAATAGACCTCCTTTTTAGACAAGTTGATCTGCCGCTTCTTTTCTTTCTCCTATGTCCCCCCCCTCCCTTGTGGAGGGGGTCCGATCCGATGACCATGGATGAAGTACTGGCTGTCCAGAGTCGAGACCCAGGATGGACCGCTCGCCTGTATCGGTTGGGGACATCTCTACGCTGCTGATCCGCTTGAGATGGTTTCCTGTGGACGGGACTCTCGCTGCTGTCTTGGATCCGCTTGAACTGAACTCTCGCGGCTGTGTTGGAGCCACTATGGATTGAACTTTCACAGTATCATGTTAGACCCGCTCGACATCCATTGCTTTCGGTCCCCTAGAGGTGGGGGGTTGCCCACATCTGAGGTCCTCTCCAAGGTTTCTCATAGTCAGCATTGTCACTGGCGTCCCACTGGATGTGAATTCTCCCTGCCCACTGGGTGTGAGTTTTCCTTGCCCTTTTGTGGGTTCTTCCGAGGATGTTGTAGTCGTAATGATTTGTGCAGTCCTTTGAGACATTTGTGATTTGGGGCTATATAAATAAGCATTGATTGATTGATTGATACCTTGAAGGCACTGCCTTTAGCGTCCTCTACAGCAGGGGTCGGGAACCTTTTTGGCTGAGAGAGCCAAGAATCCAAATATTTTAAAATGTATTTCCGTAAGAGCCATATAATATTTGTTTTAACACTGAAAACAACTAAACGTCTGCATTTTTAAGTAAGACCAACATTTCTAGCTCTCTTATTATTTGTAATAACATTGTTACTCTGAGGCTAACTGTGGAGGGGTGTGGCCTGCGGGCCTGCAGCGAAGCAGGGTGTGCCAGGATCGGCCTCGAAATCAGCGACAGGTGCGTAAATAGCCCACCTGGGCCTTGCTATCTAATCACCTGTTATAAGCAGCAACCAGGAGAAGAGAAGGGGGTTGGGCTGGAGCCAGACTGCGAAGGAGAACAAAAGAGAAAGAGACAATTGCTGGAAAGCAACGGAGAGACTTATTGAAAAATAAAAAATATTGCAACCCTGAAATAGGCTCTCATGTCGGTGCTTGGTGGTCTGAAGAACCCCCGGGAGGGCAGACCCTAAACTAATCAATAATAAATAAGTCACTTCTTACCCTTAATGCAACTTCTTAAACAAGTGCGGTAGAAAAAGGATGAATGGATTCAAATGCATGAGCATGTTTTACATTTTGCACGTTATTTTTAACACGTTGATTACAAGTGGAATTATTCATTACTTATCGTGTTAAGCAATGCCAGCTCAGATTTATCCGAGAGCCAGATGCAGTCATCAAAAGAGCCACATCTGGCTCGCGAGCCATAGGTTCCCTACCCCTGCTCTACAGCCTATCGTCACGTCCGTTTTTCCGCCATACAAACAACGTGCCGATCCAGTCACATAATATATGCTGCTTTAAAACACACGAGTGAATGCAAGGCATACTTGATCAACAGCCATACAGGTCACACTGAGGGTGGCCGTATAAACAACTTTAACACTTTTACAAATATGCGCCACACTGTGAAGCCACACCAAACAAGAATGACAAACACATTTTGGGAGAACATCCGCACCGTAGCACAACATAAACTCAACAGAAGAAATACCCAGAACCCCTTGCAGCACTCACTCCCAGGACGCTACAATATACACACCCCCGCTACCACCAAACCCCGCTACCCCAATTTTTATTTACATTTTATTTGATATGCCATTTATATTTTTTACTCATTATTATAATTTGAAACTGGATTTTGCATGTCATTATAAAGTTATATAAGCCTTGCTTGTTTAATATTCAATGCAAAACTTGTTTGGGTCCCTATTAAAAGGTTAATTTTTTCAACCTTGGCCCGCGGCTTTGTTCCGTTTTAAAAATTGGCCCACTCTGTATTTGAGTTTGACACCCCTGATTTAAGGGGGTTAAACCTGATTAAAGGAGTTTGACACCCCTTAAATCAGGTGTGTCAAACTTAAATACAGAGTGGACCAAAATTTAAAACTGAACAAAGCCGCGGGCCAAGGTTGAACAAATGAACCTTTTAATAGGGACCCAAACAAGTTTTGCATTGAATATTGAACAAGCAAGGCTTATATAACTTTACAGTGACACGCAAAATTGACTTTCAAATAATAATAACAATATTAACAAATATCAATGGCATATCAAATCAAATTGAAATAAAAACTGAATGCCTCTTTTGTATTTGCAGCCTTCTGAGGTAAATATCAACATTAACTTTTTCCACAGGCTAATATTTTAAAATTTTAAAATAAAATAACAATGAATAAATCAACCATTTAGGCCTTTTTACTGCTCAGTTAATGTTGGGACTCAGGTGGGCGGGCGTGGTTTGTTGGTAGCTGGGGCGGGTGGGGGGTGTATATTGTAGCGGTCCGGAAGAGTTAGTGCTGCAAGGGGTTCCGGGTATTGGTTCTGTTGTGTTTACGTTGTGTGACGGTGCAGATGTTCTCCCAAAATGTGTTTGTTATTTTTGTTTGGTGTGGGTTCACAGTGTGGTGCATATTTGTAACAGTTTAAATGTAACTTAAATGTAACTTAGATATTGGGTTTCACTATGTAAAGCGCTTTGAGTCACTACAGAAAAGCGCTATATAAATATAATTCACTTCACTTCACTAACAGTGTTAAAGTTGTTTATATGGCCACCCTCAGTGTGACCTGTATGGCTGTTGATCAAGTATGCCTTGCATTTACATACGTGTGTGTAGAGGCCACATATATATTACGTGACTGGGTCGGCACGCTGTATGGGAGGAGGGAAAACAGACTTGAATGCCTCTTTTGTATTTGCAGCCTTCTGAGGTAAATATCAACATTAACTTTTTCCACAGGCTACTACATTTGAAAATAAAATAATAATGAATAAATCAACCATTTAGGCCTTTTTACTGCTCAGTTAATGTCGGGGCTCTAGAGGGTGGGCGTGGTTTGTTGGTAGCTGGGGGGGGGGGTGTATATTGTAGCGGTCCGGAAGAGTTAGTGCTGCAAGGGATTCTGGGTATTTGTTCTGTTGTGTTTATGTTGTGTTACGGTGCAGATGTTCTCCCAAAATGTGTTTGTTATTTTTGTTTGGGGTGGGTTCACAGTGTGGTGCATATTTGTAACAGTTTAAATGTAACTTAAATGTAACTTAGATATTGGGTTTCACTATGTAAAGCGCTTTGAGTCACTAGAGAAAAGCGCTATATAAATATAATTCACTTCACTTCACTAACAGTGTTAAAGTTGTTTATATGGCCACCCTCAGTGTGACCTGTATGGCTGTTGATCAAGTATGCCTTGCATTTACATACGTGTGTGTAGAGGCCACATATATATTACGTGACTGGGTCGGCACACTGTTTGTGAGGAGGGAAAACAGACTTGAATGCCTCTTTTGTATTTGCAGCCTTCTGAGGTAAATATCAACATTAACTTTTTCCACAGGCTACTACATTTGAAAATAAAATATAAATGAATAAATCAACCATTTAGGTCTTTTTACTGCTCAGTTAATGTCGGGGCTCTAGAGGGTGGGCGTGGTTTGTTGGTAGCTGAGGGGTTGGGGGGTGTATATTGTAGCGGTCCGGAAGAGTTAGTGCTGCAAGGGGTTCCGGGTATTTGTTCTGTTGTGTTTATGTTGTGTTACGGTGCAGATGTTCTCCCAAAATGTGTTTGTTATTTTTGTTTGGTGTGGGTTCACAGTGTGGTGCATATTTGTAACAGTTTAAATGTAACTTAAATGTAACTTAGATATTGGGTTTCACTATGTAAAGCGCTTTGAATCACTAGAGAAAAGCGCTATATAAATATAATTCACTTCACTTCACTAACAGTGTTAAAGTTGTTTATATGGCCACCCTCAGTGTGACCTGTATGGCTGTTGATCAAGTATGCCTTGCATTTACATACGTGTGTGTAGAGGCCACATATATATTAGGTGACTGGGTCGGCACGCTGTTTGTGAGGAGGGAAAACAGACTTGACGACAGGTTGTAGAGGACGCTAAAGACAGTGCCTTTTTGGCACCCCCCCGATATTGTTGTCGGGGCGGAATTCGGGAGAATGGTTGCACCGGGAGATTTTCGGGAGGGGCACTGAAATCGGTTAATGCGGTGTTACAGCGGCACCGCTGTATAACACCAGCGGGCCATTTCTTATGTTAATTTGATATTGCCTCAAGGGCCAAATGAAATTACACGGCGGGCCAAATTTGGCCCGCGGGCCAGAGTTTGACACCCATGGGTTAAACGACTTAGTGTAGACATGGCCTAAGACATACCAAACAGCCCAGTTGTGGTCGATTTAATACCCTGAGATTACATTGATGATGAATGAGAACAAACCTAGAGATGAAGAACAATCTTCTTCCCTCAGGACCTCCACACATCTTAAAACAAAGATCTGACACCGATATGAAAGCGGTGCCACAGTGGCTGACAACCAGGTTACAGGCTGGAACGTGACTCTCATGCTATCTCTTCTATTGATCATCTGTCTTTTTAATTGATTAGAAGCGAGTACTTTTACATCTTACAATTGCAAATGTGTTTAATATGTGTGTCTGTACCATGTTAAATCATTAATGTTGACTTATTTGTAGCTTACTTGTTATCCTATTAGTTATGCAAGATTTTATTTAGTTCTATTTATTATTTTTATTCGTCTTAAAGGCCTACTGAAACCCACTACTACCGACCACGCAGTCTGATAGTTTATATATCAATGATGAAATATTAACATTGCAACACATGCCAATACGGCCTTTTTAGTTTACTAAATTGCAATGAATTCTGGGAGTCTCCTGAAAAATCCGGGAGGGTTGGCAAGTATAACATAGCCCTGCATCACGAGTGTCTCAAAGGGACATCCTCGGCTCAGATCCCACATCAGGGCGGGGAAAAACTCATCACAATGGGACAAGGAGAAACCTTGGAGAGGACCGCAGATGTGGGGGACCCTCCCTAGGGCGACCGGTGCAATGGACGTCGAGTGGATCTCGCATAAAATTGTGAGAGTCCAGTCCATAGTGGATCTAACATAATAGTGAGAGTCCAGTTGATAGTGGATCTAACATAATAGTGAGATTCCAGTCCATAGTGGATCTAACATAATAGTGAGAGTCCAGTCCATAGTGGATCTAACATAATAGTGAGAGTCCAGTCCATAGTGGATCTAACATAATAGTGAGAGTCCAGTCCATAGTGGATCTAACATAATAGTGAGAGTCCAGTCCATAGTGGATCTAACATAACAGTGAGAGTCTAGTCCATAGTGGATCTAACATAATAGTGGGATTCCAGTCCATAGTGGATCAAACATAATAGTGAGAGTCTAGTCCATAGCGGATCTAAAATAATAGTGAGAGTCCGGTCCATAATGGATCTAACATAATAGTGAGAGTCCAGTCCATAGTGGATCTAACATAATCATGAGAGTCCAGTCCATAGTGGATCTAACATAATAGTGAGAGTCCAGTCCATAGTAGATCTAACATAATAGTGAGAGTCCAGTCCATAGTGGATCTAACATAATAGTGAGAGTCCAGTCCATTGTGGATCTAACATAATCATGAGAGTCCAGTCCATAGTGGATCTAACATAATAGTGAGAGTCCAGTCCATAGTGGATCTAACATAACAGTGAGAGTCTAGTCCATAGTGGATCTAACATAATAGTGGGATTCCAGTCCATAGTGGATCAAACATAATAGTGAGAGTCTAGTCCATAGCGGATCTAAAATAATAGTGAGAGTCCGGTCCATAATGGATCTAACATAATAGTGAGAGTCCAGTCCATAGTGGATCTAACATAATCATGAGAGTCCAGTCCATAGTGGATCTAACATAATAGTGAGAGTCCAGTCCATAGTAGATCTAACATAATAGTGAGAGTCCAGTCCATAGTGGATCAAACATAATAGTGAGAGTCCAGTCCATACTGGATCTAACATAATAGTGAGAGTCCAGTCCATAGTGGGGCCAACAAGAAACCATCCTGAGTGGAGACAGCTCTGCAGCGCAAAGAGGTCCTAAACCGATGCACACGCAAACGGTCCACCTTGAGTCCCGACTTTGGACAGGCAGCACTTCATCCATGGCCACCGAACCTGTGCCCCCCTCCCCACAAGTGAGAGAGGGGCAGAGCAGAAAAGATAATAAGCGGCAGATCAACTGGTCTAAAAGGGAGTCTATTTAAAGGCTAGAGTATACAAAAGAGTTTTAAGGTGAGACTTAAATGCTTCTACTGAGGTAGCATCTCGAACTGTTACCGGGAGGGCATTCCAGAGTACTGGAGCCCGAATAGAAAACGCTCTATAGCCCGCAAACTTTTTTTGGGCGTTTGGGAATCACTAATAAGCCGGAGTCCTTTGAATGCATATTTCTTGCCGGGACATATGGTACAATACAATCGGCAAGATAGGATGGAGGTAGGCCGTGTAGTATTTTATACGTAAGTAGTAAAACCTTTAAAGTCACATCTTAAGTGCACAGGAAGCCAGTCCAGGTGAGCCAGTACAGGCGTAATGTGATCAAACTTTCTTGTTCTTGTCAAAAGTCTTAATTAATGAGCACACAGGGTATGTTTCGTGTTTTATGTATGTTCAAAAAAACCTGAAACTGACTGGCTGACTGACAAATGTACTGCTCACTAAGTTTTTGCTCTTCATCCATTTTTTCTTACACAGAACATACAAACTAAGTAGTTCTACATTCACAAACATTTCTACATTCTATATTTCAGTTTTAGCAATGGGCATTCAGGCGCAATTTAATATTGCTTCAGCTACATGGTTTTATCTTATCATCAGTCGCAGTAAGTGTAAAGTGATACAGTAAGTGATACAGTAAGTGATACAGTAAGTGATACAGTAAGTGATACAGTAAGCACCGGGGGACACGCAGGAAGTAGAGAGATAACTAAACTGTCCTTGATTGATTTTGGGTGGAGAATGTCGAACAAACTAGAAATACATTAACTGGTTATTTAAGAAATAATAGCATTTATTAACAACAATATTAAAATATGAATAAAGTGATTTACATTGAAATATCTATAATAAATAATGGTTACAGTAAAATATTTTATTGTAAAAATACAGGTAAAGATAGATGTATGGATAAAGTATATATACATATATATATATATATATATATATATATATATATATATATATATATATATATATATATATATATATATATATATATATATCAATCAATGTTTATTTATATAGCCCCAAATCACAAATGTCTCAAAGGACTGCACAAATCATTACGACTACAACATCCTCGGAAGAACCCACAAAAGGGCAAGGAAAACTCACACCCAGTGGGCAGGGAGAATTCACATCCAGTGGGACGCCAGTGAAAATGCTGACTATGAGAAACCTTGGAGAGGACCTCAGATGTGGGCAGCCCCCCCACCCCCCCTCTAGGGGACCAAAAGCAATGGATGTCGAGCGGGTCTAACATGATACTGTGAAAGTTCAATCCATAGTGGCTCCAACACAGCCGCGAGAGTTCAGTTCAAAGCGGATCCAAGACAGCAACGAGAGTCCCGTCCACAGGAAACCATCTCAAGCGGAGGCGGATCAGCAGCGTGGAGATGTCCCCAACCGATACAGGCGAGTGGTCCATCCTATATATATTTATATATACATATATATATATGTTTATATATATATATACATATATATATATATATATACATATATATATATATATATATATATACACATACATATATATTTGTGTGAGTGTGTGTGTATATGTACTTTTTAGATACATATTTAACTTTACCTGTATTATTTCAATAAACAAAATATATATGCAAAAATGTATATATATATATATATATATATACATTTTTACATTTATATTTTGTTTATTGAAAAAAACACAGTTAAACTAAAATTTGTATCTATAAAGTACATACACACACACACTCATATATATATATATATACAGTGTATTTATATGTATACAGTATATATATATATATATATATGTGTATATATATATATATATATATATATACATATATATATATATATATATATATATTTAGATAACATACATATATACATATTTTGTATGTGTATATGTATGTTATCACGATTAATTACATTGTTCATAGTTAACTCAAAATTGATTGTGATTAATTGCAAATAGATGTAATTTTTCATAATTGATACGTGTACTGTCGACAGATTTTGTTTCAAGTTTAAACACCATGAATAGACAATTAATTTAATAAATGGGTGTTAAACATCATGCTCTTTTAACCAACTCAACACGAAATGGACAAACAGGCTTTCAAGGACAATAAAAAAATTGATGTCTTGCCAGATTTTGTAGAAATAGAGAATTTGTATTCCTGCTTTAGGAGCACTTGCATTCAGAGGAGGAGCTACACTCCCATGTTTCGATACCCGTTCCAAGCATTAATAACACAATAAATGTGGATTCTTAGCATCATGCTTTGATTGTCAAAGCTTTTTGGCGATGTATTTTGTTATATTCCATAAAAGCTTTTGATATTACATTACGTGTTGTTCAAGTTCATGGTATTCATTTTGCTGCATTGCAATATTTTAGCCTTCTTTTTTGTTAATGAAATGTAATATTCAGCCTGCTAATCATTCTGTACATCAAGACTGATCAAGAACATGTTGTTAAATAATTTACACGATATTTCAGAAAATCCGCCCCTCTCCCACCTCCTCTCCCATATTCCTCAAACTTATGTGCTAACATTTCTTTAGGTGCAAATATCACAAAATAACATTTCAAATTATCTTTGGCAAAGCATGATTGTAATGTAAGACATTTTTTGTCAAGTTTAAACATTGATGGAATCTATTAAACAGGACAAGTAGCAAACAATCAAACAGAGAGAGAATTCAAATTGGCTCAATTTGAGGAGAGATGCCTTGACAGTGTTTTAGCACACTCTGGCGAAAGATTGTACGCAACCTCTTTTTATTTGGACTTTCCCTGTTTGCATAACAACAGCTGTTTCTAAAGTAATGGGGGTACGTAAACAGCCATTGTTTTTGATCACATTAACAGAAAAGAAAAAGATGCCGCAGGCTTGGACTGGTCCTGGATCGAGCTTGGGTAGCTCTCGGATTGCACTTTTTTTTTTTTTAGGCCACAAAAGTGTGTGATTGGTTTGTGAAAGTGTCTTGACATATTTTCATGTTTGCAATTTAAAAAAAGTCCCCCTTTTGACTTCCTGCCTACCGTCTTTCGCTTCTGTTGAGCTTTTATGCCGTCTTACTTACGAAAGCAGTAACATTAAAAATCTAAATGTGTCACACCTATGGATCATTGTTTTGTCATGTTATGTTTTTGATTTTGGACATTCAGTCACGTTTTGCACTTCCTGGTTTTGTTTGTTTCCATGCCAACGTATTAGTTCCCACCTTGTCACGCCCCTGCCCTCGGTCCCGCACCTGTTCCTGATTATCACAGCCATTATTTAAGTAATTTTCTTTGTGTTCATCATTCTGGGATCTTTTCACACTCACCCTACCCATGGTGTTCAAACCTTCACGTCCTCGTCCACAGTTCCATGCCGTGTAAGTTTTTGTATTTATGCCATTGTGCTAGTTTTGTTTTGTTTGTATATAATCATGCCAATCTGCTGTTTTGATTTAAGTATAGTATAGATTTTTATCCGCCACAGAGTGCGTCCTTGATTTGCCTTTTTGTAGTTTGTTTGTTTATTTAATAAATATCATGTACTTCCATTCACTAGTCCCACATCATCCTTGCATCGAGGAAGCACAAACATCCACAGTCCATGCTTGACAAAATGTTATGTTAGCACTGCACCTTAACTGTAATCACGGAAATGAGCTTTGAACCGGATAGTTCCATAATTTGCCCTTTTCCTTCTCCATTTTTGCTCGCTTGTGGCTCATTAGTAACAAGTGAACTGCAGCCCCACGGCCCGGCCCGGGAGCTCAAAAAGGACGCATGTGCATTAATCAATTAAACAAATCAGTGCCGTTATTGACATTCACAGTGAATGTGTTATTATGCAGTTAATTTTGACATCCCTAATATATTTAATTCCATCCATCTTCTTCCGCTTACCTGGAGTCGAGTCACGGGGGCAGCAGCCTAAGCAGAGAAGCCCAGACTTCCCTCTCCCCAGCCACTTTGTCCCGAGACATTCAGAAACCAGCTGGGAGACATCATCTCTCCATTGTGTCCTGGGTCTTCTCCAGGGAGGCGTTCGGGGGGCATTCTGACCAGATGCCTGAACCAGCTCATCTGGCTCCTCTCGATATGGAGGAGCTGCAGCTTTACTTTGAGCTGCTCCCGGATTACAGAGCTTCTCACCTCATCTCTAAGGTAGAGCACCGCCACCTCACGGAAGAAACTCATTTCGGCCGCTTGTACCGGTGATCTTGTCCTTTCGATCATAACCAAAAGCTCATGACCATAGGTGAAGAAAAGGATGGAGATGGACCGGTAAATTGAGAGCTTTGCCTTTCAGCTTAGCTCTTTCTGCACCACGACGGACCGATACAGGGTTCGCATCACTGCAGACGCCGCACAGATCTGCCTGTCGGTCTCACAATCCACTCGTCCCTCAAACGTGAGCACAACCCTGAAGTACTTGAACTCTGCCGCTATATATATATATATATATATATATATATATATATATATATATATATATATATATGTCTTGATTGGATTATCCAGAGAATAGTGCTCAATACCATGGTAGAGCGCAATATGTAGGTGTGGGAAAAATCACAAGACTACTTCATCTCTACAGAACTGTTTCATGAGGGGTTCCCTCAATCATCAGGAGATTTTAATGGAAGCATTCACATACAATGGTTTGTACAGGGCACAGAGTGGGTGGGTACAGGAAGGCGTAGGGTGTGGTGATTGGCTCATGTGTTACCTAGGAGGTGTTTCCGTCTGTGGCGGCATGTTGAAATGATTTCACTGCGCTTGTTGAGGGATGATAGATCTGGATGATATATAATAAACAGTTTCTCTTTTAAGCATAGGTTGCATCTTTTATTACCACTGTTGTAAGGTGTGCTGGATGCAAGAATTTGCCATGTTATTGAATATTCAACATTATTGTCTTTGAGGTTCCAAATGTGTTTGCTGAGTTCTGTAGAATTCCGCAAAGTCTGGAAAAATATTCAACAAGAACAACATTAAATTGAGCTACAGCTGTATGAATAACATACAACAAATCATTTCAAACCACAACAAAGCAATTGCAAAAGGACTGCCTACCCCCAGACTAAACGACTCTGAAACCAATAAGGAATGTAACTGTCGAGAGAAACCTGATTGCCCTCTCAACGGAGGGTGCTTACAGACAACAGTCGTTTACCAAGCAAAGGTAATACGCAAGGACATTAACACACCCGACACGTATGTAGGATTAACCGAAGGAGCGTTCAAAAGAAGATGGAATAATCACAACGCCTCCTTTAGAAACCAGACTTTGCGGAATTCTACAGAACTCAGCAAACACATTTGGAACCTCAAAGACAATAATGTTGAATATTCAATAACATGGCAAATTCTTGCATCCAGCTCACCTTACAACAGTGGTAATAAAAGATGCAACCTATGCTTAAAAGAGAAACTGTTTATTATATATCATCCAGAACTATCATCCCTCAACAAGCGCAGTGAAATCATTTCAACATGCCGCCACAGACGGAAACACCTCCTAGGTAACACATGAGCCAATCACCACGCCCCTACGCCTGCTTGTACCCACCCACTCTGTGCCCTATATAAACCATTGTATGTGAATGCTTCCATTAAAATCTCCTGATGATTGAGGGAACCCCTCATGAAACAGTTCTGTAGAGATGAAGTAGTCTTGTGATTTTTCCCACACCTACATATATATATATATATATATATATATATATATATATATATATATATATATATATATATATATATATATATATATATATATATATATACATATATATGTATATATATATATATGTATATATATATATATTATATATATAATATATATAATATATATATACCACAGAAACCTCGACTATATACATATATGTGTATATATATACACATATATATATATATATATATATATATATATATATATATATATATATATATATATATATATATATATATATATATATATATATATATACACATATATGTATGGAGTCGAGGTTTCTGTGGTTTATCCGTTATACAATGCTCAATACTACAATATACAATAATTAATTCCTACAAGCCTGTTTCGCAGGGTTCCCTGCTCTTCGGGGGATTTTATTGAAGTATTCAAGTCTTCAATAAAATCCCCTGAAATGCAGGGAAACCTGCGAAACGGGCTTGTAGGGATGAAATAGCCATTGTATTTTTTCCTGACCTATTGTATGTATGTATGTATATATATATAAACACACACACATATATATATATATATATATATATATACTTACATATATATTTTTATGTATATATGTGTGTGTATGTATATATATATGCTTACATATATATATATGTGTATATATATATATATATATATATATATATATATATATATATATATATATACACATGTACGTATATATATAAATATATATATATAAATATATATATATTTATATGTATGTATATATATATATATATATATACACATATATATATATATACATACATATGTATATATGTATGTATATACATACATATATACATATATATATATATATATATATATATACATACATATGTATATATGTATGTATATACATAAATATATATATATATATATGTATATATATATATATATATATATATATATATATATATATATATATATATATATATACATATATATATATATATATACACATTTTCCATGCTCAAGCTCTGAAAATATTTGATTTATAACTATTAATTCCTTCTTGGCGAATAAACAAGGGTTATACTATACATAGAAATATATATTTTTTTAACTAACGGCCATTTTTGTACGCGCCTCTTTGTTTATTTTTCCTACTGCCTTTCCCTCTCAGTAAATGTTTCGTACCCAGCAGTTGCAAGGGGAAAAAAAGAGATAAAAATCCTCCAAAGATAACCTGCATTTTTATCATCTTTTGTGTGCGTCTTGAGCAATTAGGCAGCACACATTTTTTCTCTCTTCCCTTTCATCTCCTGCGGAGACCTATTGTTGTTATGTTGCAAGTTATTATTATAATCCTCGGTGGAAATGTCACCAGACAGATTGGTGAAAAATAACAGAAAGGTGGGAAACATGAAGAAAAGCTTGAATTCTGGTTGTTTTGTTGGTGGATTTCATCAGAAGTGTTTAAATGACTTTTCTTAATCCTTTGTTGTTTCATCAACCGACGAGTGTAAACATTCTCAGTGTTATCATAATACTTCACTCTGATTATTGTGGCGCAATCCTATCATTGTAGTCCACTCTGTATCATCCATTCATCCATTTTGTACCGCTTGTCCCTCTCGGGTTCGCGCGGGTGATTGGAGCCTATCCCAGCTGCATTTGGGCGGAAGGCGGGGCACACCCTGTACAAGTCGCCACCTCATTGCAATGTGGTCTTGTTTTATTGTTGCAGTCCACTGTTATGATTGTAGTCCAGTCTTATCATTGTAGTCAAATCTTATTATTGTAGTCCAGTCTTATCATTGCAGTCCTGTCTTATCATTGTAGTCCAGTCTTATCATTGTAGTCTAATCTTATTATTGTAGTCTAGTCTTGTCATTGTAGTCCTGTCTTATCATTGTAGTCTAGTCTTATCATTGTAGTCCTGTCTTATCATTGTAGTCCTGTCTTATCATTGTAGTCCACTGTTATTATTGTAGTCCAGTCTTATCATTGTAGTCTAATCTTATTATTGTAGTCTAGTCTTATCATTGTAGTCCTGTCTTATCATTGTAGTCTAGTCTTATCATTGTAGTCCTGTCTTATCATTGTAGTCCAGTCTTATTATTGTAGTCTAGTCCTATCATTGTAGTCCTGGCTTATCATTGTAGTCCTGTTTTATTATTGTAGTCCAGTCTTATCATTTTAGTCCTGTCTTATCATTGTAGTCTAGTCTTATCATTGTAGTCCTGTCTTATCATTGTAGTCCAGTCTTATTATTGTAGTCGAATCTTATCATTATGCTCCAGTCTTATTATTGTAGTTCAGTTTTATCATTGTAGTCCATTCTTATCATTGTAGTCCAGTCTTGTCATTGTGATCCAATCGTGTCATTGTAGAGTCCAGTTTAACTATTGTAGTCGAGTCTTATCGTTATGCTCCAGTCTTATCATTGTAGTCCAGTTTTAACATTATAGTCCATTCTTATCATTGTAGTCCAGTCTTGTCGTTGTGGTCCAATTTTGTCATTATAGTCCAGTTTTATCATCGCAGTGCAGTCTTATCAATGTGGTCCACAGTTATTAATGTAGTACAGTCTTATATTTGTTTTCCATTCTTATCATTGTAGTCCAAACTTGTCATTGTGATCCAGTCTTATTGTTGTGGTGCAGTCTTATCATTGTAGTCCTGTGTTATCATTGTAGTCCAGTCTTATTGTTGTAGTCCACTTTATATTATTGTCATCGAGTCTTATCATTGACGTCGGGTCTTATCATTGTCGTCTAGTCTTTTAATTGTAGTCAAATCTTATTATTTTAGTCCACTCTTATCATTGTAGTTCAGTCTTATCAATGTGGTCCAGTCTTCTTATTGTAGTCCAATTTGTATTACACCTGTCTAGTCTTATTATAGTAGTTCAATCTCATTGTTGTCGTCCAATTTTGTCATTGCAGTCCAGTCTTATTATTGCGGTCCGATTTTATCATTGTAGTCCAGTCTTTTCACTGTAGTCCAGTCTTTTTATTCGAGTCCAGTCTTATCTTCATTGTCACTGCGGTCCAGTTGTACCCTTGTACTCCAGTCTAGTCCGTCAGTGTCAGACCAGGACATGGATTGTTTGTGCTCCTTCGACGCAGAGGCATTACAGGACGAGCCAGGCGTTAATTCAGGCACATGTTTGTTTTTATTTATACTCAAAATACAAAAAGGCAAAACAAAAAGCGCGCTCGATGGCGGATAATTCCAAGTACATTCCAGTACTCTGGAATGCCCTCCCGGTAACAGTTCGAGATGCCACCTCAGTAGAAGCATTTAAGTCTCACCTTAAAACTCATTTGTATACTCTAGCCTTTAAATAGACTCCCTTTTTAGACCAGTTGATCTGCCGTTTCTTTTCTTTTTCTTCTATGTCCCACTCTCCCTTGTGGAGGGGGTCCGGTCCGATCCGGTGGCCATGTACTGCTTGCCTGTGTATCGGCTGGGGACATATCTGCGATGCTGATCCACCTCCGCTTGGGATGGTTTCCTGCTGGCTCCACTGTGAACGGGACTCTCGCTGCTGTGTTGGATCCGCTTTGGACTGGACTCTCGCGACTGTGTTGGATCCATTGTGGATTGAACTTTCGCAGTATCATGTTAGACCCGCTCGACATCCATTGCTTTCCTCCTCTCCAAGGTTCTCATAGTTATCATTGTCACCGACGTTCCACTGGGTGTGAGTTTTCCTTGCCCTTATGTGGGCCTACCGAGGATGTCGTGGTGGTTTGTGCAGCCCTTTGAGACACTAGGGATTTAGGGCTGTATAAGTAAACATTGATTGATTGATTGATTGATAATAATCTATACTAAAACTTAGAACAAAAACAGCACAATGGCAATACTATCTACAAACAAACAAAAGATACTATCAAAGGCATAAATAGAAACGAAAACTTACTTGGCGTGGACGAACCGAAAAGCATGGCATGAAGTATGAAAGGCATCGAAAGGCAATGAAAGCAAAGTTCCCAGCCTGATGAACAGAAAGAAAATGACTTAAATACTGGCTGTGATAATCAGGAACAGGTGCGGGACTGAGGGCAGGGGCGAGACAAGGTGGGAACTAATGAGTTGACATGGTAACAAAAGCAAACCAGGAAGTTCAAAATGGAACAAGAGTCCAGAAAACAAAACAAAACCAGATTTACAGGCTGGCAGTCAGACTTTAAAACAGTCCATTCTGCGCTGATGAAACAGATTCCTAGATACAGTTTTACTTTGAAGGAGCGTCCCCCTATCAAAGGGACCTTTTTTTCTATGATTGCCGGTCTGGTTTGGAGATGTGAGTGGGTTACAAGTGGCTGCTGTTTACCCCCAAGGCTGTGCAGTGAGAGTCCAGCCAGCCATTGAGTTGTGTTCTGTGGGAAAAGACAGTCGACAATGAAGGGGGGAGGGGGGGGGGGGGGGGGGGGGGTTAGCGAGGAATGCCTGAGAAAGTACGAATAGACGTTTAATTAAAAATGGATTCTTGATGGGATTACGTTTGAAGATTGTGCTTAATTCTCCGTCCTCATTTGTTCGGTAAGACGGTCTGACCTTCAGCAAGCTTCACATGGGCGCCATTATTCGTCCCGTCTCTTTCTCCTCCCGTCCCTCCGGCCATGTCTCCATCTGGCCGCTCCACGGCCTCCTCGACCTTTTCTGTCCTCGTCCTCCTCGCCTTTGAGTGACCGCTTCATTTGTTTTTTTATTGCAATGCCCTGATTCTCATCACATTTCCCCATTCAGCTACACTTCCTCTCAGTGTGTGTGTGTGTGTGCGTGTGTGCGTGTGTGCGTGTGTGTGTGTGTGTGTGTGTGTGTGTGTGTGTGTGTGTGTGTGTGTGTGTGTGTGTGTGTCTGGGGTCAGATTGCTCAACTGATAACATCTATCACTTCCTGCAATGGACTATAATGAGGAATCTATTTCCTTCACTCACTGTGCACTTCCATAAAAGTCCCTTTCACATAGTTATGTATATGTTTTCTACAATGGACGACCAGGCATTTATTTATTTATTTATTTATATAAAAATGATTTCTATACAAGCTGTCTATGCATGCCTTTGCAGCGTCATCCCCAAACTGTATGACCGTTTTAGGCCCCGTTTACACTAAGCCGGATAAGGTTATCCATGTCAGGCTTGTCCCTGACAGTTTGATCATGTTTTAGTTTTTTCTCTGTGTTTGTCTTATTTACTGTCAGCGCTCTTATTTTAGAATAGAATAGAATAGAATAGACTTTGCAAGATGGCGCCCGGACGGGCTGCAGCATCGCGGGGCTCTTGCTAAAGGTGAAACATTTGGCAGAAATACCGGACAATTCTGCAAACTTTATGGCTGGCTCACATCGTGGTCACTCCGTGATCACGTATTCTGGATGTGGACATATCGGGCCGTTTTGGACTGATAGACGCGTGCTTGCTAGACCTGCTGGCTAGCACGGGAATACTTCGGTGGCTACATCCAGCGGCCTGTGAAGCAGGGGAGTATAGTAGCAGCGGGGGCCGTCTACGGAGCAGACGCCAGCGGTGTGAACGGAAACGCGGATGTCGAACGGGGCTAAAAACAAAGCAGAAGGCTAATCCCCACAGAACACCACTTCCCTCCATCCTGAAGCCGGATTTAAATGGAAGATGCGAGACTACTGGTTTGGGTAAGGAGTCAGTTAAATTGGAACAAGTTTTTTCTGCTTTGATTGTTTCAGAGTTGGACATGTGTTCTACTGAGGTGGCAAACTATGATGCGTGCCGTTTATCAAAGCAACAAACAAACAATCGGAAAATTCCCGTCGTATCAATTCCTAGATATGGTCGTAATTATACTAAATGCTCTGGGCATAATAAACACAACATTATTAATATTGCTACTACGGATAATTTGATCAAAAACTCCCTAAAACAGCCCACTACCTATAATATAGTTTTTTTAAACATAAGATCATTGTCTCCCAGAACGTTGTTAGTTAATGATATCATCAGAGACAACAATCTTAACGTCATCGGTCTCAGCGAAACCTGGCTTAAACCAAACGACTTTTTTGCGCTAAATGAGGCATGTCCTCCTAACTTTACACATGCGCATATTGCCCGTCCCCTTAAAAGGGATGGGGGGGTCGCACTAATATACAACGAAAACTTTAACCTTAGTCCTAACATAAATAATAAATATAAATCGTTTGGGGTGCTTACTATGAGGTCTGTCACACCGCTGCCTCTACAACTGGCTGTTATCTACCGCCCCCCAGGGCCCTATCCGGACTTTATCAGTGAATTCTCAGAGTTCGTTGCTGATCTAGTGACGCACGCCGATAATATAATCATAATGGGGGACTTAATATCCATATGAATACCCCATCGGACCCACCGTGCGTAGCGCTCCAGATTACAATTGATAGCTGTGGTCTTACACAAATAATAAATGAACCCATGCACCGCAACGGTAATACGATAAACCTAGTGCTTGTCAGGGGTATCACCGTTTCCAAAATTACGATACTCCCGTATACTAAAGTATTGTCCAATCATTACCTTATAAAATTCGAGGTTCAGACGCATGTTCGTCAAACTAATAATAATAATAACTGCTATAGCAGCCGCAACATTAATACGGCCACGACAACTCTTGCTGACCTACTGCCCTCGGTAAAGGCACCATTACCTCACTAACAACTTTAACGACGCCCTGCGCGAAACCATTGATAACATAGCACCGCTAAAGTTAAAAAAGGCTCCAAAAAAGCGTACGCCGTGGTTTACAGAAGAAACTACAGCTCAGAAATTATTATGTAGAAAGCTGGAACGCAAATGGCGCACGACTAAACTTGAGGTGCACCATCAAGCATGGAGTGATGGTTTAATAACTTATAAACACATGCTTACCTTAGCTAAAGCTAAATATTACTCAAATCTCATCCACCGTAATAAAAACGATCCTAAATTTTTGTTTAGTACGGTAGCATCGCTAACCCAACAAGGGACTCCTTCCAGTAGCTCAACCCACTCAGCTGATGACTTTATGCAATTCTTTAATAAGAAAATTGAAGTCATTAGAATGATTGATTGACTTTATTGTCATTATATTTGCATATAACGAGATTAAAGACTCCAACTTAAGGTGCGTTTGTGGGAACAAATATGGGGTAAAATAAATAACACAAGAGGTAATAAAGGAAAAACTAAACATTTAACTAAACAGGCTACTATCCAATAAAAATAAGAAGCAATCCTGTACAAGAGGGGTGTCAAACTCAAATACTGTCACACCTCTGGATCATGTTTTGTTTTACCATGTTATGTTTTGATTTTGGACATTCAGTCACGTTTTGCACTTCCTGGTTTTGTTTGTTTCCATGCCAACTCATTAGTTTTCACCTGTCACGTCCCTGTTCTCAGCCTCACACCTGTTTTCACTCTTTTTCTTGTCTTCGTCCTGGGATCATCTCACTCGCACACACGCTACCCATGCTGCACCTCCTTCACGCCCTCGTTTATCTGCTTCATGCCTTGCTACGCTGTTCATTTTGTCCAAGTAAATATCTGTTTATAGTTCATAGCCAGTTGTTTTTTGTGCAAAGTCCTTTAGTTTATGTCCATCATTTCATGCCATCGAGCAGGTGTTTTTGTTTCACGTTTGTACTGTTTAGCCAAGTTTCTTCCTCCATTGTGAGCGCTTTTTGTTGTTTGTTTGTTTATTAAATAAATGTCATGTACTCACGTCCACGCCTCGCTCGTGCTGATCCTCATCTTGCATCGAAGAAACAATCCACATCCAAGCCAAGTTGTGACAAATACAGAGTGGGCCAACATTTTAAACGGAACAAAGCCGCGGGGCAAGGTTGAACAAATTAACATTTTAATAGGGACCCAAACAAGTTTTGCAATGAATATTGAACAAGCGAGACTTATATAACTTTAGCGACATGTAAAATCCAGTTTCAAATAATAATAATAATAATTAAAAGAATATCAATGGTATATCAAATAAAATTTAAATAAAAATGTTATGTCTTTTTTGTCTATTTGCAATCTTCTGAGGTAAATATCACATTTTTTCCACAGGCTAATAATACATTTGAAAATTAAATAACAATAATGAATGAATCAAAACATTCAAGAGAAAATGCATGAATAAAACGTTAATTATTGGTCGGTTTGCTGGAAGTTTCCCGGAAGAGTTAGTGCTGCAAGGGTTTCTGGGTATTTGTTCTGTTGTGTTACGGTGCGGATGTTCACCCGAAATGTGTTTGTCATTCTTGTTTGGTGTGGGTTCACATTGTGGCGCATAATTGTAACAGTGCCAAAGTTGTTTATACGGCCACCCTCAGTGTGACCTGTATGGCTGTTGACCAAGTATGCATTGCATTCACTTGTGCGTGTGTGTAAAAGCCACAAATATTATGTGACACGCTGTTAATATGGAGGAAAACCGGACGTGACGACAGTTTGTAGAGAACGCTAAAGGCAGTGCCTTAAATGCACGCCCCCAATATAGTTGTCCAGGTGGAAATTGGTAGAAATTCGAGAGATTGGTTGCCCCGGGAGATTTTCAGGAGGGGCACTAAACTTCGAGAGTCTACCGGGAAAATTAGGAGGGTTGGCAAGTATGTGTATTAGTGGTGAATGCGGTGTTACAGCGGCACCGACGCTGTATAACACCGGCGGGCCAGCTCTAAGGCTAAATTGATATTGCCTCAAGGGCCAAATTAAATCACACGGATTTGACTCGTGGGCCAGAGTTTGACACCCATGCTGTACAATATACAAAACACTGTAGAAATACAAAACACTGTACAATATACAGAACAAGACAAGAGTACCGAAGTAATAAATCACAATCAGTGTCGGACGTATTGCACTCAAAGGGTAGCATATTAGGGCAGGATATTGTACAGGAGTGAATTATTATTATTATAAGTTAGAGTTCAACATGGTGACAGCTCTGGGAAAAAAGCTGTCTCTGAGCCTGTTTGTTCTGGCTCTGATGCACCTGTAGCGCCTGCTTGATGGTAGCAGGTGGAACAGGTGGTAGCCAGGGTGTGTGCGGTCTTTGGTGATGGTTTTTGCTTTCTTGAGGCAACGGGAGTTGTGTAAATCCTTCAGGGAGGGCAAGGGGCAGCCGATGATTTTTTTGTCTTTATTTCCTGCTGTTTTGCCTAAGTGCTGTGGCTGATTGGCACCTGGCCACACCTGGTGTCAATCAGCCAGGTACTATTTAAACCTGCTTTGTCCTCCACTCGGTGTTGGAGTGTCGTTGTGTCATGTCGATGTCACCACTACCTGTCATTGTCGAAATCGTTACAGCTACTACCTGTCGTGCTACTACTTGTCCTTGTCGCTGTCGTCGTAGCGGTAAGCTGTTCCTTTCATTTGTTAGCGGATCAGGCCCGCGGGATGAGTTTTTTAAGTATACAAATTTACCTGAAATGTGAAGACTGGTGGGCATTGTGGTGCCAGGTTCGATTCCCTGCGAGGATGCGTTGACGTGAACACCACAAAGGTAAGATCTTCAAATATTTATTTAACAAAAAGAGAGCTCTGAACAGAAATACTGGAGCTAATAAAAAGGCAAACCAAAAACACTAGTATGAGAACTAGGAAATACAAACAGAAAACTAGACATGGCATGAAAGCACAAAAATGTAAAAACAAAAACAATTAGCATGTGAGCTAAGAAAAGGCAGGTGGCTTAGCATATGAGCTAGAGAGAATAAACGTAGAAAAGTAGCAGTCGTCACCTGTTGAATGAGAGCAAATTATGGACCCAGATCGAATGAACAGAAAAGGCCGGCTTAAATAGGAGGGGTGATTATTACTAGCAGGTGTGTGGGGCGAGACTAGCAGGTGGACTGATGAGTGACCATGGTGACAAAGCAAACAGGAAATAAGGAGTCAGATGGAGAGATATACAAAATGGAAAAATAAATAATATGTGTAGATCCGAGCAGCGGATCGCAACATGAAATTTTTGAACGAAAGAAACGGCTTTTCTACATGTGTCTACTGTTGATCAGGGGTCGGCAACCCGCGGCTCCGGAGCCCCATGCGGCTCTTGGCTCTCTCTAATGTGGCTCAGTTGCATACTTGCCGACCCTCCCATTTTTCCGGGCGGTTTTTCCGGAGTTCGGTGCCTCTCTTAGAAATCTACCCAGGATAACATTCTCAGATTTACACCTGGTCAACAATATTGAGGACGTGCTGTGATGGCAGTGCCTTAAAGGGGAACATTATCACAATTTCAAAAGGGTTAAAAACAATAAAAATCAGTTCCCAGTGGCTTGTTGTATTTTTTGAAGTTTTTTCAAAATTTTACCGGTCTCGGAATATCCGTAAATAAAGCTTTAAAGTGCCTTATTTGCGACTCTCTGCGAAGACACTGTCCATTTCCCTGTGACGTCACACAGTGCTGCCAATGTAAACAAACAATGGGAATACCACAGAAAGATATAGCGACATTAGCTTGGATTCAAACTCGGATTTCAGAGACTTAAGCGATTCAACAGATTACGCATGTATTGAAACAGATGGTTGGAGTATGAAAATATTGAAGAAGAAACTGAAGCTATTGAGCGAATAGCTATTGACGATATTCTTAGCCATAGCATGGCCGAATAGCTGCGTTAGCATCGCCGGTAAAATGCGCGGACCAAACGATCAGGACTTTCGCATCTTTTGACACTGGAGCAACTTAAATCCGTCGATTGGTAAGTGTTTTTTTTCGCATTAAATGTGGGTGGAAGGAAACGTAATATAGTTGCAAATGCATCTGCAGGTTATCCATACATCTCTGTGCCATGTCTGCTACAGCACTGCCGGTAAATAGCATGTTAGCATCGATTAGCGTAGCATGTTAGCATCAATTAGCTGGCAGTCAACATCAACAAAACTCACCTTTGTGATTTCGTTGACTATCGTTGCAAATGCATTTGCAGGTTATCCATACATCTCTGTGCCATGTCTGCCTTAGCATCGCCGGTAAAATGTGGAGACACTCTGGCACATTCAATGGGGGTCTGGCGGCAGACACTTTCGCATCTTCGGGCCAGTGGTGCAACTTGAATCCCTCCCTGTTAGTGTTGTTTCACCCTCCGACAACACACCGTCGAGGCATGATGTCTCCAAGGTTCCGAAAAATAGTCAAAAAAACGGAAAATAACAGAGCTGAGACCCGGTGTTTGTAATGTGTTGAAAATGAAAATGGTGGGTGTGTTACCTCGGCGACGTCACATTCTGACGTCATCACCTCCAGCACGATAAACAGAAAGGCGTTTAATTCGCCAAAATTCACCCATTTAGAGTTCGGAAATCAGTTAAAAAAATACATGGTCTTTTTTCTGCACCATCAAGGTATATATTGACGCTTACATAGGTCTGGTGATAATGTTCCCCTTTTAGACATATTCTCGACCATGGCGTCGCGTCCACTTTAATACAATGCTATCTGAGTGCCGGTCCGCCACATCTAGATTGCGGCTGCCAACTCAACGTGCAAGCGATTGCAAGGCATACTTCTTCAACAGCCATACAGGTTACACTGAGGGTTGTGATATAAACAACTTTAACACTCTTACTAATATGCGCCACACTGTGAACCCACACCAAACAAGAATGACAAACACATTTCGGGAAAACATCTGCACTGTAACACAACTGTGGATAGACACAGCCGACGGGCCGACAGCGGGCGGAGAGCAGCAGCCCGGACCCACATGGAGGCCAGGAGGCGGGACGGACGCGGAGCGACACGGCAGCGGCAATCTGAGCCAGGTGCGTACACCACACACCGGCTCACAATCTCTCCATCTGCTCCTAGACTTTAAGAGAGGCGAAGGAGGCACGATGGGGAGAGCAGCACGGAGGAGGAAACCACGGCCAGCAGACCACCAGCGCGACAAGCGAGCCACGGACCGAGATGACAAGCCCCCGCAGCGGACGCAAGCACCGGACGCTGAAAGGCATGCAACGGCGACAAGCAGGGAGAACGCGCGCACTGAAAAGTGGCGTGACCAAAGGCAGTGCCGGCGCACTAGAAATGGGCGCGCCCGACTGACCCGAAAACAGATTTAATGAAGAAATAAATCTGAATCAAACCTGTTATGATGCGTCGTGTGTCAAGTGTCCCCGCAACCCACACCAGGACGGCAGGAAGTCCCTCACAACAACATAAACACAACAGAACAAATACCCAGAATATCATGCATCCCTAACTCTTCCGGGCTACATTATACATCCCAGCTACCACACTGCAAAAACTGAAATCTAAGTAAGATGAAATACCTCAAATAAGGGTGATATTTGCTTATTTTCTGTCTGGTAAGATAATTCTTCCCACTAAGCAGATTTTATGTTAGAGTCTTTTACTTGTTTTAAGGGTTTTGCTCCTAAATGATCTCAGTAAGATACTACAGCTTGTTTCCGACATTTTATGACCTATTTTGAGTAAAATATGCTTGAAACTATTTTTGTCCAAGTGTCCAAAACACACCCAGCAATGGTGCACAGGAAGGCGGGGAAGAAGAGGGGGAAAAGGCGGCCAAAATGTTCAAAAGTCCCAATTGTGTCCAAAATACCTCCCCGGGGTTCCAGTCCCACGAGTCCCGCCGCCGGCCACACAAATCCCGGGATACAAAAAATGTCCAAAACGCACCCAGCAAAGTCCCACGGGGAAGTAGGGGGGAAAAATTAGAAAAGTCGGCAAAAGTCCCCCAAAATTTTCAAAATACCTAACCAGGTTCGAGTCCCAACCGGGTTCGAGTTTGAGTGCACACTCGAACTCGGTTGGGACTTTTGTACATTTCCCCAACTTTTCTCACTTTTTTCCCCACCTTCCTGTGGGCGCATTTTGGACATTCTGGGCATCCCGGCCGGCGGCGGAACATGAAGGACTCGAACCTGTGTAGGTATTTTGAACATTTTTGGGACTTATGCTGACTTTTCCAACTTTCATCCCTCCTCTCCATGGGACTCGGCTGGGTGTGTTATGGACATTTTGGGCATCCCGGGACTTGCGCGGCCATACATAAGATTTTATGTTCGAGTGTTTTACTTGTTTTAAGTGTTTAGGTCCTAAATGATCTCAGTAAGATATTACGGCTTGTAGCTGAGATTTGATGACCTATATTGAGTAAAACATGCTCGAAACGAGAATATCAAATGTTGCAAAGCTGTGTCATCAATATTCACAAGTATAAAACTACTTTTTAAAGTAAGAATTTCTTATTTAAAGAATGTAAAACAAAATCATGACTTTGACACAATTGTTTCTCATATTAAAACAGATGACAGCCAATCAATCAATCAATCAATCAATGTTTACTTATATAGACCTAAATCACTAGTGTCTCAAAGGGCTGCACAAACCACTACGACATCCTCGGTAGGCCCACATAAGGGCAAGGAAAACTCACACCCAGTGGGACGTCAGTGACAATGATGACTATGAGAACCTTGGAGAGGAGGAAAGCAATGGATGTCGAGCGGGTCTAACATGATACTGTGAAAGTTCAATCCATAATGGATCCAACACAGTCGCGAGAGTCCAGTCCAAAGCGGATCCAACACAGCAGCGAGAGTCCCGTTCACAGCGGAGCCAGCAGGAAACCATCCCAAGCGGAGGCGGATCAGCAGCGCAGAGATGTCCCCAGCCGATACACAGGCAAACAGTACATGGCCACCGGATCGGACCGGACCCCCTCCACAAGGGAGAGTGGGACATAGACAAATAAACTTTGCCGTTTTATTTTCAATGAAACAATAGAAAATACGTACTCGTATAGTAGTACACTTGTTATTAGCGAGAATATACTTATTTTAAGGTATTTTTGGGTTCATTGAAATAAGCTAATTTTACTTGTTTTGGAAAGTCTTGACAAGCCAAATTTTCTTGTTCTATTGGCAGATAATTTTGCTTAGTTCAAGTAAAATACCCCTCATTTTTGTATTTTTTTTTCTTGTTTTTGAACACTGACTTTTTGCAGTGCACCCCCACCCCGCCGTGCGTCGGTTGAGGGGGGCGGGGTTTGGTGTATAATGTAGCCCGGAAGAGTTCGGGATGCATTATTTTTAAGTTATCGTGCAGGGATTTTACCAGTCCGGCCCACTTGGGAGTAGATTTTACTCCATGTGGCCCCCGCTCTAAAATGAGTTTGACGTCCCTGCTTTACTTAGTCCTAAACTGCTGTGTTGTTGCCTGTTAGTACTTTTTTATTTTTATTTTTTTCGGACAATCAATGTATTGACCGAGGCACAAAAATGTTTGTGTGTGTGCGTTTACACTCGCACAGAAGCTGTCAGCGTCTGGAGGTCAACAGGAATTATTTCGGTAGTGTGGCAGCTGAGGGGGGGAAGGGAGCTAATATTTGTTGCCGGGCCACTGAGCGAGCCGCCATTTACACAACGTCCTATTTCGGCCAAATACCGACCCGTGGCGTGCTTCCATCCGTCAACGGCGCCCATTTCAGCCAGCATACAAGCATTAGTTATTTATTAGCAAACACCCGCTGGACATGAATGGCGGCATGTATGAAAAAGGCTGTCAATAAAAATAGGAATGAGCAAATGATGACTGCATGAACATATTAACATGAAGGCCAAGGACTACATTATGGTTTTAAGATGAGGGCCAATGACTGCATTAACTTATTAAGAGGAAGGTCAATGAGCATGTTCACTGTGTGAACAGTGATTAGGTTGAGGGCCGATGACTGCATGAATATATTAAGATGAGGGCCAATGACTGCATGAATATATTAAGATGAGGGCCAATGACTGTATGAATATATTAAGATGAGGGCCAATGACTGTATGAAAATATTAAGATGAGGGCCGATGACTGCATGAACATATTAGGATGAGGGCCAATGACTGCATGAACATATTAGGATGAGGGCCAATAACTGCATGAACATCGATTAATATGAGGGAAGATGGCTGCATTAATATATTAAGATACAGGCCAATGACTGCTTTAACAGTGATCATGATGAGGGTCAATGACTGCATGAATACATTAAGATGAGGGCCAATGACTGCATTAACTGTGATTAAGATGAGGGCCAATTACTGCTTGAATATATTAAGATGAGGGCCAATGACTGCATGAATATATTAAAATGAGGGCCAATGACTGCATGAACATATTGGGATGAGGGCCAATAACTGCATGAACATCGATTAATATAAGGGCAGATGGCTGCATTAATATATTAAGATACAGGCCAATGACTGCTTTAACAGTGATCATGATGAGGGTCAATGACTGCATGAATACATTAAGATGAGGGCCAATGACTGCATTAACTGTGATTAAGATGAGGGCCAATGACTGCTTGAACAATGATCAAGATGAGGGCCAATGACTGCATGAACAAATTAAGATGAGGGCCAACACTGCATGAACATATCACGATGAAGGTCAATGACTGCATGAATCTATTAAGATGAGGGCCAATGACTGCATGAACATATCACGATGAAGGTAAATGACCGCATGAATCTATTAAGATGAGGGCCAATGACTGCATGAACATATTGGGATGAGGGCCAATAACTGCATGAACATCGATTAATATAAGGGCAGATGGCTGCATTAATGTATTAAGATACGGGCCAATGACTGCTTTAACAGTGATCATGATGAGGGTCAATGACTGCATGAACTGTGATTAAGATGAGGACCAATGACTGCTCTAACAATGATCAAGATGAGGGCCAATGACTGCATGAACAAATTAAGATGAGGGCCAACACTGCATGAACATATCACGATGAAGGTCAATGACTGCATGAATATACTAAGATGAAGGCCAAAGACTGCATGAATACATCAAAATGAGGGCCAATGACTGCATGAATATATTAAGATGAGGGCCAATGACTGCATGAACATATTGGGATGAGGGCCAATAACTCCATGAACATCGATTAATATAAGGGCAGATGGCTGCATTAATATATCAAGATACGGGCCAATGACTGTTTTAACAGTGATCATGATCAGGGTCAATGAGTGCATGAACTGTGATTAAGATGAGGGCCAATGACTGCTTGAACAATGATCAAGATGAGGGCCAATGACTGCATGAACAAATTAAGATGAGGGCCAACACTGCATGAACATATCACGATGAAGGTCAATGACTGCATGAATCTATTAAGGTGAGGGCCAATGACTGCATGAACATATCACGATGAAGGTCAATGACCGCATGAATCTATTAAGATGAGGGCCAATGACTGCATGAACATATTGGGATGAGGGCCAATAACTGCATGAACATCGATTAATATAAGGGCAGATGGCTGCATTAATATATTAAGATACGGGCCAATGACTGCTTTAACAGTGATCATGATGAGGGTTAATGACTGCATGAACATATTAGGATGAGAGATAATAACGGCGTCAACAGTGATTGAGATGAGGGCCGATGATTTTATGAATATATTAGGATGAGGGCCAATGACTGCATGAATAGTGATTAAGATGAGGGCCAATGACTGCTTGAACAATGATCAAGATGAGGGTCATTGACTGCATGAAAATATTAGGATGAGGGCCAATGACTGCATGAACAAGTTAAGATGAGGGCCAACACTGCATGAACATATCACGATGAAAGTCAATGACTGCAAGAATCTATTAAGATGAGGGCCAATAACTGCATGAATCTTGGTTAAGATGAAGATCGATGACTGCATGAACATATTAGGGTGAGGGTCAATAACTGCATGAACATCGATTGATATAAGGGAAGATGACTGCATGAATATATTAAGATACGGGCCAATGACTGCTTGAACAGTGATCAAGATGAGGGTCAATGACTCCATGAATATATCAGGATGAGAGCTAGTAACAGCGTGAACAATAATTGAGATGAGGGCCCATGACTGCATGACAATAAGATGAGGGCCAATGACTGCATGAACAGTGATTAAGATGAGGGCCAATGACTGCTTGAACAATGATCACAATGAGGGTCAATGACTGTTTGAACATATTAGGATGAGGGCCAATGATTGCATGAACAAATTAAGATGAGGGCCAACACTGCATAAACATATGAAGATGAGGGCCAATGACTGCATGAACAAATTAAGATGAGGGCCAACACTACATTAACACCTTAAGATGAGAGCCAATGACTGCATGAACAAATTAAGATGAAAGCCAACACTTCATAAACATCTTAAGAGGAGAGCCAATGACTGCATGAACAGGGATTAAGATGATGGTCAATAACTGCATGCACATATTAAAATAAGGGCCGATGAATGCATGAAGAATGATTAAACTGAGGACCGATGACTGCATGAACAATGATTAATTTGAGGACCGATGACTGCATGAACAATGATTAAATTGAGGACCAATGACTCAATGAACAGTGATTAAGATAAGGGACGATGACTGCATCAACATATTAAGATGAGGGCCAACAGCTGCATTGAAAGTGATGAACTCGAGGGCCAATGACTCCATGAGCATATTAAGTAAGGGCTAATGACTGCATGAACAGTGATTAAGATGAGAACCAAATACTTTTTAACAGGAAGTGAGACCTCAGCCAATGTTTGCGTTAACAAGGAGTGAAATGCTGACCAAATGTTCAATTTTTGGTATTTAGGATAGGTCTTTGTTTTAATTGCACAAGTACAACGCAACTTTGTTTCCAGCACAAACCTGTTGAAGATTAGACAAACAAACAGTGTACAGGGTTACAGAACAAGAACGCTGATGGGTGGCCATAAGGCGCCCCGTAAAAGACGGGAAAAAGGTAAACGCTGGGGAAGGATGAGTAAAAAAATACAATCTAGACTGGGCTCCTAAGGGGCCCAGTCTGGAGTGGGAAAAAACCTCCATGGCAAAGCTCATATACATATTACAACATACGTCTCGAGATATCTAGCAACAGAGGGAAGGTAGTTCAAGATCATGGTGGTAGGCCGCAGCTCTCAGGCGCTGACCATTCATTCATCACCCCTATGGGATTTGCGTCGAGGGCTTTGGGTTGGGGGGATGGGGTGTGTATGTGTGGCGTATATTTCTGTGGATGTGTGTTTGTGTAAGCCCGTAGTGTGTAGTGTATACACAGGGTGTGTGTGACGCGTCTAGTGCAGTAGAAGTAGAGAGATGTCTGTAGATAGTGCATGTTGCTTTCTGCTTGCTACTCTCTGCTCACAGCTACCGCCGCCAGCTAGCCCCCCTCAGGGGGTGAAAAGAGGAGCCGAGTGCGTAAGTCTCCTCCTGCTGGTACAAAGCCTCTCCACCACCAAGACTCCTTCAGTGCCTCCTCGTGGCCACACACGGATAAGGGTCTTTGCAGACCCCGAACTAAACTGAAGGGGATCTCGGAGCAGCAGTGGGCCCCAGAGATGTGGCGTATAGGCCCACCATTGTGTGGAACACCCCCTGACGCCCGTCAACCCTGCCCCAACTATGGGTAAATAGCCCCATTGCCTTGTGGGTCAGCTTATTTAGGCAAAGGCTAAGGGAGCACACCCTAACAGAAAAGCAATGTGCTGGTGGTGCGCAATAGGCGGGCCTTGAAGGAATAAGGACCCGGCCACCTCCTGCAGTCATGGCGAGGGACTGGTCGTCATGGGCTCACCCATGCCACCGGGTTTACCTCATTGTGGCGAAGATAGTGCTACTGGAGAAAGCGCACCTCCTTTGGCACTGAAATATCTCCTTGCGCAGGTACCATGTCGTCATCGGAATCGATGGACAACCACAAGCAGTCTGTCTCTGTTCCGCGGCCTTGATGTATTGCAGTCGCTAGTCCAAAGTCAACAACAACTTGTGTGTGTCCATGAGAGACAAAAAGGGAATTTGTTGTGTCTTCACTGCAGTGACCTTCAGGAGAGCCTCGAAGCCAGGGAAACAATCCAAGTTAGAATGTTTTGTATGCGAGTGAAAATAAAATTAGCTTTTCACTCTAAATTGTCTATGACTGGTCCTCAAAAACTGCGGGGTGGACAGTCCGATGTAATCCACAGTTCTTCCCGCATCCTCCAATCATTTGTGGCAGCTTTGGGGTACTTTGAAGACTGCCAGCAGTTTGTCGACAAACCAGAGCAACGCTTACTCCAATCAGCAGAAGTCCTGTTGTCATAATTCCGAATAGGTGGATATCTTCACGTCCTCGACAGAAAAGGGTCGCCAGGCACGCGGCACTCCTTCTTCTCCCAAGAGTCCGTCGTGTGTCCAGCAACAACCGCTTCGTCACGACAGCAGGGTCCCCCAAACCCAAGATCTTGTCAATTTTGTTGAGGCCAGTTAAATAGTTCCATTGTTTAGTTTTGTAGAGCAGTGCAAAAAGAGGCAACAAGAAAGTTAAGACAAGACGAGACAAAGAAGCAAGCAGCAGTGTTCATTTTGTTGCCGAAAATTTTTCGTCATAGTTATCGTCAACAACCTTTTTTTTCTGACTAAAACGAGACAATAACTAAATAAAAAATAATTTACTTGGACTAAGACAATGACGAGGTGTATAGACATATTCGTCAACGAATAAAAACGAGACAAAAATGTCTGCCAGAGACGAGATCCAATCGGAAGTCACTTTGTTAGGAAGAGGCGGGAGGAGTTGGGAAGAGAACCAATCAGAGCGACGTGGTAAGGAAGTTACCTAAACGTAGTTTGCGTTTGAGACTGAATGCGCTGCAGAAGACAACATGTCAACGCCGGGGGGACGACAAGCTTCATGTTGACAATTATCTACAGACGGTGTGGTGCTCGCTGGTAATGGGGGCTGAGCTCTGTAAAAAAAAAAGTTAAAACGTATACAACTAGCTAAAGCACTAGTTTAAAACTGCAACATACTAACATGGGAACAGTTAGCATACTTTCAAGATGGTGCAAAGTAACAAAATTCACAATTGCTGGGTTAAAACATATACACTTACTTAAAATACTAGTCTAAAACTGTTGCATGCTAACATGGAAACAGTTAGCATACTTTCAATATTGTGCCAAGTAACAAAATCCATGATTGTTGGGTTAAAACATATACAATTAGCTGAAACACTAGTTTAAAACTATAGCATGCTGACATGGGAACAGTTAGCATACTTTCAAGATGGTGCCAAGTAACAAAATCCATGTTTTCTGGGTTAAAAGTATACAATTAGCTAAAATACTAGTCTGAAACTGTAACATGGGAACAGTTAGCATACTTTCAAGATGGTGCAAAATAACAAAATCCATGAATGTTGGGTTAAAACATAAACAACTAGCTAAAACACTAGTTTAAAACTGCAACATGCTAACATGGGAACAGTTAGCATACTTTCAAGATGGTGCAAAGTAACAAAATTCACAATTGCTGGGTTAAAACATATACACTTACTTAAAATACTAGTCTAAAACTGTTGCATGCTAACATGGAAACAGTTAGCATACTTACAATATTGTGCCAAGTAACAAAATCCATGATTGTTCGGTTAAAACGTATACACTAAGCTAAAACACTAGTTTAAAACTGTAGCATGCTGACATGGGAACAGTTAGCATACTTACAAGATGGTGCCAAGTAACAAAATCCATGTTTTCTGGGTTAAAAGTATACAATTAGCTAAAATACTAGTCTGAAACTGTAACATGGGAACAGTTAGCATACTTTCAAGATGGTGCAAAATAACAAAATCCATGAATGTTGGGTTAAAACGTATACAACTAGCTAAAACACTAGTTTAAAACTGTAGCATGCTAACATGGGAACAGTTAGCATACTTTCAAGATGGTGCAAAGTAAAAAAATCCATGATTGCTGGGTTAAAACATATACACTTACTTAAAATGCTAGTCTAAAACTGTTGCATGCTAACATGGAAACAGTTAGCATACTTTCAAGATGGTGCCAAGTAACAAAAGGAGAGAGGACATATGGGGAAATTTTATATTTGATGTCAAAGATAACAAGACGCAGTGTAAGAAATGCAGCGCGAGGATTACGGGGAAAAACACAACAAACTTGAAGCGACATTTACAGTCGAATCACCCCTGAATCCACACACAGGTAAGCATTTTCCACAACATACAACTCACTCGACGTTATCTCGTTTATTACACGTCTTACTCGTGAAATACTAAATTTGAGACATGATTTTCATCAAAATACGACTTGTATCGGGGATGTTTGCACTGTTTTGCTTTGACTTTCAGAAATTGAAGGGAAAGTTTACATATTACCTTTTAGTCGACTACATCTACTGTAGTTTTGGTCGACTATAATCTTATGATATTTCGTCAACTAAAACTGGACTAAAACAAAAACGATTTAAATTAAAGCTGCAAGCAGCGTTGGTCGGGTCCGCCTTTGGCTGCTGCCGCCGCCACTCAAGCCCTGGTCTAAGTCAGACCAACATAGAGGTTTTTATTTCATGTCTCTACGACATTTCTAACAGAAGTTACATGCAGTTTTGTCGTTTTTTTCCTAGGGGGCGCTAGAGCGCAATTTAGATTTTTAGGGTTTGGTTTTTTACTAGATGGCAATTTTCGCCAGTCCTGATGTCTGTGTAAAATTTGGTGAGTTTTAAAGCATGGTAAGGGGGTCAAATTACAGATCGGCGTTCCTGGATGTTGTTGATAAATGGCTTTCGCTTTGTATAGTAGAGCGTTAACTTGCACTTTGAAGCATTTTAAAGGGGTCAAATTACAGCTCAAAGAGGCAAAAATGAAATTTTTTAGGAAACTTTGCGCAGGGGTTCTTTGAAGGCGCGTAAAATCAAAACCGGAGCAGTAATCAAAACTATGTTCTATACTTTTAATCAAAAGGGTTCAATCCCTCTTCTGTGCGAGTTTGAAGCCGAAACGACAAACAAGCTCAGAGGAGATAATGTTTGAAAAAAGGTGACGGGTGTTTGCAAAACTTTTATTTTGAAGGGGTAACTTTTAACTTCCTGATGATTTTTGCTGAAGGATGTCAATTTTAAAATGTGGGTCTAAGTGAGTCCTACATAGAGGTATTTCTTTCATGTCTGATGTGTGTGCCAAGTTTGGTGAGTTTTGAAGCATTTTAAGGGGGTCAAATTACAGCTCAAAGAGGCAAAAATAGCATTTTTTTGCAAAAATATTGCTTTGAATGAGTTTTTGCAAAATTTCTGTTGATTTTTGCTATAGAAGTTTCTAATTGGAAATTTAGGTCTAAGTCAGACCTACATAGAGGTTTTTGTTTCATGTCTCTACGACATTCCTAACGGAAGTTACAAGCAGTCTGGTTTTTTTTCTTCCTAGGGGGGCGCTAGCGCGCAATTTTAATTTTTGGGGTTTGGTTGCTTAATAAGTTGGGAAGGTTTGCCATACCGACGTGTGTGTCAAATTTGGTGAGTTTTGAAGCATGTTAAGGGGGTCAAATTACAGCGCATAGGTGCGGAATAAAGAAAGAATAATAATTAAAGCTGCAAGCAGCGTTGGTCGGGTCCGCCTTTGGCTGCCGCCGCCACTCAAGCCCTGGTCTAAGTCAGACCAACATAGAGGTTTTTATTTCATGTCTCCACGACATTTCTAACAGAAGTTACATGCAGTTTTGTCTGGGTTTTTTCCCAGGGGGCGCTAGAGTGCAATTTAGATTTTTAGGGTTTGGTTTTTTTATTAGATGGCAATTTTCGCCACTCCTTATGTGTGTGTAAAATTTGGTGAGTTTTAAAGCATGGTAAGGGGGTCAAATTACAGATCGGCGTTTCTGGATGTTGTTGATAAATGGCTTTCGCTTTGTATAGTAGAGCTTTAACTTGCACTTTGAAGCATTTTAAAGGGGTCAAATTACAGCTCAAAGAGGCAAAAATGAAATTTTTTAGGAAACTTTGCGCAGGGGTTCTTTGAAGGCGCGTAAAATCAAAACCGGAGCAGTAATCAAAACTTTTTTGGATAGTTTTAATCAAAAGGGTTCAATCTCTCTTCTGTGCGAATTTGAAGCCGAAACGACAAACGCACTCGGAGGAGTTTACGTTTGAAAAAGGTGACAAGTTTTTACAAAACTTTTATTTGAAGAGGTAATTTTTAACTTCCTGTTGAAGGATGTCAATCATCTAAATGTAGGTCTAAGTGAGACCTACATAGAAGTTTTTGTTTCATGTCTTTCCGGCATTCCTACTGGAAGTTACAAGCGATTTTGTTTGTGTTTTCTTCCTAGGAGCAGTTTTTTCTGTGTTTTATTCAAAAATTGCGCTAGAGCGAAATTTTGAGTTTTGGGATTTGTTTTTTTCATTACATCGCAATTTTCGCCAGTCCTGATGTGTCTGCCAAGTTTGGTGAGTTTTGAAGCATGTTGAGGGGGTCAAATTACAGCTCAAAGAGGCAAAAATAGCATTTTTGGCGAAAATTTTGCTTTGAATGGGTTTTTGCAAAATGTTTGTTGATTTTTGCCCCAGAAGATACAATAATGAAATGTAGGTCTAAGTCAGCCCTACATAGAAGTTTGTGTTTCATGTCTCTACGACATTCCTAACGGAAGTTACAAGCAATCTGTTTTTTTTTTTTCTTCCTAGGAGGCGCTAGCGCGCAATTTTCATTTTTGGGGTTTGGTTGCTTAATATGTTGGGAAAGTTTGCCATACCGACGTGTGTGTCAAATTTGGTGAGTTTTGAAGCATGTTAAGGGGGTCAAATTAGGGTGCGAAGGAGCGGAATAATAATAAAACACGGCAATTTCAACAGGGTCCTTGCGGACCCTAATAAAGAATAATAATAAAACCTTATAGTTTCAATAGGGTCCTTGGCCCATTGCAAAGGACTCCAAAGGAGTCCTTTGCAATGGGCCTGGTGGACCCTAATAACTAAATTATGACTAAAACTAAATTACATTTTAGTCGAAAGACTATGACTCAAACTAAATCAAATTTCGCTGTCAAAATTAACACTGGCAAGCAAGAGGGATAAGGGAGAGGAAAGGGGAGCGTCCACACTCGATGAGTGCCAGAGAGGTTTGTGTTGTGGTTTGTGCAGCCCTTTGAGACACTAGTGATTTAGGGCTATATAAGTAAACATTGATTGATTTCAACATTTCATTACTTGAATCAAACAGTATTATGATTATGTTTTAGTCAAGTGATCATCAGTGATTGATTAGGTGTACGTGTGTGGTGTGTTATCAGAAAATGACCAAATATGGTCAATAGTTGCCAATAGGTGTTTGGAAACAGGAAACTGTGGTCTCTATGTGCTGATCAATCAATCAATCAATGTTTATTTATATAGCCCTAAATCACAAATGTCTCAAAGGACTGCACAAACCATTACGACTACGACATCTTCGGAAGAACCCACAGGGAGAGTCTCCTGCTATGGCGCATCAAAGAAGTCTGCACCAGACGACAAGCTTCATGTTGACAATTATCTCCAGACGGCGTGGTGCTCGCTGGTAATGGAAGCTGAGCTCTGTAAAAAAAAAAAGTTAAAGGACGTTTGACGTCTCCGCGGCTTCCCTACTGCGTGATGGGCTGTGATTCTACTGCCGCTGCTTTCAGCCCGGCGTTCCTCCGTTGCCATGGCGAAGTCACACTTATTCTCATTCCGGTGGCGGCGTGGCTGAAAAGTGTGTCTGGCAAACAGGCGTCGACACACTCGTGCACGTGCGCATGAATCCTTCAAGGCGGCGTTACAAATGGCCGGACACACCGGCGTGGATGTTGAATAAAATGCACAAAGCATGTTCACACACGCCGAGATCTCCTGTTTGCCGTGAGCAAGCACGGGGAGCCTTTGAGCTGTCTCTGACTTGAATGCAGATTGTTGCATCAACCATCTGTCAGCTGACTCATTTGCACCCTCGCAGTCCAAGCATGCAGCTCGCTGACAAACTTCAAATGTCACCCTCGGATCTCCTCTGGTGTTCTAAGAGGGACCAGAGACCACCTTTCTCATGGCACAGGAAAGATGGAAGTGTTGTTTTCATGTGACTTTGGCCCCGCTTTCTTCCCTATGTGAAAACGTTGCTATGGCCAGTCTCTCCCTCACTGTTAATGTGTCCATTTGTCCGCAACAGTTCATGCAGTCATTGGCCGGCATCTCTCTCAATGCATGCGGTCATTGGCCGGCATCTTACTCAGCTCATGTAGTCATGGGCCGACATCTTATTCAGTTCATGCCGTCAATGGCTGGCATCTTACTAATATACTGTAGTCATTGGCCAGCATCTCACTCAGTTCATGCAGTCATAGGCCGGCATCTCACTCAATGCATGCGGTCATTGGCCGGCATCTTACTCAGCTCATGTAGTCATGGGCCGACATCTTATTCAGTTCATGCAGTCAATGGCTGCCATCTTACTTATATAATGTAGTCATGGGCCAGCATCTGACTCAGTTCATGCAGTCATAGGCCGGCATCTCACTCAATGCATGTGGTCATTGGCTGGCATCTTACTCAGCTCATGTACTCATGCGCCGACATCTTATTCAGTTCATGCAGTCAATGGCCGGCATCTTTCCTACAACGTTTGTATTTCATGTAGTCATTGGCCAGCATCTGACTCAGTTTATGCATTCATAGGCCGGCATCTCACTCAATGCATGCGGTCATTGGCCGGCATCTTACTCAGCTCATGTAGTCATGGGCCGACATCTTAGTCAGTTCATGCAGTCAAAGGCTGGCATGTCACGTACAACGTTTGTATTTCATGTAGTCATTGGCCAGCATCTCACTCAATTCATGCAGTCATAGGCCGGCATCTTACTCAGCTCATGTAATCATGCGTCAACATCTTATTCAGTTCATGCAGTCAATGGCTGGCATCTCACGTACAACGTTTGTATTTCATGCAGTCATTGGCCAGCATCTCACTCAATGCATGCGGTCATTGGCCGGCATCTTACTCAGCTCATGTAGTCATGGGCCGACATCTTATTCAGTTCATGCAGTCAATGGCTGGCATCTTACGAACAAAGTTTGTATTTCATGTAGTCATTGGCCAGCATCTCACTCAATTCATGCAGTCATAGGCCGACATCTCACTCAATGCATGCGATCATTGGCCAGCATCTTACTCAGCTCATGTAGTCATGGGCCGACATCTTATTCAGTTCATGCAGTCAATGGCTGGCATCTTACTTATTTCATGTAGTCATTGGCCAGCATCTCACTCAGTTCATGCAGTCATTGGCCAGCCTCTTCCTTAGTTCATGTAACCATTGACCGGCATTTTACTCAATTCATGCAGTCATTGGCTGGCATCTTACTTAGTTCATTTAGTCATGCGCCAACATCTTATTCAGTTAATGCAGTCAATGGCTGGCATCTTACGAACAACGTTTGTATTTCATGTAGTCATTGGCCAGCATCTGACTCAGTTCATGCAGTCATAGGCCGCCATCTCACTCAATGCATGCGGTCATTGGCCGGCATCTTACTCTGCTCATGTAGTCATGGGCCGACATCTTATTCAGTTCATGCAGTCAATGGCTGGCATCTTACAAACAAAGTTTGTATTTCATGTAGTCATTGGCCAGCATGTCACTCAATTCATGCAGTCATAGGCCGGCATCTCACTCAATGCATGCGGTCATTGGCCGGCATCTTACTCAGCTCATGTAGTCATGGGCCGACATCTTATTCAGTTCATGGAGTCACTGGCTGGCATCTTACTTATTTCATGTAGTCATTGGCCAGCATATCACTCAGTTCATGCAGTCATTGGCCAGCCTCTTCCTTAGTTCATGTAATCATTGACCAGCATCTTACTCAATTCATGCAGTCATTGGCTGGCATCTTATTTAGTTCATAAAGTCATTCGCCAGCATCTTATTCAGCTCATGCAGTCAATGGCTTGCATTTTACTTATTTCATGTAGTCATTGGCCAGCATCTGACTCAGTTCATGCAGTCATTTTTCTGTATCTCACTCAGCTCATGCAGTCATAGGCCGGCATCTCACTCAATGCATGCGGTCATTGGCCGGCATCTTACTCAGCTCATGTAGTCATGGGCCGACATCTTATTCAGTTCATGCAGTCAATGGCTGGCATCTTACAAACAAAGTTTGTATTTCATGTAGTCATTGGCCAGCATGTCACTCAATTCATGCAGTCATAGGCCGGCATCTCACTCAATGCATGCGGTCATTGGCCGGCATCTTACTCAGCTCATGTAGTCATGGGCCGACATCTTATTCAGTTCATGGAGTCACTGGCTGGCATCTTACTTATTTTATGTAGTCATTGGCCAGCATATCACTCAGTTCATGCAGTCATTGGCCAGCCTCTTCCTTAGTTCATGTAATCATTGACCGGCATCTTACTCAATTCATGCAGCCATTGGCTGGCATCTTATTTAGTTCATAAAGTCATTCGCCAGCATCTTATTTAGTTCATGCAGTCAATGGCTGGCATCCTACTTATTTCATGTAGTCATTGGCCAGCATCTCACTCAGTTCATGGAGTCATTGGCCAGCCTCTTCCTTAGTTCATGTAATCATTGACCGGCATCTTACTCAATTCATGCAGTCATTGGCTGGTGTCTTACTTAGTTCATATAGTCATTCGCCAGCATTTTATTCAGCTCATGCAGTCAATGGCTTGCATTTGACTTATTTCATGTAGTCATTGGCCAGCATCTCACTCAATTCATGCAGTCATTGGCCAGCCTCTTCCTTAGTTCATGTAATCATTGACCAGTATCTTACTCAATTCATGCATTCATTGGCTAGCATCTCACTCGTTGTTCATGAAGTCATTGATCAATATCTCACTCAGTTCATGCAGTCAATGGCTAGGATTTCACTCAGTTCATGCAGTCATGTGTCTGTATCTCATTCAGCTCATGCAGTCATTAGCCAGCATCTCACTCAGTTCATGCAGTCATTGGTCTGCATTGCACTCAGCTCATGCAATCATTAGCCGGCAGCTTACTCAGCTCATGTAATCATGGGCCGAGATCTTATTCAGTTCATGCAGTCAATGGCTGGCATCTTACTTATTTCATGTAGTCATTGGTCAGCATCTCACTCGATTTATGCATTCACTGGCTGGTGTCCTACTTAGTTCATGTAATCATTGACCGGCATCTTATGTAGTTCACGTAGTCATTGGCCACCATGTTTTTTTGTCCGTGTAGTCATTGGCCATCATCTCACTCTCTGTTCATGTAGTCATTGTTCACGGACTTACTTAGTTCATGCAGTCATTGGCTAGCATCCCACTCGCAGTTCGTTAATTCATTGTTCAATATCTCGCTCAGTTAATGCAGTCATTGGCTGGCTCCTTACTTAGTTCACATAGTCATTTGCCATAATCGTATTCAGTTTGTGTAGTCATCGGCCAGCATCTCACTCTCTGTTCATGTAGTCATTGGTCACGATCTCACTCAGTTCATGCATTTATTGGCTAGCATCTCACTCGCTGTTTATGAAGTCATTTGTCAATATCTCACTCAATTCATACAGTCATTGGCTGGCATCTTACTTAGTTCCCATAGTCATTGGCCAGCATCGTATTCAGTTTGTGTAGTCATTTGTCCGTATCTCACTCAACTCAAGCAGTCATTGGCCAGTATCTCACTCAGTTCATGCCGTCATTGGCCAGCATCTCACTCAGCTCATACAGTCATTGGCCAGCATCTTATTCAGCTCATGCAGTCAATGACTGCCATCTTACTCAGTTCATGTAATCATTGACCGTCATCTTACTACATGAACTCTTTGTTCCTGTAGTCATTGGTCACTATCTCACTCAGTTCATGCAGTCATTGGCAAGCATCTCACTGAGTTCATGCAGTCATTGACAATCATCTCAAACAGTTCATGCAGTCATTTGTCCGTATCTCACTCAACTCAAGCAGTCATTGGCCAGCATCTCACTCAGTTCATGCCGTCATTGGCCAGCATCTCACTCAGCTCATACAGTCATTCGCCAGGATCTTATTCAGCTCATGCAGTCAATGACTGCCATCTTATTCAGTTCATGTAATCATTGACTGTCATCTTACTCAATTCATGCAGTCATTGGCCGGCATCTTACGTAGTTCATGTAGTGATTAGCCAGCATCTCACTTAGTTTGTGGCCAGCATGTTACTCATGTCATACAGTCATAGGTCAGCTTCTCACTCGCTGCTCATGTAGTCATTGGTCACTACCTCACTCAGTTCATGCAGTCATTGGCAATCATATCACTCAGTTCGTACAGCTATTGGCAAGCATCTCACTAAGTTCATGCAGTCATTTGTCTGTATCTCACTCAGCTCATACAGTCTTTTGCAGGCATCTCACTCCGTTCATGCAGTCATCATTTTTGTCTAATTAATACCTGCATTATCCTTTCCATCCTTACCCTTTCCATCCTTTGTAACTGAGCTACTATGTGGAACAATTTCCTTTGGGGATCAATAAAGTTTGTTTAAGTCAAATGCAGCCGGCATTTGACTCACTCTTTGTGCAGTCATCATTTCACTCATTGTTCATGCAGTCATCATTTTTTGTCTAATTGATACCTGCATTATCCTTTCCATCCTTACCCTTTCCATCCTTTGTAACTGAGCTACTATGTGGAACACTTTCCTTTGGGGATCAATAAAGTTTGTCTAAGTCAAATGCAGCCGGTATTTGACTCACTCTTTCTGCAGTCATCATTTCACTCATTGTTCATGCAGTCATCATTTTTTGTCTAATTAATACCTGCATTATCCTTTCCATTCTTACCCTTTCCATCCTTTGTAACTGAGCTACTAAGTGGAACAATTTCCTTTGGGGATCAATCAAGTTTAAGTCAAATGCAGCTAGCATTTGACTCACTCTTTGTGCAGTCATCATTTCACTCATTGTTCATGCAGTCATCATTTTTTGTCTAATTAATACCTGCATTATCCTTTCCATTCTTACCCTTTCCATCCTTTGTAACTGAGCTACTATGTGGAACAATTTCCTTTGGGGATCAATAAAGTTTGTTTAAGTCAAATGCAGCCGGCATTTGACTCACTCTTTGTGCAGTCATCATTTCACTCATTGTTCATGCAGTCATCATTTTTTGTCTAATTGATACCTGCATTATCCTTTCCATCCTTTGTAACTGAGCTACTATGTGGAACAATTTCCTTTGGGGATCAATAAAGTTTGTCTAATTCAAATGCAGCCGGTATTTGACTCACTCTTTGTGCAGTCATCATTTCACTCATTGTTCATGCAGTCATCATTTTTTGTCTAATTGATACCTGCATTAACCTTTCCATCCTTTGTAACTGAGCTACTATGTGGAACAATTTCCTTTGGGGATCAATAAAGTTTGTCTAAGTCAAATGCAGCCGGTATTTGACTCACTCTTTGTGCAGTCATCATTTCACTCATTGTTCATGCAGTCATCATTTTTTGTCTAATTAATACCTGCATTATCCTTTCCATTCTTACCCTTTCCATCCTTTATAACTGAGCTACTAAGTGGAACAATTTCCTTTGGGGATCAATAAAGTTTAAGTCAAATGCAGCCAGCATTTGACTCACTCTTTGTGCAGTCATCATTTCACTCATTGTTCATGCAGTCATCATTTTTTGTCTAATTAATACCTGCATTATCCTTTCCATCCTTACCCTTTCCACCCTTTGTAACTGAGCTACTATGTGGAACAATTTCCTCTAGGGATCAATAAAGTTTGTCTAAGTCAAATGCAGTCGGTATTTGACTCACTCTTTGTGCAGTCATCATTTCACTCATTGTTCATGCAGTCATCATTTTTTGTCTAATTAATACCTGCATTATCCTTTCCATCCTTACCCTTTCCATCCTTTGTAACTGAGTTACTAAGTGGAACAATTTCCTTTGGGGATCAATAAAGTTTGTCTAAGTCAAATGCAGCCGGTATTTGACTCACTCTTTGTGCAGTCATCATTTCACTCATTGTTCATGCAGTCATCATTTTTTGTCTAATTAATACCTGCATTATCCTTTCCATCCTTACCCTTTCCATCCTTTGTAACTGAGCTACTATGTGGAACAATTTCCTTTGGGGATCAATAAAGTTTGTCTAAGTCAAATGCAGCCGGTATTTCACTCACTCTTTGTGCAGTCATCATTTCACTCATTGTTCATGCAGTCATTTGATGGCATTTCACCCACTCATACATTCATCGGCCATCATCTCATGTACAGTTCATGCAGTCATTGACCGGCCTGTCCGTCAACGTTCATGGGGGAAAAAATGTGGCTTTGACACAAGTTAGCATGTGATTCCCGGGCTACATGACACGCTACATTATGTCCTGTTTTTTTCTTTTCCGAGACCATGGAGGGAGCGTGGCCCGTCCCCCTGAGGGCAAATCATCCTTAGTTCAAAAATGAACAAATGTCTCGAAATTAAAAGAGTTTGACCTTGCAAAGACAATTATATTACACCCCCCCCCCCACCAACCCCTCCCTCTCCTTCTCCCTACTTCCTCCTCATCGGCGTAAGCTAAATAAGGCGGCGCCATCAAAGCCGGCGAGTCTGACGGCGTTTAAGTGTAATTGACGCCGACGTGCGTGATGTAGTGACCGCGGCGAGCCAGCGGCGGGTGGCAGCTCGACAATGTCCGTGCCGTCGCCCCCCCACTCCCCCATTTTCGGTTCCCGTCAAAACAATTATCCACGGCGCGCACTTTCATCACGTCTATTTTTGGCAGGGGGCGCTTGACGGAACGTTCCGGTAATTACATGTGGCTGCGTTTCATTTCATCTCCTCCTCCGTCGTTCTTGATGCAAAAAAGTTAAAAGTGCGTCGACGCCGTAGAAATCACATGGGAAGTGATATCAGCGGCCGGTATCGTTCATCGGGTCGCGGAGAACATTCCCGTCCGGTTCCGCCCCGCCGTCATTACGTCGTAATGTGAGAATGATGGAGATAATGGAAGACGTTTTTTTTTTAAAGATGCTCGCCGTTGTCAGTCTTCCTCCTCGGTTCCATTTCGGGGCTTTTCATTAGAGTCAAGCATCGTTAAGTAGAACGCAGAGAGCTGTTTTACTTTGAGTGAGATGGTGCATTTCCGCGCACGGCCGGCCATTAGGAGAACATTAGGCAGCGGCGGAGAGGAATCGGGCTGTTTTATCACCGCCGGTGGATGTGAAACATAAGAAACGTCCACTTTGGCTGCGTTTGCTTTTGTAAAACGCTGCAGAAATCCATGTATGATTTGATAAATATTCCAATTATCGCCTCACGTGTCATTAAACTGCAAAGCCTATAGCAGCCGTCTACGTGGTCTATGGAAGGGAATAACCACCTTGGTCGCTCATTAGCGCCGTGTTTAAAGGGCCCCTCTGAGGTTAGCATAAAACATTGCATGCTAACTTTAAACGCTAACGTAGAGCCGGTTAACACACAGCCAAGGTAGTGCACTGCAAAAACTGAAATCTAAGTAAGATGAAATATCTCAAATAAGGGTGATATTTGCTTGTTTTCTGTCTGGTAAGATAATTCTTCCCACTAAGCAGATTTTATGTTAGAGTCTTTTACTTGTTTTAAGGGTTTGGCTCCTAAATGATCTCAGTAAGATACTACAGCTTGTTTCCGACATTTTATGACCTATTTTGAGTAAAATATGCTTGGAACTATTTTTGTCCAAGTGTCCAAAACACACCCAGCAATGGTGCACAGGAAGGCCGGGAAGAAGAGGGGGAAAAGGCGGCCAAAATGTTCAAAAGTCCCAATTGTGTCCAAAATACCTCCCCGGGGTTCCAGTCCCACGAGTCCCGCCGCCGGCCACACAAATCCCCGGGATACAAAAAATGTCCAAAACGCACCCAGAAAAGTCCCACGGGATGTAGGGGGGAAAAAATGAGAAAAGTCGGCAAAAGTCGGCCAAAATTTTCAAAATACCTACCCAGGTTCGAGTCCCAACCGGGTTCGAGTTTGAGTGCACACTCGAACCCAGGTGGGACTTTTGAACATTTCCCCGACTTTTCTCACTTTTTTCGCCACCTTCCCGTGGGACTTTGCTGGGCGAGTTTTGGACATTCCGGGCATCCCGGCCGGCGGCGGAACTTGTGGGACTCGAACCTGTGTAGGTACTTTGAACATTTTTGGGACTTATGCTGACTTTTCCAACTTTCATCCCCCCTCCCCATGGGACTCGGCTGGGTGTGTAATGGACATTTTGGGCATCCCGGGACTTGCTCGGCCATACATAAGATTTTATGTTAGAGTGTTTTACTTATTTTAAGTGTTTAAGTCCTAAATGATCTCAGTAAGATATTACAGCTTGTAGCTGAGATTTGATGACCTATATTGAGTAAAACAATAGTTGAAAAGAGAATATCAAATGTTGCATAGCTGTGTCATCAACACTCACAAGAATAAAACTACTTTTTAAAGTAAGAATTTCTTATTTCAAGAATGTAAAACAAAATCATGACTTTGACACAATTGTTTCTCATATTAAAACAGATGACAGCCAAATAGACTTTGCCGTTTTATTTTCAATGAAATAAAAATAGAAAATACGTACTCGTATAGTAGTACACTTGTTATTAGTGAGAATATACTTATTTTAAGGTATTTTTGGGTTCATTGAAGTAAGCTAATTTTACTTATTTTGGAAAGTCTTGACAAGCCAAATTTTCTTGTTCTATTGGCAGATAATTTTGCTTAGTTCAAGTAAAATACCCCTCATTTTTGTATTTTTTTTCTTGTTTTTGAACACTGACTTTTTGCAGTGTGCCAAGTAACAAAATCCATGATTGTTGGGTTAAAACGTATACAATTAGCTAAAACACTGGTTTAAAACTGTAGCATGCTAACATGGGAACAATTAGCATACTTTAAAGATGGTGCCAAGTAACTAAATCCATGATTGTTGGGTTAAAACGTATACACTTAGCTAAAATACTAGTTTAAAACTGTAGCATGCTAACGTGTGAACAGTTAGCATACTTTCAAGATGGTGCCAAGTAACAAAATCCATGATTGTTGGGTTAAAACGTATATACTTAGCTAAAACATTAGTTTAAAACTGTAGCATGCTAACATGGGAACAGTTAGCATACTTTCAAGATGGTGCCAAGTAACAAAATCCATGATTGTTGGGTTAAAACGTATACAATTAGCTAAAACAATAGTTTAAAACTGTAGCATGCTAACATGGGAACCGTTAGCATACTTTCAAGATGGTGCCAAGTAACAAAATCCATGTTTTCTGGGTTAAAAGTATACAATTAGCTAAAATACTAGTCTAAAACTGTAACATGGGAACATTAGCATACTTTCAAGATGGTGCAAAGTAACAAAATCCATGATTGTTGGGTTAAAACGTATACACTTAGCTAAAACACTAGTTTAAAACTGTAGCATGCTAACATGGGGACAGTTAGCATACTTTCAAGTTGGTGCCCAGTAACAAAATCCATGATTGTTGGGTTAAAAGATATACAATTAGCTAAAATACTAGTCTAAAACTGTAACGTGTGAACAGTTAGTATACTTTCAAGATGGTGCAAAATAACAAAATCCATGATTGTTGGGTTAAAATGTATACAACTAGCTAAAACACTAGTTTAAAACTGTAGCATGCTAACATGGGAACAGTTAGCATACTTTCAAGATGGTGCCAAGTAACAAAATCCATGATTGTTGGGTTAAAACGTATACAACTAGCTAAAACACTAGTTTAAAACTGTAGCATGCTAACATGGGAACAGTTAGCATACTTTCAAGATGGTGCAAAGTAACAACATCCATGATTGCTGGGTTTAAACATATACACTTATTTAAAATACTAGTCTAAAACTGTTGCATGCTAACATGGAAACAGTTAGCATTCTTTCAAGATGGTGCCAAGTAACAACATCCATGTTTTCTGGGTCAAAAGTATACAATTAGCTAAAATACTAATCTAAAACTGTAACATGGTAACAGTTAGCATACTTTCAAGATGGTGCCAAGTAACAAAATCCATGTTTTCTGGGTTGAAAGTATACAATTAGCTAAAATACTAGTCTAAAATTGTAACATGGGAACAGTTAGCATACTTTCAAGATGGTGCCAAGAAACAAAATCCATGATTGTTGGGTTAAAACATATACACTTAGCTAAAACACAAGTCTAAAATTGTAACATGGTAACAGTTAACATACTTTCAAGATGGTACCAAGTAACAAAATCCATGTTTTCTGGGTCAAAAGTATACAATTAGCTAAAATACTCATCTAAAACTGTAACATGGGAACAGTTAGCATACTTTCAGGATGGTGCCAATTAACAAAATCCATGATTGTTGGGTTAAAACATATACAATTAGCTAAAACACTAGTCTAAAATTGTAACATGGTAACAGTTAGCTCACTGTCAAGATGGTGCCAAGTAACACAATGCATGTTTTCTGGGTTAAAACATGCAAAAATATCTAAAACACTAATCTAAAACTGTAACTCGCTAACATGGGAACAGTTAGCATACTTTCAAGAGGGCCCAAGTCACAAAATCTTGTTGACTTTGTTGAAAACCTGGTTTTGGAATCAAAAGTCAAAGTGACAACTTAATTTCAGCTCGTGTAGAATTTGAATCTGACTGACACACAGGCAAGAAATACATTAGGAAATGGGATTGAGCAGGCACACTGTGTGTAGCCATGGAGGCACCGCCTGTGTCTGCCTCACTTCTCATCTGCTGCATTGTTTTGATCAGGAAACATGGAATTTCCACGATTTTGACCGTGAAAATTATCCAAATATACAGGAACCATACCAAAATCACACAGAAAGCATAAACCAAAAGAGCAATATTAAAACAGATTTTATTTTATTACTTCGTTTTGGAACATCTCGTGGTTAAGCCACCTGGTGGCAGGTGAGGCACTGCATCACTTGCCTCCCCTGACGTCACATCACTGCTTGACACCATCTAGCCAATGCGCTAAACATTAGCATTTTTACTTCGACTTTGACTCTTTCAACAGTCACACAAAATTTCTACCAAAATTGCATTTTGTAATTCCTTTTAAAAGAAAATGGATGTATTGCAAGTGACAGTTGCTTGCTTGGGGCGGCATGGCGTAGTGGGTAGAGCGGCCGTGCCAGAAACCTGAAGGTTGCAGGTTTGCTTCCCACCTATTGAAATCAAAGTCGCTGCCGTTGTGTCCTTGGGCAGGACACTTCACCCTTTGCCCCCGGTGCCGCTCACACTGGTGAATGAATGATGAATGAATGATTGGTGGTGGTCGGAGGGGCCGTGGGCGCACACTGGCAGCCACGCTTCCGTCAGTCTACCCCGGGGCAGCTGTAGCTTACCACCACCAGGTGTGAATGAATGATGGGTTCCCACTTCTCTGTGAGCGCTTTGAGTATCTAACAATAGAAAAGCGCGATATAAACCTAATCCATCATCATCATCTGTCTTGCGGGTTCAATGGACCACCTAGGAAGGACATTAAATCCCAGTGAAGGTCGGGTCACTTTTCAGTGCCTTCCTCCACTGCTCGTTCGCCGGTCGCTTTTCAGCCGCCGTCGTCGTTGTCGTCGTCTGCTCTCTGTCGCTCTTGCTCTTCACGCACTCCTCCTTCTCCCCCGTTCTCTCCTCCTTCTCCCTTTTTATATGCTGAGAGGAAATACGTCAATTGTCTCCCGGTGCGCGAGACACACACGTCGCTCCCGGCACGCCCCGCCTCTCCGCTCGGTCGTCGTCTCCGCCTCCTCGCCGCCATCCTGGGCCATCTTTGTGCATTCCCTCTCTTCACGCACTCCTCCTTCTCCCCCGTTCTCTCCTCCTTCTCCCTTTTTATATGCTGAGAGGAAATACGTCAATTGTCTCCCGGTGCGCGAGACACACACGTCGCTCCCGGCACGCCCCGCCTCTCCGCTCGGTCGTCGTCTCCGCCTCCTCGCCGCCATCCTGGGCCATCTTTGTGCATTCCCTCTCTTCATGCACTCCTCCTTCTCCCCCGTTCCCTCCTCCTTCTCCCTTTTTATATGCTGAGAGGAAATACGTCAATTGTCTCCCGGTGCGCGAGACACACACGTCGCTCCCGGCACGCCCCGCCTCGCCGCTCGGTCGTCGTCTCCGCCTCCTCGCCGCCATCCTGGGCCATCTTTGTGCATTCCCTCTCTTCATGCACTCCTCCTTCTCCCCCGTTCTCTCCTCCTTCTCCCTTTTTATATGCTGAGAGGAAATACGTCAATTGTCTCCCGGTGCGCGAGACACACACGTCGCTCCCGGCACGCCCCGCCTCTCCGCTCGGTCGTCGTCTCCGCCTCCTCGCCGCCATCCTGGGCCATCTTTGTGCATTCCCTCTCTTCACGCACTCCTCCTTCTCCCCCGTTCCCTCCTCCTTCTCCCTTTTTATATGCTGAGAGGAAATACGTCAATTGTCTCCCGGTGCGCGAGACACACACGTCGCTCCCGGCACGCCCCGCCTCGCCGCTCGGTCGTCGTCTCCGCCTCCTCGCCGCCATCCTGGGCCATCTTTGTGCATTCCCTCTCTTCATGCACTCCTCCTTCTCCCCCGTTCTCTCCTCCTTCTCCCTTTTTATATGCTGAGAGGAAATACGTCAATTGTCTCCCGGTGCGCGAGACACACACGTCGCTCCCGGCACGCCCCGCCTCGCCGCTCGGTCGTCGTCTCCGCCTCCTCGCCGCCATCCTGGGCCATCTTTATGCATTCCCTCTCTTCATGCACAGAAAGGAAGATTGGACTTATTTCATGCTGGAGGACCAGCCTTGACGCCTCTCATGTCACCTACTCGTTCGGGGTGGCGGGGGGTGCTGGAGCCTGCCTCAGCTGCATTCGGGCGGAAGGCGGCGTACACCCTGGACAAGCCGCCACCTAACCACAAGCCTGTCGTGTTATGTTGGAGTGAAGCAGGGGGTCTTTGAGCACGTTCTCCTCCTCATCTTCTTCTCATTCCAAGGCTGCCATCAAACTGATATTTGCGAGCTGTCATTTCCAGGTAGAATTACTACATATTGCTTTAGATCCAAGGAGGAGCACGGACATATTTACTGATATTGCATTGTCCTTAGTAGCACGATAGCATCGGTTTCATAATAAGCCTTTCATTTCCACTGAGTGTCCTTTGGACTGCATCCAAGTTGGCTCTTCTCTTTTTTTTTTTTTTTTGTGGATGGGACAATAACATGAATCTCAGCCCCAATAACCCATACAGGTCACCCACTGTGGCTCCCGACCCATTTCTCAGCGCGGCTCCCCGGAGCATTAAAGCAGACGAAGCACCTCGCTAAGGTCGCGGCCGACATGGACCTCATTTGTCAAGCGGGGTGAAATCACCCAGGATGCTGCATTCCTAATTATGAAGCGCAAAGTAAAGACACTTGCATGTTTTGTAAGCGGCCATTCATTAGTGGGCCGGATGAAGATGTATGGCGACTACACCCTCATTAATGGCCCTCATCCACTGCAATTAGTTCACTGATTAACACTGGAGAGTTCAAAAGTCACATGCACACTTAATTTATGGCAACAGCAAAAATGTTATTTCATCAGTCAAGAAATATTACTGCTATTGTCGGAATCAATCAATCAATCAATGTTTACTTATATAGCCCTAAATCACTAGTGTCTCAAAGGGCTGCACAAACCACAACGACATCCTCGGTTGAGCCCACTTAAAGTCAAGGAAAACTCACACCCAGTTGGACGTCGGTGACAATGATGACTATGAGAAACCTTGGAGAGGACCGCATATGTGGGTGCGACGGACTTCCTGCCATCCTCGTGTGGGTTGCGGGGACACCTGACACATCAATCAATCAATCAATCAATGTTTATTTATATAGTCCCAAATCACAAATGTCTCAAAGGACTGCACAAATCATTACGACTACGACATCCTCGGAAGAACCCACAAAAGGGCAAGGAAAACTCACACCCAGTGGGCAGGGAGAATTCACATCCAGTGGGACGCCAGTGACAATGCTGACTATGAGAAACCTTGGAGAGGACCTCAGATGTGGGCAACCCCCCCCCTCTAGGGGACCGAAAGCAATGGATGTCCAGCGGGTCTAACATGATACTGTGAAAGTTCAATCCATATTGGCTCCAACACAGCCGCGAGAGTTCAGTTCAAGCGGATACAAGACAGCAGCGAGAGTCCCGTCCACAGGAGACCATCTCAAGCGGAGGCGGATCAGCAGCGTAGAGATGTCCCCAACCGATACACAGGCGAGCGGTCCATCCTGGGTCTCGACTCTGGACAGCCAGTTCTTCATCCATGGTCATCGGACCGGACCCCCTCCACAAGGGAGGGGGGGACATAGGAGAAAGAAAAGAGGCGGCAGATCAACTGGTCTAAAAAGGAGGTCTATTTAAAGGCTAGAGTATACAGATGAGTTTTAAGGTGAGACTTAAATGCTTCTACTGAGGTAGCATCTCGAACTGTTACCGGGAGGGCATTCCAGAGTACTGGAGCCCGAACGGAAAACGCTCTATAGCCCGCAGACTTTTTTTGGGCTCTAGGAATCACTAATAAGCCGGAGTCTTTTGAACGCAGATTTCTTGCCGGGACATATGGTACAATACAATCGGCAAGATAGGATGGAGCTAGACCGTGTAGTATTTTATACGTAAGTAGTAAAACCTTAAAGTCACATCTTAAGTGCACAGGAAGCCAGTGCAGGTGAGCCAGTACAGGCGTAATGTGATCAAACTTTCTTGTTCTTGTCAAAAGTCTAGCAGCCGCATTTTGTACCAACTGTAATCTTTTAATTCTAGACATGGGGAGACCCGAAAATAATACGTTACAGTAATCGAGACGAGACGTAACAAACGCATGGATAATGATCTCAGCGTCTTTAGTGGACAGAATGGAGCGAATTTTAGCGATATTACGGAGATGAAAGAAGGCCGTTTTAGTAACGCTTTTAATGTGTGACTCAAAGGAGAGAGTTGGGTCGAAGATAACATCCAGATTCTTTAGTGAGTCACCTTGTTTTATTATTTGGTTGTCAAATGTTAAAGTTGACGCATCATAGCAGTTTTGACCTTGATTTATCCATCCATTTCCTACCGCTTATTCCCATTTGGGGTCGCGGGGGGCGCTGGCGCCTATCTCAGCTACAATCGGGCGGAAGGCGGCGTACACCCTGGACAAGTCGCCACCTCATCGCAGGGCCAACACAGATAGACAGACAACATTCACACTCACATTCACACACTAGGGCCAATTTAGTGTTGCCAATCAACCTATCCCCAGGTGCATGGTCTTTGGAAGTGGGAGGAAGCCGGAGTACCCGGAGGGAACCCACGCATTCATGGGGAGAACATGCAAACTCCACACAGAAAGATCCTGAGCCTGGATTTGAACCCAGGACTGCAGGACCTTCGATTGTGAGGCAGACGCACTAACCCCTCTGCCACCGTGAAGCCAACCTTGATTTATTGTTTCAATAAACCTTTTGTCAGCTGGCCCTTTGGTCGCGACACTTTTCAGTGCGCTCTTCTGGCCTGTATACTGCGCTGCACGCCTTCGGCGTCCGGGGTTTTCGTCGGCCGCAGGGGGTGCGTCATCCGTTCTCTCGGTGTGGCTTGTTGCGCTTTTCGTCTGCCGGCCGTGGTTTCCCCCTCCGTGCCGCTCCCTGGCTCGTTCCTCCCTCGCCCTTTTTGTACTCTAGCAGCAGATAGACAGATTGTGAGCAGGTGTGTAGTGTACGCACCTGGCTCAGATTGCCGCTGCAGTGTCGCTCCGCGTCTGTCACGCCTCTCCTCGCCCGCCGCATGCCCCGCCTCCTGGCCTCCAGGTGGGCCCCCGCTGCTGCTTTCCGTCCGTTGTCGGCCCGTCGGCTGTGTCTCTCCACAGTGTGCAATCCCCCCCCGCCCCCCCCCCCCCCCCCGCCCCCCCCCCCCCCCCCCCCCCCCCCCCCTGCCCCACTCTAGGGCAGGGTCACCAGGTAGTCCGTAAGGACCGGATGAGTCTCCCACTGGCCTGTTCTAAAAATAGCTGAAATAGCAGCACTTACCAGTGAGCTGCCTCTATTTTTTAATTTTATTTTTTTACAAGCAAGCTGGTCTCGCTTTGCTCGACATTTTAATTCTAAGAGAGACAAAACTCAAATAGAATTTGGAATCCAAGAAAATACTTGGTCTTCACTTGTTTAAATAAATTCATTTATTTTTTTTCTTTGCTTCTTATAACATTCAGAAAGACAATTTTAGAGAAAAAAAACACCCTTAAAAATTGTTTTAGGATTTTTAAACACATATACCTTTTTACCTTTTAAATTCCTTCCTCTTCTTTCCTGACAATTTAAATCAATGATCAAGTATATGTATTTTTTTTACTGTAAAGAATACTAAATACATTTTATTTTAATTCTTTATTTTAGCGTCTGTTTTTTTCGAGGAAGAATATTTGTGAAATATTTCTTCAACTTATCACGATTAAAATTAAAAAAGATTATTCCGGCAAATCTAGAAAATCTTTAGAATCAAATTTAAATCTTATTTCAAAGTGTTTTGAATTTCTTTTAAAATTTTTGTTCTGGAAAATCTAGAAGAAATAATGATTTGTCTTTGTTAGAAATATAGCTTGGTCCAATTTGTTATATGTTCTAATAAATTGTAAATTGGATTTTCACCTATTTAAAACGTGTCATCAAAATTCTAAAATTAATCGTAATCAAGAAAAATTTCTAATGATGTTCCGTAAATTTTTTTTTTTTTTTTTTCAAAAAGATTCGAATTAGCTATTTTTTCTCTTCTTTTTTCGGTTGAATTTGGAATTTTAAAGAGAATTTGAAAATCCAAGAAAATATTTTAAAGGGGAACATTATCACAATTTCAAAGGGTTAAAAACAATAAAAATCAGTTCCCAGTGGCTTGTTGTATTTTTTTTTTTTTTCCAAAATTTTACCGGTCTCAGAATATCCCTAAAAAAAGCTTTTAAAGTGTTTGATTTTCGCTATTTGCGATGCGATTATTCATTTCCCTGTGACGTCATACAGTGCTGCCAATGTAAACAAACAAAGGCGAAACCACAGCAAGATATAGCGACATTAGCTCGGATTCAGACTCGGATATCAGCGGCTAAGCGATTCAACAGATTACGCATGTATTGAAACTGATGGTTGGAGTATGAAAGTATTGAAGAAGAAACTGAAGCTATTGAGCAAATAGCTATTGACGCTATTCATAGCAATAGCATGGCCGAATAGCTGCGTTAGCATCGCCGGTAAAATGTGCGGACCAAACGATCAGGACTTTCGCATCTCGTGACACTGGAGCAACTTAAATCCGCCGATTGGTAAGTGTTTTTTTCGCATTAAATGTGGGTGGAAGGAAACGTAATATAGTTGCAAATGTACCTGCAGGTTATCCATACATCTCTGTGCCATGTCTGCTTTAGCACCGCCGGTAAATAGCATGTTAGCATCGATTAGCGTAGCATGTTAGCATCGATTAGCTGGCAGTCAACATCAACAAAACCTCACCTTTGTGATTTCGTTGACTTTATCGTTGCAAATGCATCTGCAGGTTATCCATACATCTCTGTGCCATGTCTGTCATCGCCGGTAAAATGTGGAGACACTTGGCACATTCAATGGGGGTCTGGCGGCAGACACTTTCGCATCTTCGGGCCAGTGGTGCAACTTGAATCCCTCCCTGTTAGTGTTGTTACACCCTCCGACAACACACCGACGAGGCATGATGTCTCCAAGGTTCCAAAAAATAGTCGAAAAACGGAAAATAACAGAGCTGAGACCCGGTGTTTGTAATGTGTTGAAAATGAAAATGGCGGCTGTATTACCTCGGCGACGTCACATTCTGACGTCATCGCCTCCAGAGCGATAAACAGAAAGGCGTTTAATTAGCCAAAATTCACCCATTTAGAGTTCGGAAATCTATGGTCTTTTTCTGCACCATCAAGGTATATGTTGACACTGGTGATAATGTTCCCCTTTAAAGACTTGGTCTTCACTTGTTTAAATAAATTTCATTTTTTTTTTTAACTTTGCCTCATAGCTTTCAGAAAGACAATTTTTGAGAAAAAAATACAACCTTAAAAATGATTTTAGGATTTTTAAACACATTTTTAAACACCTGTTTAAATTCCTTCCTCTTCTTTCCTGACAATTTAAATCAATGTTCAAGTAAATGTGTTTTTTTTGTATTGTGAAGAATAATAAATACATATTAATTGAATTCTTCATTTTAGCTTCTTTTTTTTCGACGAAGAACATTTGCAAAATATTTTCTCAAATTTATGATTAAAATTCAAAAAAAATATTCTGGCAAATCTAAAAAATCTGTAGAATCAAATTTAATCTTAATTCAAAGTCTTTTGAATGTTTTTTTTTTTATTTTTGTTCTGGAAAATCTAGAAGAAATAATGATTTGTCTTTGTTAGAAATATAGCTTGGTCCAATTTGTTATATATTCTAACAAAGTGCAGATTGGATTTTAACCTATTTAAAACATGTCATCAAAATTTTAAAATTAATTTTAATCAGGAAAAATTACTAATGATGTTCCATAAAAAATGTTTTTCATTTTTTCAAAAGATTCGAATTAGCTAGTTTTTGTCTTCTTTTTTTCGGCTGAATTTTGGAATTTAAAGAGTAAAAAATTTAAGATAAACTGTGTTTCAAATTTAATTTTCATTTTTTTTGTGTGTTTTCTCCTCTTTTAAACCGTTCAATTAAGTGCTTTTTTCATCATTTATTTTCTACAAAAAAACCTTCCGTAAGAGGGAAAAAATTTACAACGGAATGACAGACAGAGATACCCATTTATATATATATATATATATATATATATATATATATATATATATATATATATATATTATATATATATATATATATATATATATATATATATATATATATATATATATATATACATATACATATATATATATATATATATATATATATATAATATATATATATATATATATATATATATATATATATATATATATAATATATATATACATATATATATATATACATATATATATATATATATATATATATATATATATATATATATATATATATTATATATATATAGACCTATTTATCAAAGGTAAATTGAGCAAATTGGCTATTTCTGGCAATTTATTTAAGTGTGTATCAAACTGGTAGCCCTTTGCATTAATCAGTATCCAAGAAGTAGCTCTTGGTTTCAAAAAGGTTGGTGACCCCTGCTCTAAGGTAACCGAAAGCAATGGATGTCGGGCGGGTCTAACATGATACTGTGAAAGTTCAATCCATAGTGGGTCCAACACAACCATGAGAGTCCAGTGCAAAGTGGATTCAACACAGTAGCGAGAGTCCCGTCCATAGTGGAGCCAGCAGGAAACCATTCCAAGTGGAGGCGGATCAGCAGCGCAGAGATTTCCACAGTCGATACACAGGCGAGCGGTCCATCCTGGGTCCCGACTCAGGAAATCAGTATCAGAATCAGAATCAAACATACTTGATTAATCCTAGAGGGGAAATTAAGACTTCCAACACAATCCCATTCAAGAGCAGACAAACATTGCAGGGAGACAGAAGAGGATCGCTGACGGGTATGCCAACTTCCGTCGTCTCTTACAAAAAAGGTGAAAAATAGGTGGGGAGAGGGGGACAAAAAATAAATAAATACATAAATAATCCAGTGTAAGCCTGGGGCAAGGAAGAACAAAAACCTCATAGCCATAGCTCACATAAGCATGTGAGTAAGATGGAAACATTGAAGTACAACAAAGGACATTAAAAACATTAAAAGAGCAGAGCTGATGCGCCCAGCCATTTCTACATACAGCTGCAAAAGTGAAGTGAATTATATTTATATAACGCTTTTTCTCTAGTGACTCAAAGCGCTTTACATAGTGAAACCCAATATCTAAGTTCCATTCAAACCAGTGTGGGTGTCACTGGGAGCAGGTGGGTAAAGTGTCTTGCCCAAGGACACAACGGCAGTGACTAGGATGGCGGAAGCGGGGATCGAACCTTGAACCCTCAAGTTGCTGGCACGGCCGCGCTACCAACCGAGCTATACCGCCTGGTGTGTGTGTGTGTGTGTGTGTGTGTGTGTGTGTGTGTGTGTGTGTGTGTGAAGTGAATTATATTTATATAGCGCTTTTCTCTAGTGACTCAAAGCGCTTTTACATAGTGAAACCCAATATCTAAGTTACATTTAAACCAGTGTGGGTGGCACTGGGAGCAGGTGAGTAAAGTGTCTTGCCCAAGGACACACAAATATTGACGCGGGAACGGAGGTCAGCTGTGGAAAGGTGACAAGGAGGAAACTAGACAAGTGAAAAACGGCGGGGGGGGGGGGGGGGAGAAAAAACAACGAGGAGTATGCATAAAGCTTGATTACGAGTCCTTACTGTACAAAACAAGAAAAACTATGTTCTGGCACGGGATAACAGGTTGCGCTGGCTTAAAATGTTAATTTCCCCCTCAGGGATTATTAAAGTATTTTTGTTTCTGATTCTGATTCTGATCACGAATCTGAAGGCAGGTCTCATCATCAGCTTCAGGTGTGTTGATTGCCAGCGATTAATTGTGGGGACAAGAGAAAGGATAAGACAGAGAGACAAAAGCACAACTACAACAACAACAATATAGCCACATCAGCAAATGTTAGGAAGTCACATGGCTGCCGTTTCGTTACCCCAAGATGCAAGAACCAGGACGATAAGCAGGTAAGATGACTTGAATTATCATCAACAGAGAAATTAAGCAGTCCTGCATACAACAATTCCAACATAGAGAGTGTTATCTTCCAGCACTGAGGGGTGCTCGAGACGAAGCATAAATAGGATGCATGTTGACTGACCGCGTGTGGACCAGCTGCCAATCAACAGCAGGTGTGTGAACAAAACAGTGCTCAACGGAACAAGCAGGAAGTGGAAACCAAAACAAGAGCACTGATAGGAAGTGAATACAAAAACAAGGAAACAAACAGAAATGAAGTGACCCATCGTCACAGCAAATACGATATGTGAGTTCGATCCCACACACATTAGCCTGCTACCCATCCGCGTGCAAGATTGTTCCGCTTAGCCCCGCCCCCACTAGTTACTGTTGTTATGTCCGTCAAACTTTCGCTCCTACCTAGAAATTTAAGGCCTGGAGGAAAAATATCAATCAATCAATCAATCAATGTTTACTTATATAGCCCTAAATCACTAGTGTCTCAAAGGGCTGCACAAACCACTACGACATCCTCGGTAGGCCCACATAAGGGCAAGGAAAACTCACACCCAGTGGGACGTCGGTGACAATGATGACTATGAGAACCTTGGAGAGGAGGAAAGCAATGGATGTCGAGCGGGTCTAACATGATACCGTGAAAGTTCAATCCATAATGGATCCAACACAGTCGCGAGAGTCCAGTCCAAAGCGGATCCAACACAGCAGCGAGAGTCCCGTTCACAGCGGAGCCAGCAGGAAACCATCCCAAGCGGAGGCGGATCAGCAGCGCAGAGATGTCCCCAGCCGATACACAGGCGAGCAGTACATGGCCACCGGATCGGACCGGACCCCCTCCACAAGGGAGAGTGGGACATAGAAGAAAAAGAAAAGAAACGGCAGATCAACTGGTCTAAAAAGGGAGTCTATTTAAAGGCTAGAGTATACAAATGAGTTTTAAGGTGAGACTTAAATGCTTCTAAGTAATTTACATGTATTTATATAGCGGATTTCACAGACAGAATCACAAAGTGATTAACAGTGTGTATAGAAAATGAAAGCATGGTAAAAAACATAAAAAAAATCTAAGAATATAATACAAAAAAATTTTTTAAAGTGAAATTTCCTCCCGTTCCTCGCGCCCCACCTGTCATGTTTTTATTCCCCACCAGCGGGGCCCGCCCCACACTTTGAGAAACGCTACCCCAGTGTGTGAATGTTGTCTGTCTATCTGTGTTGGCCCTGTGATGAGGTGGCGACTTGTCCAGGATGTATCCCGCCTTCCGCCCGAATGCTGCTGAGATAGGCTCCAGCACCCCCCGCGACCCCAAAAGGGATAAGCGGTAGAGAATTGATGGACTTGGACATATCCATGGAACGATATCATTGTAGTTTGCGGTCCTCCCGATATTTTGTGTACGTGTCGCACGTCGCCGACAGAATGGCGGACGGTCGGTCCAGAATCCAGTGGGGCGAGCGGAAGGAGGACGTCCCCTTTGTCTCGGTGTCAGGGAGCACTGAGACGGACAGACGGAGCAAGCAGGCGAGGCGGATGATGTAGGAAAAGAGATGGACCATAAAAGAGGAAAAGCGCTGCAATAGTGAGAGGTGCTGAGGCGGTGAAATGGAGGGTTTGAACTGCTGATGTAAGCCTGCACTCTTGTCCACACACACACACACACACACACACACACACACACACACACACACACACACACACACACTGACGCAGACAAGCTCTTTCTTAGCAATGGCGCTCACTCATAGTCCAAATGTTAAACAATGGATTGGAAAGGTTGCAAACCGCTCAAGCTATGAAAATATTTGCTTCACATTTAAGCATTTAAGTCTCACCTTAAAACTCATCTGTATACTCTAGCCTTTAAATAGACCTCCTTTTTAGACCAGTTGATCTGCCGCTTCTTTTCTTTCTCCTATGCCCCCCCCTCCCTTGTGGAGGGGGTCCGGTCCGATGACCATGGATGAAGTACTGGCTGTCCAGAGTCGGGACCCAGGATGGACCGCTCGCCTGTATCGGTTGGGGACATCTCTACGCTGCTGATCCGCTTGAGATGGTTTCCTGTGGACGGGACTCTCGCTGCTGTCTTGGAGCCACTATGGATTGAACTTTCACAGTATCATGTTAGACCCGCTCGACATCCATTGCTTTCGGTCCCCTAGAGGGGGGGGGGTTGCCCACATCTGAGGTCCTCTCCAAGGTTTCACATAGTCAGCATTGTCACTGGCGTCCCACTGGATGTGAATTCTCCCTGCCCACTGGGTGTGAGTTTTCCTTGCCCTTTTGTGGGTTCTTCCGAGGATGTTGTAGTCGTAATGATTTGTGCAGTCCTTTGAGACATTTGTGAGTTGGGGCTATATAAATAAACATTGATTGATTGATTGACATTGGTCCCTATCTCTAAGGGAGAGCCCCGCCACACGGCGGAGGAAACTCATTTCGGCCGCTTGTACCCGTGATCTTATCCTTTCGGTCATGACCCAAAAGCTCATGACCATAGGTGAGGATGGGAACGTAGATCGACCGGTAAATTGAGAGCTTTGCCTTCCGGCTCAGCTCCTTCTTCACCATAACGGATCGGTACAACGTCCGCATTACTGAAGACGCCGCACCGATCCGCCTGTCGATCTCACGATCCACTCTTCCCTCACTCGTGAACAAGACTCCTAGGTACTTGAACTCCTCCACTCTCAATCTACCGGTCGATCTACGTTCCCATCCTCACCTATGGTCATGACCTTTGGGTCATGACCGAAAGGATAAGATCCGAAATGAGTGAGAAGCTCTGCCATCCGGGAGGAACTCAAAGTAGAGCCGCTGTTCCTTCACATCGAGAGGAGCCAGATGAGGTGGTTCGGGCATCTGGTCAGGATGCCACCCGAACGCCTCCCTAGGGAGGTGTTTAGGGCACGTCCAACCGGTAGGAGGCCACGGGGAAGACCAAGGACACGTTGGGAAGACTATGTCTCCCGGCTGGCCTGGGAACGCCTCGGGATCCCCCGGGAAGAGCTAGACGAAGTGGCTGGGGAGAGGGAAGTCTGGGCTTCTCTGCTTAGGCTGCTGCCCCCGTGACTCGACTCGAGATAAGCGGAAGAAGATGGATGGAATTAAATATATTAGGGATGTCAAAATTAACTGGGTAATAACACATTCACTGTGAATTTCAATAACGGCACTGATTTGTTTAATTGATTAATGCACATGCATCCTTTTGCATCTCTGCGCTGCTGATCCGCCTCCGCTTGGGATGGTTTCCTGCTGGCTCCGCTGTGAACGTGACTCTCGCTGCTGTGTTGAATCCGCTTTGGACTGGACTCTCGCGACTGTGTTGGATCCATTATGGATTGAACTTTCACAGTATCATGTTAGACCCCCTCGACATCCATTGCTTTCCTCCTCTCCAAGGTTCTCATAGTCATCATTGTCACCGACATCCCACTGGGTCATTATTGTCACCGATGTCCCACTGGGTGTGAGTTTTCCTTGCCCTTATGTGGGCCTACCGAGGATGTCGTGGTGGTTTGTGCAGCCCTTTGAGACACTAGTGATTTAGGGCTATATAAGTAAACATTGATTTATTGATTGATTTTTGACCTCTCGGGCCGGGCCATGGCGGGGGGGAACTTGGCTGCAGTTCACTTGTTGCTAATGAGCCACAAGCGAGCAACAATGGAGAAAGAAAAGGGCAAATTATGGAACTATCCGGTTCAAAGCTCATTTCCGTGATTACAGTTAAGGTGCTGCGCTAACATAACAATTAGATTGTTAATGTGACTGCTTTCGTGAGTAAGACAGCATAAAAGCTCAACAGTAGCGAAAGACGGTAGGCAGGAAGTCAAGGGGGACTTTTTTTTAAAATTGCAAACGTGAAAATATGTAAAGACACTTTCACAAACCAATCACACACTTTTGTGGCCTAAAAAAAAGTGCGATCCGAGATCTACCCAAGCTCGATCCAGGACCAGTCCAAGCCTGCGGCATCTTTTTCTTTTCTGTTAATGGCTTTTGCCCCCGCGACCCGACCTCGGATAAGCGGAAGAAGATGGATGGATGGATGGTCCCTAATTTATCGCGGCTAAGGCCTGAAAGTGGTGGACGAATTCCCACCAAGGAGGGTTAAATGGGTTGTACTTGTATAGCGCTTTTCTACCTTCAAGGTACTCAATGCGCTTTGACACTACTTCCACATTTACCCATTCACACACACACTTATGGAGGGAGCTGCCATGCAAGACGCTAACCAGCACCCATCAGGAGCAAGGGTGAAGTGTCTTGCTCAGGACACAACGGACGTGACGAGGTTGATACTAGGTGGGGATTGAACCAGAGACCCTCGGGTTGCACACGGCCACTCTCCCACTGCGCCACGCCGTCCCTATTCTAACCCATGACGTATTTGTAGATATTATGACATATGTTGGTGGACGGATTACTCTTTGTTTTTCAAATATAGAGTCAAGTCTTATTTGTTTTTACCAACTTCTATGTTTATGCAATCACATTTGCTGCTGCATTGAAAGACAGTAAAATCGATATTTTCTTTAATTATTAAATCGGTTGTTGCTTGCATATTAATTTCAATATGTGATTTATTAGCAAAGCACTGGTGAATTAACCTACCCTGTATTTAATTTGTTTACATTAGAATAAATGTTTAAATAATGAATAGCAATGACACTAAGGATGTTTCGATCAGTGTTTATGCTGCTGATTCTGATACTGCTCTTCCAAAAGTGAGGGTAAATTCCATGAACCATAAATTCGAGACTATAGGGCGCTACCTTTTTCCTTCACTTTGAATTCTGTGATTTACAAAACGATGTGGATTTTTCTTCAGTGACCGCCATAATGCAAAAAATAAAATAAAAAACAAAGCAAATACACTGAATAGGCATGTAATTGTTTGTGCTATGGCGCCATCTTTTGGGCGAGTTTGCAAACGGCAGATACAATTGTTGTTTGGTCTTCTAGCTGTCCATAGCGTTACTATTTCCGCCCATCCATCCCTTTTCTACCGCTTGTCCCTTTACTATAAGGTTTCTCATTGTCATCCAAATGGGTTGAGTTTTTCCTTGCCCCGATGTGGGATCTGAGTCACGACGGGACTGCTGCACGGTTCTTTCCCCCGGGATGCAAACGGACCATTCCGGACAGGACTTGCAGGTAGGAGCATGATTTATCCATCCATCCATCCATTTTCTACCGCTTATTCCCTTTTGGGGTTGCGGGGGGGACTGGCGCCTATCTCAGCTACAATCGGGCGGAAGGCGGGGTACACCCTGGACAAGTCGCCACCTCATCGCAGGGCCAACACAGATAGACAGACAACATTCACACTCACACTCACACACTAGGGCCAATTTAGTGTTGCCAATCAACCTATCCCCAGGTGCATGTCTTTGGAAGTGGGAGGCAGCCGGAGTACCCGGAGGGAACCCACGCATTCACGGGGAGAACATGCGAACTCCACACAGAAAGATCCCGAGCCTGGATTTGAACCCAGGACTGCAAGACCTTCGTATTGTGAGGCAGACGCACTAACCCTTCTGCCACCGTGAATCCGGTGATTTAATTTAATAATTAATAATAATTTAATAATTAATTTAAGTGAACATGATTTAATTCTCAAAAAAAAAAAAAATCAAAACACCACCAAGAACGGAAAACAAGTCGAAAGAAACATGTGCCAATCGAACTTGAAGCTAAACTTAGCATAGGCGAGGAGACGAGCAAAACTTACGTGACGAGAGCATGAAGCAAATAAAAAAGCCAGGACGAGTGTGGCGAGAGAGGTTAGAGGTCGACTGCAGGTGAGTGTGCCGACCACTAACCAGAGGCAGGTGAACCATAAGGAATCCCAATAGAATCCAAAACAAACCCAGAGGTTCACAAAACAGGAACTAAGGGAGCCCACGGTCCGTCAGAGAGGCAGGGCACGCTGGAGCCCAGCCCAAGATGGCGGCGAGGAGGTGGGGATGGCGAGTGAGTGGCGAGGCGGGGAGTGCCGGGAGCGACGCCACAAACAAGATCAGGTGTGTGGACTGCGCACTTGTACACGATTAATGTATCTCCTCTCGCTGTATAGAAGGGGAGAAGGAGGAGAGAACGGGGCTGGTGATGGCGCGGCGGGAGAGGAAAACATACAACGACGGAGACGGAGCGCAAGAGGCGGACTGAAGTACGTGCTGCTGAAAAGCAGACGGCCGGAGCGGGCAGCAGAGGGAGACGGGAGACTGACTGGATGAAATACAGACACCCCCATACCATCACAGATGCTGGCTTTTGAACTTTGCACCTTTTTCTCTTTGGCCCGGAGCTAAAACAATTTGAAATGTAGACTCCTCAGACCATAGAACACTTTTCCACTTTGCATCAGCCAGCGAAGCCGGTAGGATTTCTGGGTGTTGTTGATAAATGGCTTTGGCTTTGCATAGTAGTTTTAACTTTCACTTACAGATGTAGCGACCAACTGTAATTACTGACAGTGGTTTTCCAAAGTGTTCCTGAGCCCATGTGGTGATATCCTTTACACACTGTTGTCGCTTTTTGATGCAGTACCACCTGAGGGAGTGAGAGAGCCAGTGATTTCTCCAGATTCTTTGAAACTTTTGATGATATTACGGACGATAGATGGTGAAATCTATAATTTTTTTTGCATTAGCTCATTGAGAAATGTTGCTATTTAACTGTTTGACAATTTGCTCACGCATTTGTTCACAAAGTGGTGACCCCCGCCCCATCCTTGTTTGTGAATTTCATTTCATGGTAGCTGTTTTTATACCCAATCATGGCACCCACCTGTTCCCAATTAGCCTGTTCACCTGTGGGATGTTCCAAATAAGTGTTTGATGAGCATTCCTTTTTGCCATACGTGCCAGCTTTTTTGAAACATGCCGCAGGTATCAAATTCCAAATGAGCTAACATTTGCAAAAAAATAACAAAGTTTTCCAGTTCGAATGTTAAATATCTTGTCTTTGCAGTCTATTTGTCATGGTTTGGGTCGCAGTTTGTTCCCCCGGGATGCAGACGGACGACTCCGGATAAAAGCAACTGGAAGGATATGATTTATTTCTCCTAAATCATCCAACTTAGAAAATTCAGGCAAACAACAAAGGAAAGCGTGCCTAACACATGGGAAGTTAAGGCTAAAACTTAGCACAGGAAACATAGAAGCTAACACTTAGCATTAACTAGAGACAAGGCAAAACTCACGTAACAGGTACATGTAGCAAACAATGACGCCAGCCCGACTGACCAGCAAAAGGCAGGTTTAAATAGTTCCTCTGATTAGTGCTTGGGAAACAAAAAAAACAGGAAAAAATAAGCACCCACGGTAACAAACAAGGGTTCATAAAAATAGGAACTAAGAAAGTCCAAAACTAACAGAACATAACAAAAACATTATCCGGACCACGGATCATGACACTATTCAATTGAATATAGGTTGAAAAGAATTTGCAAATCATTGTATTCTGTTGTTTTTTTTTACCATGTACACATCGTGCCAACTTCACTGGTTTTGGGGTTGGTAGATAAAACTTAATTTAACACACAATTTATACCAAAATATGTAGAATGTGCTTTAAAAATTCAAATATGAAGAAATCTGCAATGTAGTGAAGCTAAAGGAGGACTCTATACTTATTTACTTACCACATTCAGGCGAGGAACCGATTAACACCGATAAACGAGGGTTCACTGTATTTGTGCGAGTCTTTTTTTGATATCCCGCTGTGGAGGTTGTCCTCCAGGGGGTTCTTCGGACCACCAATCAGCATGATTAGAGCAGGATTCAAGTTCATAATGTGTCAGGTTCAAACACTGATGACATCTATTAATCAGACAAGAAGCAAGGAACCATGCAGAGACAGACTTCAATTTAGCTCATGAGGAGAGCGTATGGAGCTGAACACTTAGTGACGGTCTCGCCCTAAGCTCTAAGGTTCAGCTCCCGAGTCTTTTTATTCAGAGTTCCATAATCAACATCACTGAGGCCGCCTCTAAAAGGAGTGGTCACATACAGTATATTATGAAAAGCAAGTCCAAGACGCACAGTACGTGACGCTTTGTCTGCGTGTTGTCATCTTATCTTCGTTGAGGTCTTTGAAGTCTCTGCTTTGTTTGCTAGCTGTCATATTATCTTCGTTGAGGTCCTTGAAGTCCTTGGCTGTTAGAGGGCTAAAACAAAGATAACATCTGTGGCTGAGGTCCCCCCTCAGACCAGAAGTTGTGTCCTTGCATAGATTAGAAAAATTTTAACTTGAGCACAATAGCTAATGACTAAAGCAACAGACTTTAAGCATACTAAAGTTAGTGTGATAATAGGTCCGGTCCGATCCGGTGGCCATGTACTGCTTGCCTGTGTATCGGCTGGGGACATCTCTGCGCTGCTGATCCGCCTCCGCTTGGGATAGTTTCCTGCTGGCTCCGCTGTGAACGGGACTCTCGCTGCTGTGTTGGATCCGCTTTGGACCGGACTCTCGCGACTGTGTTGGATCCATTATGGATTGAACTTTCACTATCATGTTAGACCCGCTCGACATCCATTGCTTTCGTCCTCTCCAAGGTTCTCATAGTCATCATTGTCACCGACGTCCCGCTGGGTGTGAGTTTTCCTTGCCCTTATGTGGGCCTACCGAGGATGTCGTAGTGGTTTGTGCAGCCCTTTGAGACACTAGTGATTCAGGGCTATATAAGTAAACATTGATTGATATATACATGATTATTCTAACACAATGACATTTTTTTTTTTCAAATAAAGTCTTTTCGTGGCTTTTCACCAATTGTCTTTTTTCCCCCTCGCTCTCACTCCAACTTTACTCCAGCTCCAACTCACACTCCAACCACTCTCTCCTCCCGGCTGCTGCCCTTTTAACAGAGCGACAGGTGTTTAGATAACCAGGCTCAGGTGGGCCATCCACGCACCTCTCGCTGATTTCGAAGCCGGTCCTGGCACACCCCGCTTCGCTGCAGGCCCGCAGGCCACGCCACCCCTCCACACCCGCCTTAAAGGCGTACTCGTGTAATTACGTTTTGTTACCAAGCAATCCTGTAGCAAAAATAACCTGTAGTTACGTGCAGTGAAAGAATACGGTAGGGCAAGGTCTTTTTTGTTAACTTTGTTCCCCTTTTATTGTGTTCATTCTGTTTTTTAGGCCAATTTTTGTGGTTCACGCCAGCAAAAAAGAAAGCCTGGATAATCTCCTTTCAACCCGTGTGTGTGTGACTGTGTGTGTGTGTGTGATAGACACAGGCGTATTCCATTTCATTGGTTGCCAGATTTTTGCCTTATTGAGCGTCGCTGTGTGTCACAATGCCGCCGTTTCATCTGACAACAATGACGCCGGTCCTCACAAAGACGGCAGCGTTTACACGCCTCTCAGCCCTCGCATGAACGCATTCATATCACAAACATAGCAATCATCTAAAGGGAGCTTTTTGCCTTCTTACAGCAACATTAATGAGGGATCAATCACACTTGCTCTTTCATTCACAAAGTGGCTTTTGTTGGATTTTTTTTTTTTTTTTTTTTTTTGGTTTGGTTTTACCAATCCGGTTGATTTGTGGCCTGCAGCGATGGAGAGAGAGAGAGAGAGAGAGAGAAAGTGTGAGTTCTATGAGCGCCAAACTTTTTCCAGTTCAGCTTATATCCGGCTTGCAGAGGTTTGCAGGTATCAATTATTGAACGCTTTCCCACATCTGGGATCCATGAGAGTATGGATTGATTGAAACTTTTATTAGTAGATTGCACAGTACAGTACATGTAGCTCCTTTCGATACACGGCAACACAGGAAAGTTCTTTTTTTGTAAAACGGGCGTTTATTGACTCCTTCTTGCTGTATACACCAGTGGTTCTCAACCTTATTCCTGTGAACATTTTTTAAATTCAAGTACCCCCTAATCAGAGCAAAGCATATTTGGTTGAAAAAAAGAGATAAAGAAGTAAAATACAGCACTTTGTCATCAGTTTATGATTTATTAAATTGTATAACAGTGCAAAATATTGCTCATTTGTAGTGGTCTTTCTTGAACTATTTGGAAAAAAAGGCAAAAATAACTAAAAACAAGTGATCCATTTATAAATAAATATTTCTACACATAGAAGTAATCATCAACTTAAAGTGCCCTCTTTGTCAAGATCCGTTGCCCGGATCATGTCATATTCTGGTTTTGTTCCGTTTTTGTATCGTATTCAGTTGGTATTTGACTTCCTTAGTTCCTGGTGGCACTTCCTGTTTTGTTCTGTTCCCATAGTCACGCATTTGTGTCACCTGCCTCTTGTTTTTGACGCGCAGATGCCTCATAATTACTGTCCTTATTTAAGCCTGCCTTTTCGGTTTACTCGTCCTCTCATCCTAGTTTCTTTCAATACACCGCAACACAGGAAAGTTTTTTTTTTGTAAAACGGGCGTTTATTGACTCCTTCTTGCTGTATACACCAGTGGTTCTCAACCTTTTTTCAATGATGTACCCCCTGTGGACATTTTTTTAATTCAAATACCACCTAATCAGTGCAAAGAATGTTTGGTTGAAAAAAAGAGAGAAAGAGGTAAAATACAGCACTATGCCATCAATTTCTGATTTATTAAATTGTATAACAGTGCAAAATATTGCTCATTTGTAGTGGTCTTTCTTGAACTATTTGGAAAAAAAGATATAAAAATAACAAAAAACTTGTTGAAAAATAAACAAGTGATTCAATTATAAATAAACATTTCTACACATAGAAGTAATCATCAACTTAAAGTGCCTTCTTTGTCAAGATCCGTTCCCCGGATCATGTCATATTCTGGTTTTGTTCCGTTTTTGTATCGTATTCAGTTGGTATTTGACTTCCTTAGTTCCTGGTGGAAGTTCCTGTTTTGTTCTGTTCCCATAGTCACGCATTAGTGTCACCTGCCTCTTCTTTTTGACGCGCACCTGCCTCATAATTACTGTCCTTATTTAAGCCTGCCTTTTCCGTTTACTCGTCCTCTCATCCTAGTTTCTTTCAATACACCGCAACGCAGGAACATTTTTTTTTTGTAAAACGGGCGTTTATTTACTCCTTCTTGCTGTATACACCAGTGGTTCTCAACCTTTTTTCAGTGATGTATCCCCTGTGAACATTTTTTAAATTCAAGTACCCTCTAATCAGAGCAAAGCATGTTTGGTTGAAAAAAAGAGAGAAAGAAGTAAAATACAGCACTATGTCATCAGTTTATGATTCATTAAATTGTCTAACATTGCAAAATATTGCTCATTTGTAGTGGTCTTTCTTGAACTATTTGGAAAAAAAGATATTAAAATAACTAAAAAACTTGTTGAAAAATAAACAAGTGATCCAATTATGAATAAAGAGTTCTACACATAGAAGTAATCATCAATTTAAAGTGCCCTCTTTGTCATGATTCTGGTTTTGTTCCGTTGTTGTATCGTATTCTGTTGGTATTTGACTTCCTTACTTCCTGGTGGCACTTCCTGTTTTGTTCTGTTCCCATAGTCACTTATTTGTGTCACCTGCCTCTTGTTTTTGACGCGCACCTGCCTCATAATTACTGTCCTTATTTAAGCCTGCCTTTTCCGTTTACACGTCCTCGCATCCTAGTTTTTGTTCCATGCAACAGGTGACGACGCTGATTCCCAACTGAGGTATAAAAGACTGTTTTTGTTCTTGCTAGCTTAGGCGCTATGCTTCCTGTTTTTCTGGCTCCCATGCTAGCTCTTTGTTTTGCCTGTTTTCTCCTACCAAACGATTACAGTTGGTACAAAATGCGGCTGCTAGACAAGAAAGTTTGATCATGTTACGCCTGTACTGGCTCACCTGTACTGGCTTCTTGTGCACTTAAGATGTGACTTTAAGGTTTTACTACTTACGTATAAAATACTACACGGTCTAGATCCATCCTATCTTGCCGATTGTATTGTACCATATGTCCCGGCAAGAAATCTGCGTTCAAAAGACTCCGGCTTATTAGTGATTCCTAAAGCCCAAAAAAAGTCTGCGGGCTATAGAGCGTTTTCCGTTCGGGCTCCAGTACTCTGGAATGCCCTCCCGGTAACAGTTCGAGATGCTACCTCAGTAAAAGCATTTAAGTCTCACCTTAAAACTCATCTGTATACTCTAGCCTTTAAATAGACCTCCTTTTTAGACCAGTTGATCTGCCGCTTCTTTTCTTCCCCCCCTCCCTTGTGGAGGGGGTTCAGTCCGATGACCATGGATGAAGTACTGGCTGTCAAGAGTCGGGACCCAGGATGGACCGCTTGCCTGTGTATCGGTTGGGGACATCTCTATGCTGCTGATCCGCCTCCGCTTGGGATGGTTTCCTGTGGACGGGACTCTCGCTGCTGTCTTGGATCCGTTTGAACTGAACTCTCGCGGCTGTGTTGGAGCCACTATGGATTGAACTTTCACAGTATCATGTTAGACCCACTCGACATCCATTGCTTTCGGTCCCCTAGAGGGGGGTTGCCCACATTTGAGGTCCTCTCCAAGGTTTCTCATAGTCATCGTTGTCACTGGCGTCCCACTGGGTGTGAGTTTTCCTTGCCCTTATGTGGGTTCTTCCGAGGATGTCGTAGTCGTAGTGGTTTGTGCAGTCCTTTGAGACATTTGTGATTTAGGGCTATAAACATTGATTGATTGATTGATTGATAGTGCAAGTTTTCTGTTTATTGTCTGTTCCTTAGTGTAAATAAATCGTCATTTCTTACTTTCACGCTGTCTCCAAGTCCGACTGCATATTTGAGAGAACGAACCCGCACCACGATACCATCTGACCGTCACACTCTTTGGGGATTGTATTAGGGACCCATCTGGATTCATGAAGTTAATTCTGAACATTTCTTCACAAAAAAAGAAATCTTTAACATCAATATTTATGGAACATTTCCACAAAAAAATCTAGCTGTCAACACTGAATATTGCATTGTTGCATTTCTTTTCACAGTTTATGAACTTACAGTTATATTTTGTTGAAGTATTTCTCAATAAATATATGTATAAAGGATTTTTGAATTGTTGTTATTTTTAGAATATTTTTAAAAAAATCTCACGTACCCCTTGGCATACCTTCAAGTACCCCCAGGGGTACTCGTACCCCCATTTGAGAACCACTGGTATACACCATCCACGCCGACACGCCCACACACCATGTGAACTTACAAATACAGTACAATACCGTACATCAGACTGATTTCACATCAATAAACACTCGGAAATAAATTAATTACAAAAATACAATACCTTGTAGGCTGCTTGTAACAAATAGAGGTTCTAATAATCACTTGAAGTTTTACACAAACCATCGAATACACTTAAAGCATGGTGGAGAGAGGTGGAGCCGGCGGTCCGAACGCGACGCAGGGCAAACCATAGCCCAGCCCAAGATGGCGGCAAGGAGGCGTGCCCGGCAGTTAGACAGCGAGGCAGGGCACGCCGGAGCCTGACCCAAGATGGCGGCGGGGAGGCGTGGACTGCGAGCAAGCAACGAGGCGGGGCGCGCCGGAATCAATCCCGCAAATATTATCAGGTGTCTAGGTTGCCCAGCTAGGCACAATTTGAATCTCCTCTCACCCTATATAAAAGGGCAGGTACCGTAAACCCCGGGGGAAGAGGTGGAGGGATGAGAAGGAGCCAGAAGGAAGCTGATGCTGAACGAGAGCAAGAGAGAACCACAGGAAGACGAAGACGCACGCGACTGAAAAGGGGGAGTGGAAGAGGAAGCAGGACACGGCAAGGCTAAAAAGCAACCCCTAGAGACTTTTATTATTGAAAAATTAAATAAAGTATTACCTGCAGCACAATGTCCTTCCTTGGTAGTACTGAGAACCCACACGACAGCAAGAGACTGTCACACATGGGTGTCAAACTCTGGCCCGCCGTGTAATTTCATTTAGCTCTTGAGGCAAAATCAAATTAACATTAGAGCTGGCCCGCCTGTATTATACAGCGGCAGTGCCGCTGTAACACCGCATTCACCGCTAAAACTCATACTTGCCAACCCTCCCGATTTTCCTGGGAGACTCCCAAAGCTCAGTGTCCCTCCCGAAAATCTCCCGGGGCAACCATTCTCCCGAATTTCTCCCGATTTCCACGCAGACAACAAAATTGGGGGCGTGCCTTTAGGGCACCGTCTTTAATGGGGGCGGTATAGCTCGGTTGGTAGAGCGGCCGTGCCAGCAACTTGAGAGTTGCAGGTTCGATTCCTGCTTCCGCCATCCTAGTCACTTCCGTTGTGTCCTTGGGCAAGACACTTTACCCACCTGCTCCCAGTGCCACCCACACTGGTTTAAATGTAAAAATTTGATATTGGGGTTCACTATGTAAAGCGCTTTGAGTCACTAGAGAAAAAGCGCTATATAAATATAATTCATTTCACTTCTCTTCACTAATGTCCTCTACAACCTGTTGTCACGTCCGCATTCCCTCCATACAAACAGTGTGCCGGCCAAGTGGATGCTTGATCAACAGCCACTTTAACACTGTTACAAATATGTGCCACACTGTGAACCCACACCAAACAAGAATGACAAAACCCAATTGCGGGAGAACATCCGCACTGTAACACAACATAAACACAACAGAACAAATACCCAGACCCCCTTGCAGCACTGACTCTTCCGGGACGCTACAATATACACCCCCGCTACCACTATACACCCCCCCCTCACCCTCACCTGCATTATTGTTATTTTATTTTCAATTTCATTAGCCTGTGGAAAAAGTTTATGTTGATATTTACCTCAGAAGGCTGCAAATAGAAAAGAGGCATTCCATTTTTTTATTTAAAATTGTATTTAATATAACATTAGTGTTTTTTCGTTTGTTTTTTTAAAGTTGATTTTGCACTATTAAGTTATATAAGCGTTGCTTGTTCCATAATCAGTGTTAAAGCAAATCAGTGTAGCAAACCGAGCAATAATTAACAATTTATTGGTACACTTTCTCTTGTTACTTCAAGGCTTAAATGATTGATTCATTCATTATTGTTATGTTATTTTCAAATGTATTATTAGCCTGTGGAAAAAGTTTATTTTGATATTTACCTCAGAAGGCTGCAAATACAAAAGAGGCATTACATTTTTATTATTATTTTTTATTTGATATGCCATTGATCATTTTTAATTATTATTAGTAGTAGTATTTGAAACTAAATTTTGCATGACACTATAAAGTCATATAAGCCTTCCTTGTTCAATATTCAAAGCAAAACTTGTTTGGGTCCCTATTAAAAGGTTAATTTGTGTCAACCATGCCCGCGGCTTTTTTCAGTTTTAATTTTGGCCCACTCTGTATTTGAGTCTGACCCCCCTGACTTAAAGCTTTCGAGGAGCTGAAGACAACGTGCTCAAGCCCCCTCTTGCATGTTCTGCCTTGTTTACAGTCCGTGGGGTCGCCACATCACAACAATTGTTCCGCTTTGCAACGCACTTAACACAATACTTTTACATTTTGCTCAGGAGAGTTTACATTTTTCTAATAGTATTTTATAACTCTGCATCATTACCTTATTTATTCATATTTATTTATTCATGACACATATTTAAAGCATGCAAACTCTCAGAAACAGCTACAGTACATATTCCATACAATTGACCACTAAATAGTAACACCTGAATATGTTTTTTCCATGTGAATCAATTCATGGTACAAATGGTGAAGGTGAATTATATTTATATAGCGCTTTTCTCTAGTGACTCAAAGCGCTTTACATAGTGAAACCCAATATCTAAGTTACATTTAAACCAGTGTGGGTGGCACTGGGAGCAGGTGGGTAAAGTGTCTTGCTCAAGGACACAACGGCAGTGACTAGGATGGCGGAAGCGGAAATCGAACCTGCAACCCTCAAGTTGCTGGCACGGCCGCTCTACCAACCGAGCTATGCCGCCCCAAATATATACTATCAGCATACGAGTCATACGAGTTAATCATCAGGGTATTTACAAACCCCGTTTCCATGTGAGTTGGGAAATTGTGTTAGATGTAAATATAAACGGAATACAATGATTTGCAAATCCTTTTCAACCCATATTCAGTTGAATATGCTACAAAGACAACAAATTGGATGTTCAAACTCATAAACTTTATTTTTCTATTGCAAATAATAATTAACTTAGAATTTCATGGCTGCAACATGTGCCAAAGTAGTTGGGAAAGGGCATGTTCACCACTGTGTTACATCACCTTTTTCTTTTAACAACACTCAATAAACGTTTGGGAACTGAGGAAACTAATTGTTGAAGCTTTGAAAGTGGAATTATTTCTCATTCTTGTTTTATGTAGAGCTTGAGTCGTTCAACATTCCGGGGTCTCCGCTGTTGTATTTTATGTTTCAGGGAAAATACAACAGGTCTGGACTGCAGGCGGGCCAGGAAAGTACCCGCACTCTTTTTCATAGGATATGTACAGCAAGCGGTGAATATAATTAGCTCAGAAAGTATAAGAACAAGTACCGTATTTTTCGGATTATGAGTCGCTTCGGACTATACGTCGCACCGGCCGAAAATGCATAATAAAGAAGGAAAAAAACATATAAGTCGCATTTTTGGGGAAATTTATTTGATAAAACCCAACATCAAGAATGGACATTTGAAAGGCAATTTAAAATGAATAAAGAATAGTGAACAACAGGCTGAATAAGTGTACGTTATATGAGGCATAAATAACCAACTGAGAAGGTTCCTGGTATGTTAACGTAACATATTATGGTAAAAGTCATTCAAGTAACTATAACATATAGAACATGCTATACGTTTACCAAACAATCTGTCACTCCTAATCGATAAATCCCATGAAATCTTCTTCCTCGATGTTGCTTTTAAACAACTCTGCCAACTCCAAAGGTATGCACCGCTTCCTCTTGTCGTTTTCTGCTGCATATTTCACTACGTCCAGCTTGTAATCTGCAATAAATGATTTTCTTTTCGGTGCCATTTTTGTTCAGCCCTTGTCAGTTTTTATAAGTTACCGCCAACGATGAAATGATCCATTTTAATAGCTACGGCAGTAGCATATAGCAGTTAGCATTCCATGACCCACAATGCACTTCTGCCATGACCCTCCCCCGCCGAATTCTTATTGGTTGACGTGTGTGTGACGATTGCTGACATTTTCTTCATCTCTTCCGCGAATGAGATAAATAATATTATTTGATATTTTACGGTATTGTGTTAATAATTTCACACATAAGTCGCTCCTCAGTATAAGTCGCAAACTATAAAAAATACTGCGACTTATAGTCCGAAAAATATGGTATATACATTAGATTTTTTTACAATCTGGGGAGGTGGGATGTGTCAAGTTCTGTGGTCTGGATAATGTTTTGTTATTTTTCTGATAGTTTTGGACTCCATTACTCCCTGTTTTTGTGCACACTTGTTTTTTTTATTTCCATGACGACTCCATTACTTCCTGTTTTTGCCCGCACTTGTTTGGTCACCATGGCAACTCATTAGTTTCACCTGCCTCATTTGTTTGGACTCACTCACCTGTTTTAATCAGGAGAGTGTTACTGTTTAAACAGGGGAGATGACGGCAGACTGTAATGTCCAAATATTTATTCTATTTATATTAACCATATATATATACTTATGTATAAGAATAATAATTTGGCGGGGGAGGGTCATGACAGAAGTGCATTGTGGGTCATGGAATGCTAACTGCTATATGCTATATGCTACTGTCGTAGCTATTAAAATGGATCATTTCATCGTTGGCGTGGCGCAGTGGGATAGTGGCTGTGCGCAACCCGAGGGTCCCTGGTTCAATCCCAACCTAGTACCAACCTCTTCACTTCCATTGTGTCCTGAGCAAGACACTTCACCCTTGCTCCTGATGGGTGCTGGTTAGCGCCTTACATGGCAGCTCCCTCCATCAATGTGTGTATGTGTGTGTAAATGTGGAAGTAGTGTCAAAGCGCTTTGAGTACCTTGAAGGTAGAAAAGCGCTGAACAAGTACAACCCATTTATCATTTATTTATTTGTATATATAATAAAACAATAAAAAATAAACTAAGGAAATGGAGTGTGAAGTAGATCCAAAAAGGAATGGGTGAATGACTATGTGAAGTATTTAGCTGAGGTGTGTGTTACCAAATGTTACTCTACCCACCTCTGGCGCATAGAATAGATGCTACAGTAGAGGCTGGGGTTACGTTATGCATCCTTTATGATGGATAATGGATAGATAGTGATGTTTGGACAGATGGATATATGATGGGTAGACAAATGGGTTGATGGATGATGGTAGAACAGATGGATAAATGGATGATTGTTGGAAGGATGGATATATAATAGATGGATCTGTGAATTCTGGATGGATGATACATGATGGTTAGACAAATGGATGGATAGATGATGGTAGAACAGATGGATGGATGATGGTTGGAAAAATAGATGATGGATGGATAGTGATGTTGGGACAGATATATGATGGTTAGATGAATGGATGGATGGATGATGGTAGGACAGATGGATGATAAATGATGGTTGGAAAAAGGATGATAGATGATGAATAGTTGGATGATGGTTGGACGGATGTATAGATAGAGGATGGTACAACAGATGGATAGAGGATAGTTGGACTGATGGATGGCTGAAGTACGGTTGGACTGATGGATGGATAGAGGATGTTTGGACAGACAAATGACTGAATCGATGGGTGATGTTTGGACGGATGGATGGATATATGATGTTAGACGAATGGATTCGATAGATGATGGTAGGACAGATGGATGAGTAGATAATTTTTGGAAGGATGGATAGATAATAGATGGATGTGTGAACTTTGGATGGATGTATACATGGTGGTTAGACAAATGGATGGATAGATGATGGTAGAATGGATGGATGGATGATGGTAGGACAGATGGGTGATAAATGATGGTTGGAAAAAGGATGATGGATGATGAATAGTTGGGTTGATGGTTGGACGGATGTATGGATAGAGGATGGTACAACAGATGGATAGAGGATAGTTGGACCGATGGATGGCTGAAGTACGGTTGGACTAATGGATGGATAGAGGATGTTTGGACAGACAAATGACTGAATCGATGGGTGATGTTTGGACGGATGGATGGATATATGATGTTAGACGAATGTATTCGATAGATGATGGTAGGACAGATGGATGAGTAGACAATTGTTGGAAGGATGGATAGATGATAGATGGATGTGTGAACTTTGGATGGATGTATACATTATAGTTAGACAAATGGATGGATAGATGATGGTAGAACGGATGGATGGATGATGGTAGGACAGATGGATGATAAATGATGGTTTGAAAATGGATGATAGATGATGAATAGTTGGGTTGATGGTTGGATGGATGTATAGATAGAGGATGGTACAACAGATGGATAGAGGATAGTTGGACTGATGGATGGCTAAAGTACGTTGGGACTGATGGATGGATAGAGGATGTTTGGAGAGACAAATGACTGAATCGATGGGTGATGTTTGGACGGATGGATGGATATATGATGTTGGACGAATGGATTCGATAGATGATGGTAGGACAGATGGATGAGTAGATAATTATTGGAAGGATGGATAGATAATAGTTGGATGTGTGAACTTTGGATGGATGTATACATGATAGTTAGACAAATGGATGGATAGATGATGGTAGAATGGATGGATGGATGATGGTTGGAAAAATAGATGATGGATGGATAGTGATGTTTGGACAGATGGATATATGATGGTTAGATGAACGGGTGGATGGATGATGGTAGAACAGATGGATGGATAGATGATTGTTTGAAGGATGGATAGATAATAAATGGATGTGTGAATTTTGGATGGATGGATACATGATGGTTAGATGAATGGATGGTAGAACGGATGGATGGATGATGGTTGGAAAAATGGATGATGGATAAATGGTGATGTTTGGACAGATGGATTTTTAATGGTTAGATGAATGGGTGGATGGATGATGGTAGAACAGATGGATGGATAGATGATTGTTGGAAGGATGGATAGACAATATTTGTATGTGTGAATGTTAGATAGATGGATACATGATAGTTAGACAAATGGATGGATAGATGATGGTAGAATGGATGGATGGATGATGGTTGGAAAAATGGATGATAAATAGATAGTGATGTTTGGACAGATTTATGTATGAGGGTTAGACGAATGGGTGGATGGATGATGGTAGGACAGATGGATGATAAATGATGTTTGGAAAAATGGATGATAGAGGATGAATAGTTGAGTGATGTTTGAGTGGATGGATATATGATGGTTGGACGTATGGTTGGATAGAGGATGGTACAACAGATGGATAGAAGATTGTTGGACTAATGGATGGATAGAGGATGGTTGGACAGACAAATGGATGGATCAATGGGTGATGTTTGGACGGATGGATGGATATATAATGTTAGACGAATGGATTCGATAGATGATGGTAGGACATATGGATGGATGATGTTGGAAAAATAGATGATGCTGTCAGAGGTATTTGTTTTTGATGAACCCCAAGATGCAGAGACGGAGGCAGGCATTGAATATGAAAACATGATTTAATTCAAACTAAACAAGAACAAACAAAAAGCACGCACGTGGGCAGAATAACAAACAAAGGGAGCTAGCACTGGAAGCTAGAAAACAAAAAGGAACTTTAGCATGGAAGCTAGTGGATAGCAAACATCAAAACTGGAAATGAGTAATGCTAACAGAAACAGCTTACCGCTACGACGACCAGGACAAAATGACAATACAATGATCCAGCAACTGACACAAGACAAAGCAGGTACAAATAGGAGAAGGTTGATTGGCAACAGGTGTGGCCAGGTGCCAATCAGCCGCAGATGAGGAGGAACACAGCACTCAGGGAACAAGACAGGAAGCTGACAAAATAAGAGCACTAGACAGGAACTAAAGACAGGAGATACTAAACACAGAGGAAACAGACAAATGCAGAGGAAAAAACTAAAACATAGACAAACTGTCAGGGGAAAGCGTGACAGATGCTACATAATGATGTTGGGACAGATAGAAATATGATGGTTAGACGAATGGATTCGATATGTGATGGTAGGACAGATGGATGGTAGATGATTGTTGGAAGGATGGATGGATACATGATGGTTAGACAAATGGATGGATAGATGATGGTAGAATGGATGGATGGATGATGGTTGGAAAAATAGATAATGGATGGATAGTGATCTTGGGACAGATGGATATATAAGGGTTAGATGAATGGATGGATGGATGATGGTAGGACAGACGGATGATAAATGATGGTTTGAAAATGGATGATAGATGATGAATAGTTGGGTGATGGTTGGACGGATGTATAGATAGAGGATGGTACAACAGATGGATAGAGGATAGTTGGACTGATGGATGGCTGAAGTACGGTTGGACTGATGGATGGATAGAGGATGTTTGGACAGAAAAATGACTGAATCGATGGGTGATGTTTGGACGGATGGATGGATATATGATGTTAGACGAATGGATTCGATAGATGATGGTAGGACAGATGGATGAGTAGACAATTGTTGGAAGGATGGATAGATAATAGATGGATGTGTGAACTTTGGATGGATGTATACATGATAGTTCATGATAGTTAGACAAATGGATGGATAGATGATGGTAGAACGGATGGATGGATGATGGTTGGAAAAATGGATGATGGATAGATGGTGATGTTTGGACAAATGGATATATGATGGTTGGATGAATGGGTGGATGGATGATGGTAGAACAGATGGATGGATAGATGATTGTTGGAAGGATGGATATATAATAAATGGATGTGTGAATTTTGGATGGATGGATACATGATGGTTAGACGAATGGATGGGAGAACGGATGGATGGATGATGTTGGAAAAATAGATGATGGTTACATGGTGATGTTGGGACAGATGGATATATGATGGTTAGACAAATGGATGGATGGATGATGGTAGAACAGATGGATGGATAGATGATTGTTGGAAGGATGGATAGATAATAGATTTATGTGTGAATTTTAGATGGATGGATACATGATAGTTAGACAAATGGATGGATAGATGATGGTAGAACAGATGGATGGATGATGGTTGGAAAAATGGATGATAAATACATAATGATTTTTGGACATATATATATATATAAGGCTTCACGGTGGCAGAGGGGTTAGTGCGTCTGCCTCACAATACGAAGGTCCTGCAGTCCTGGGTTCAAATCCAGGCTCGGGATCTTTCTGTGTGGAGTTTGCATGTTCTCTCCATGAATGCGTGGGTTCCCTCCGGGTACTCCGGCTTCCTCCCACCTCCAAAGACATGCACCTGGGGATAGGTTGATTGGCAACACTAAATGGTCCCTAGTGTGTGAATGTGAGTGTGAATGTTGTCTGTCTATCTGTGTTGGCCCTGTGATGAGGTGGCGACTTGTCCAGGGTGTACCCCGCCTTCCGCCCGATTGTAGCTGAGATAGGCGCCAGCGCCCCCTGCGACCCCGAAAGGGAAAAAGCGGTAGAAATGGATGGATGGATGGATATATATATATATATGAGGGTTAGACGAATGGGTGGATGGATGATGTTAGCACAGATGGATGATAAATGATGGTTGGAAAAATGGATGATAGGGTGATGTTTGGATGGGTGGATATATGATGGTTAGACAGATGGATGAATAGATGGGGTGTGACAGGTGGATAGATGATGGATGAATAGATGATGGTTGGATGATAGAGAGAAGATGGATGGATGGAAAGATGATGAATGGATCGATAGATGATAGTTGGATGGTTGGAAAGATGGATGATTGATGATGATGGCTGGATTGCTGGATGGTTTGACTGATTTGTTCAAAGGAAGATTGACAAATGGATTGACGGATGGACAGTTAGACAGATTGATGGATGGACTGCTGGAAAGATGAAGCCCATACAGACATATGCTGGGTGTATGATGAATGGATGAATGACGGATGTACGGCTGCACTACAAGAAAGATGAGGCTGATGGATGGTGAGGCTGATGCCAGGTGGATTATCAATCAATCAATGATTATTTATATAGCCCTAAATCACTAGTGTCTCAAAGGGCTGCACAAACCACAACACAAACCACAACGACATCCTGGGTAGAGCCCACATAAGGACAAGGAAAACTCACACCCACGTCGGTGACAATGATGACTAGGAGAAACCTTGGAGAGGACCGCATATGTGGGCAACCCCCCCAACCCCCCTTCCCCCCTCTAGGGGAACCGAAAGCAATGGATGTCGAGCGGGTCTAACATGATACTGTGAAAATGAAAGTTCAATCCATAGTGGATCCAACACAACCGTGAGAGTCCAGTCCAAAGTGGATCCAACACAGCAGAGAGAGTCCCGTCCACAGCGGAGCCAGCAGGAAACCATCCCAAGCGGAGGCGGATCAGCAACGCAGAGATGTCCCCAGCCGATACACAGGCGAGTGGTCCATCCTGGGTCCCGACTCTGGAAGAGCGGTCCATCCTGGGTCCCGACTCAGGACAGCCAGTACTTCATCCATGGCCACCGGACTGGAACCCCTCCACAAGGGAGAGTGTGACAGAGGAGAAAAAGCAAAGAAACGGCAGATCAACTGGTCTAAAAAGTGAGTCTATTGAAAGGCTAGAGTATACAAATGAGTTTTAAGGTGAGACTTAAATGCTTCTACTGAGGTAGCATCTCGAACTGTTACCGGGAGGGCATTACAGAGTACTGGAGCCCGAACGGAAAACGCTCTATAGCCCGCAGACTTTTTTTGGGCTCTGGGAATCACTAATATATCCATCTGGAGTCCTTTGAACGCAGATTTCTTGCCGGGACATATGGTACAATACAATCGGCAAGATAGGCTGGAGCTAGACCGTGTAGTATTTTATACGTAATTAGTAAAACCTTGAAGTCACATCTTAAGTGCACAGGAAGCCAGTGCAGGTGAGTCAGTATAGGTATATATATAGGTATATATGTATATAGGTACAGTATAGGCCTAATATGATCAAACCTTCTTGTTCTTGTCAAAAGTCTAGCAGCCGCATTTTGTACCAAATGTAATCTTTTAATGTTAGACATGAGGAGACCCGAAAATAATATGTTACAGTAGTCGAGGAGAGACGTAACAAACGCAAGCGTCGTTAGTGGACAAAATGGAGCGAATTTTAGCGATATTACGGAGATGAAAGAAGGCCGTTTTAGTAACGCTTTTAATGTGTGACTCAAAGGAGAGAGTTGGGTAGAAGATAATACCCAGATTTTTTACCGAGTCACCTTGTTTAATTATTCGGTTGTCAAATGTTAAAGTTGTATTATTAAATAGAGGTCGGTGTCTAGCAGGACCGATAATCAGCATTTCCGTTTTTTTTGGCGTTGAGTTGCAAAAAGTTAGCGGACATCCATTGTTTAATTTCATTAAGACACGCCTCCAGCTGACTACAATCCGATTAATGGATGGCTTGATGCATGCTGGTTAACAGATGGGTTAATGGACGGATGTACTGCTGGAAAGAAGGATGGAAGGACCGATGAGGGGAGACATGAACAAATAGACGGATGTACTGATGGATGGACGGAAAGTTAAAAGGTGTGTTCCCCACTTGTCATGTTGGGGTTATTCACAACAAAACTCTTTGGTTCTGCTTGTAAAGTCCGTAAGTGTGTATGTGGCCTCGAATGCAATAGAAACAAAAGTGTCACCATGTTTGACAAACACACACGCCTACAAACGCACACACCTACACACACACACACACACACACACAACGGCAACCTGACTGCGACCCTGTGAAGGCAGTGGAGTGTGTTTACGAGTGTTTATTGTTGCACAAAAAGGATGGGAGTCAAAGTCAAAGTTGCCTAAAAGCCCAGCTGGGATTCATCGGAGCGTTCAGCCATGTGATGCTTTTAGATTCAACACACATGCATTTTATACTATCACACACACACACACACACACACACACACACACACACACACACACACCTTCACTGTGTGCACACTTGTAAACATTTTTTAGTGACCATGTTGCGTGTCCTCTTTGCGCGGGTCTAAAACACATTTTGCAACACAAAAAAAGGAGGTGTCAAGTTGAGCCGCCGAGCACAGACGACATCGCTTTTGTCAAAGGAAATTCACAAAGATGACAAAGGAGGACAAACTGGTGGAGTGACTGCTGAAAGGAAGCAGATAAATGCAGATGCAATAAATGGAATGGAGTCTGTCCATGTCCAAAAAAACAGGACATGTGTAAGAATGGCTTCCTGTCATGAACAAAATACTCCTCTCAGCTTGTAACCTTTCACAATAAAATCTGCGTAATTCATCATTTACTTGCACAGTTTGATTGAATCTTATTCACCTCAGTGAACCGACCAGAACATGATTTTCGTTTTTCAAAGATATTTTTTATTTTGCAATGGCTGAGAGCAAGGTCCAAACAAACACAAAATCGAAGCAATTTCAGAGTCAAATCTGATTCGTCGCAAAACTTTACCGTATTTCCCGGACTATAAGGCGCACTTAAAATCATTTTTTGTATTTCTCAAAACCCGGTGCGCCCAATGTGCGAATGATCCTGGTTTTGCTTACCGACCTCTGTTATTTGGTACATGGTGTAATGATAAGTGTGCCCAGTAGATGGCAGTCAAACATAAGAGACATGTGTCGACATGTAAACATAATCTATGCAACATTTTGACCAAAGAACCACCATTACATGTTATTTAGACCAGTGGTCCCCAACCTTTTTGTAGCTGCGGACCGGTCAATGCTTGATAATTTGGGGAGGGGGGGGGTTGTCATGAAAAAGGGAGGTTTTTGAGGTTGGTGGACTAATTGTGAGTGTATCTTGTTTTTTTTATGTTGATTTAATAAAAAAATAAAAAAATAAATAAAAATAAATAAAAATTATTCTGCGGCCCGGTACCAATTGAGCCCGTTGGTTGGGGACCACTGATTGTGGGCCTACCGAGGATGTCGTAGTGGTTTGTGCAGCCCTTTGAGACACTAGTGATTTAGGGCTATATAAGTAAACATTGATTGATTGATTTAGACCATAAGGAAGTGTTTTCAAATTACAAAAAAATATTAATAATGTGATTTCTTTAATGTGCCCTATAATCCGGTCCGCCCTATATCCTTCCTCATGTGTTCGATTTCTGTTACCATCTCTTATGTTAACGGGTCGGTTTTGACCCATGTCTTAAATCAGCTGTAAAATACACCAAAAACAATTATCATCCAATTTGTTTCTGATCTCTTGGTTACTTTGTTAGGCTTCTTTATCCATGAAAATATTGGTTTTATTTTATTTGGTGTGGGCCATTGGGCTTTTTTTGTCAGTATATCCCTCGATTTTAACTTTAAAAATGATAATATTCACCTCAAGAGAATTGTATGAATAAATAAATGTTGTTATGTTTCCTGACTTTTACTGAGGGGTATTACAACAAATCTCTTGTTTTATTTTTTTTTTATTTTAATCTTATACTGAATTGACCTCACATGTCTGAACATGCCCGTCTTTGTTTGTTTTTGTACTGCATAACAAGGTAAAATGAGAATCCCCTAAAGCTCACATGATTGGGAGAGGAGCTGGCTGTCGGTGTGTTCAGTTTTGGCTCTAATTATTGCTCGATAATCTTATTTTTATAACTGGGTCAAAACCGACCCTAACACCAGGGTCATAATTTCAACCAAAGCATTATATAATTTAGTGGGGAAAATTTTTTTTTGTTTTGTTGAATTAGAAGGTTCCTGACAAAGTCAAAAAGCCTTGATGCAAAAAGAAATTTATGTGGTTCTTTTATGCATTTAATCACTAAAACGGGTCGGTGCCGACCCTAACACAAGACAAAGGTTAAATGAAAAAAGATAAAAAATAGACCATTTATCGGCAGTACGCTTTAAAATCCGGTGCGCCCAATGGTTGTTGTTGTTTTTTCAGGACAATGCACAATAATGAACAATCCGGTTTACAGACTGTAAATGAGCCAGATTATAGCATATTATTTAAAAACAACTTTTCTTACCTTCTGGTACCTGCTGATCTGTATTTAGGATCTGCATAAATCCTGAACAGAACTCGGATTTGGACCCCAGGCCACAAGTTGAATAATAGCCTTGATCTAAAACAGGGATCGGCAACCCAAAATGTTGAAAGAGCCATATAGGACCGAAAAGACCCCCCAAAAAATCTGGCTGGAGCTGCAAAAAATTTAAAGTCCTGTATAAGTGTTATACTGAAGGCAACACATTATGTAAGTGGCTACAGTATATTGGCCCACTATCAAAATGACTATGTGTCGCAGGCTGACGCAAATCTTTGTTGACAGAAATGTTGATATAATTTTACTAAAACTATAACTGAACTGGCTACAAAGTAAACAAAAACAGAATGCTGGACGACAGCAAAGACTTACAGTGGAGCAAAGAGGGTGTCCACAATGTACATCCGAACATGACATGACAATCAATAATGTACTCCACAAAGAAGGATAAAAACAACCGAAATATTATTGATTGCTAAAACAAAGTAGATAATAATAATAAAAATATCGCTTAAAGGAAGACATGAAACTGTTCGAGGAAAATACCAAAAAAATGAGAAAATTGGAGGGCAAGACAAGAACTAAAACACTATACACAGGAAAACAGCAAATAAAACTCCAAATAAGTCAGGGTGTGATGTGACAGGTGGTGACAGTACACATACTTTGAGACAAGAACTATAGTGATGCACGCTTGGTTATGGTTTGAACTCATATCCAACAATTGCTACAACGACTTTTTATTGTCAACTGAGTTTTTGTTTTTTAATTATTTCTACTAGTGGTGTACCTCTGGATTTTTCCCAACACAAAAAATGTGCCTTGGACATACTTGCCAACCCTCCCGGAATTTCCGGGAGACTCCCGAAATTCAGCGCCTCTCCCGAAAACCTCCCGGAATAAATTTTCTCCCTGAAATCTCCCGAAATTCACGCCCCCTCCAGCTCCATGCGGACATGAGTGGGGACAGCCTGTTTTCTCGTCCGCTTTCCTGTTATATAAACAGCTTGCCTGCCCAATCACGTTACAACATCCATGGGTTTTTAATAAAAAACTGCACACACAAGGAGACGAAGCAGAAGAACGAGGAAGTTACAGCCATGGCTGTTGCCATCTCCTGGTGAATGTTGGCTATAGCGTTATGGGGTTGCCTTTTGATTGGCCAACGATTTACGTGGTGTTTTGCACTTGACGGCAAGTGACTCTCGCCAGTACGGCACGCAAATGGCAGAACAAAGGTTACTCAAATAGTGAAAGGTAAGTGTTGTTGTTTTTTTTTTTAATAACCAGCAGGCACAGTACAGTTAGTAGAACAACTGTGTTTTTATTACTGTGTATTTGATAGGTGCTGTCTGAAATTCAACTATCTATTTTATTTATATATATAATAAAATAAATATATATAGCTAAAATTAATTGAAAGTCAAGTATTTATATATATATGTATATATATATATATGAAATATATATGAAATATATATGAAATATACTGTATATGACTCGAGTTGGTGAATTATACTCGTCTCCTCTTAACCACCCCTCCCCCCCCACCTCCCAAAATCGGAGGTCTCAAAGTTGGCAACTATGGCCTTGGCTCAAAAAAGGTTGAAAAACACTGGATTAGTGGACTCTTCTAAGACACGCCCATAATCACCGTAAAACACACGCAACAAGAGAATGCTGCAAATGACTCCCTTGTAAACCAACTTACGTCTGTTTTGTTGTGTGACGTAAGTCGTTTTGTCTCGCGCGGCTGATTTTCAAAGGGTTTGTTTTGATTGTGTTCTTGTCGCCATGACAACACGGCAAGGAGCAAAGTGACATGTTGATTCTTTTTGACATGAAATATGACTGATTTGCAAGCAAACTGCTGTGTTGCCTTACAGTGGCTTTGCTTAAAGGGGAACATTATCACAAATTCAAAAGGGTTAAAAACAATAAAAATCAGTTCCCAGTGGCTAGTTGTATTTTTTGAAAATTTTTTCTAAATTTTACCAGTCCCCGAATATCCCTAAAAAAACCTTTAAAGTGCTTGATTTTTGCTATTTGCGATGCGACTATCCATTTCCCTGTGACGTCACACAGTGCTGCCAATGTAAACAAACAATGGGAATACCACAGCAAGATATAGCGACATTAGCTCGGATTCAGACTCGGATTTCAGCGGCTTCAGCGATTCAACAGATTACGCATGTATTGAAACGGATGGCTGGAGTATGAAAGTACTGAAGAAGAAACTGAAGCTATTGAGCGAATAGCTATTGACGCTATTCATAGCCTTAGCATGGCCGAATAGCTGCGTTAGCATCGCCGGTAAAATGTGCGGACCAAACGATCAGGACTTTCGCATCTTGTGACACTGGAGCAACTTCAATCCGTCGATTGGTAAGTGTTTTTTTCGCATTAAATGCGGGTGGAAGGAAATGTAATATAATTGCAAATGCATCTACAGGTTATCCATACATCTCTGTGCCATGTCTGCTTTAGCACCACCGGTAAATAGCATGTTAGCATCGATTAGCTAGCAGTCAATATCAACAAAACTCACCTTTGTGATTTTGTTGACTTTATAGTTGCAAATGCATCTACAGGTTATCCATACATCTCTGTGCCATGTCTGCTTTAGCACCGCCGGTAAATAGCATGTTAGCGTCGATTAGCGTAGCATGTTAGCATCGATTAGCCACGACCAAATATGTCTGATTAGCACATAAGTCAATAACATCAACAAAACTCACCTTTGTGATTTCGTTGACTTTATCGTTGCAAATGCATCTGCAGGTTATCCATACATCTCTGTGCCATGTCTGTCATCGCCGGTAAAATGTGGAGACACTCTGGCACATTCAATGGGGGTCTGGCGGCAGACACTTTGGCATCTTCGGGCCAGTGGTGCAACTTGAATCCCTCCCTGTTAGTGTTGTTACACCCTCCGACAACACACCGACGAGGCATGATGTCTCCAAAGTTCCAAAAAATAGTCGAAAAAACGGAAAATAACAGAGCTGAGACCCAGTGTTTGTAATGTAAAAATGAAAATGGCGGGTGTATTACCTCGGCGACGTCACATTCTGACGTCATCGCAAAAAGAGCAATAAACAGAAAGGCGTTTAATTCGCCAAAATTCACCCATTTAGAGTTCGGAAATTGGTTAAAAAACATATGGTCTTTTATCTAAAACATCAAGGTATATATTGACGCTTATATAGGCCTGGTGATAATGTTCCTGTTGAGATCCGCTTTTTGGATCCGCCACAGATTATTGTTTGTTGTTCCATTTTTATTTTCACTCTCCATCTGATCCTATTATTTCCTGTTTAAGTCGGTCACCATGGTAGCTTATCAGTTTCACCTGTTTCTCACGGCCCTGCACACCTGTCCTCACTAATCACCTACCTTATATAAGCCTGCATCTTTTGTTGTTCAGTCTGGGATCCAAGTTTGTTTTCACACAACGGTACGTCTGCATTTCTGGTGTGCCTACAAGCAACTAGTTTCCTCTGATCATTCCTATGTTTATTCACGCTAGTTTTCACGCTATGCCCTTGTATTATTCCAGCTCTCACGCTGAAGATTTGTTTTTCTGTTTTTGTGTGCCTTCGAGCCAGATTTAGTTTGTCTATTTCTATTCCTAGCTTTTATGCTAGCATCTTTTGTTTGTTTTATTCTACTAGCTCGAAATTTTTTGTTATATAGCTCTTTTTGTTATTTAAATAAATCTGTTTATCTTACCTTTGCTGTGTTCAATTTCGGCGCACCCTCGAGGAATCGAACCCGGCATCACAATGCCGAACAGACGTAACAGTTCCCCTTTAACGCTCTTTTGTGTTTGTTTGTGCTCCCCATTCACTAACATATTGCAGGCTTTTTTCTTTCTTTTTTTTAAATATTCCTCCCTCTTTGTGGTTAAAAATGAATGAGAAGTGCGTACAGTGCAAGGAAATCCACTCTGCAAGTTGACCTAGGCAATGCTGCAATGAATTACGTTTGGTTTTTTTGTTTTTTTCCCCGAGCGTGTGTGTAGTGAAGATGGCGGGATGAGGGTGAGGGGAGGCGGTGGGGAGTGGATGTGAGGTTACCGCCGGGTGAATGTCGACTACGCTGCCGGGCCAAGTAGAGTTCAGTGGCACGGGGGCTGGGAAGAGTCTCAGGTAGACACGCATGAGAAAGTCTTATTAAGGACTCTATCCAGGGAAGTGTCATCATCATCCTTCTCTTTGTTGTCATAACTTATGTGACAGCTGCTGGCAAATTACAGTTTTTAAGCCTTTTTTTATTACAGTCAGCGGAACATAATGCTGCAGTGTATTATATATATATATATATATATATATATACTGTATATATATACTGTATATATGCGTGTGTGTGTGTGTGTGTATATATATATGTGTGTGTATATATATATATATATATATATATATACATATATGTAGGTGTGGGAAAAATCACAAGACTGCTTCATCTCTACAGAACTGTTTCATGAGGGGTTCCCTCAATCATCAGGAGATTTTAATGGAAGCATTCACATACAATGGTTTATATAGGGCACAGGGTGGGTGGGTACAAGCAGGCGTAGGGTGTGGTGATTGGCTCATGTGTTACCTAGGAGGTGTTTCCGTCTGTGGCGGCATGTTGAAATGATTTCGCTGCGCTTGTTGAGGGATGATAGATCTGGATGATATATAATAAACAGTTTCTCTTTTAAGCATAGGTTGCATCTTTTATTACCACTGTTGTAAGGTGTGCTGGATGCAAGAATTTGCCATGTTATTGAATATTCAACATTATTGTCTTTGAGGTTCCAAATGTATTTGCTGAGTTCTGTAGAATTCCGCAAAGTCTGGTTTCTAAAGGAGGCGTTGTGATTATTCCATCTTGTTTTGAACGCTCCTTCGGTTAATCCTACGTACGTGTCGGATGTGTTAATGTCCTTGCGTATTACCTTTGCTTGGTAAACGACTGATGTCTGTAAGCACCTTCCGTTGAGAGGGCAATCAGGTTTCTTGCGACAGTTACATTCCTTATTGGTTTCAGAGTCGTTTAGTCTGGGGGTAGGCAGTCCTTTTGCAATTGCTTTGTTGTGGTTTGAAATGATTTGTTGTATGTTATTCATACAGCTGTAGCTCAATTTAATGTTGTTCTTGTTGAATATTTTTCTTAGGGTGTTGCCTTTGGGGAAGTGTTTGTCGATCAGAGTGAGGAACCTGCGGCCGATGTTGGTTGAGACGTTTTTACTGAATGGCGGATTGTACCAGATGATGTTGTTTCGTTTTCTGCTCTTTTTTGGTTGGTTTCCTGGAGTGGGTTCATAGGTGAGGGTGAAGTTGTATCCGCTTTCATCAAGTGCTTTCTGGTACGGGGGGGTTGCTTGGTCGAATTCAGCTTTGCTAGATGACAGCATTGATAGCCTTTTGTTAATTCCGGTAGGTATTCTTTTCATGGTGGTGGGTGGGTGGTTCCTGTCATGGTGCACGTATTGGAGTGTTGTGTTGGGTTTTGTGAATATATATATATATATAATGTATTTCTTTGAATTGCTGCCGGGGCGCTAATTAATTTAAAACCTCTTCTCACTCCTGCGCTTATTCCCTTTGGGTTAGCAGGGGGCGCTGGTGCCTATCTCAGCTGCAATCGGGCGGAAGGCGGTGTACACCCTGGACAAGTCGCCACCTCATCACAGGGCCAACACAGATAGACAGACAACATTCACACTCACATTCACACACTAGGGCCAATTTAGTGTTGCCAATCAACCTATTCCCAGGTGCATGTCTTAGGAGGTGGGAGGAAGCTGGAGTACCCACGCAGTCACGGGGAGGACATGCAAACTCCACACAGAAAAATACCGCGCCCGGGATGTCAAGGCGTGGACTGTGGTGTGGTTTGTTTTCCCGAGGTGCAAAGCGAATGGATCGGACAACGGTCGAAAGTACGAACATCATTTAATCTTAACTCGAAACAGGAACCAACAAAAGGCGCTCACAAGAAAGTACAAAAACGTGGCTGTGAAAACAAAACTAGCACTAAGGCAAACGTATGAACATGAAACAAAAACGTGCGCTATGGCATGAATAACAAAAAAAACTTATGTGGCAAGGAAAAGAGCAACATGAATGGAGTAAGACGAGTGCAGAGCATGAATGTGATGTTGCCAGGCAGACCACCAGAAAATGACAGGCTTAAATAGTGATGTGGTGATTGAAAACAGGTGCGTGAGTTCAAATGAATCAGGTGCCTGAGTTGTGAGGACAGGTGAACTGATTGGTAGTCATGGTGACAAAACAGGGAGTGAAAAAACAGGAACTAAAAAAAAAAGAGTCCAAAAACCAAACAGAACATAGCCAAACAAAACATGATCAAAAAGACATGACACGGGTTTGAACCCAGGACTACTCAGGACCTTTGTATTGTGAGGCAGGCGCACTAACCCCTGTTCCACCGTGCTGCCCTTTATTAAATACATGTGAGTTAATAAACACATTTGCTATATTTGATAAATAAAAATGATGGCTATTTAATTTTTTAAATATTTATATATTATAGTTTATACAATCACATTTGTGTAAAATAACTATTTTAGTCGTATCAGCAAAACATAATACTCTATACAGTACATATGAATTATGTTACAACACACAACCCAGCAGAATTAAGTCAAATATATTTATTATTTCAAATAATTATTATTACACATTTATTTTATGTCCAATTTGTCACAGCGTGGCCGCATTTTACTGCACGGATCGTTCTCCCAAGATGCAGATGGAAACCCCGGAGGCAAGGTGCAGGTAAGGAAATTATTTATTCTTCATAAATCATACAGGATACAAAACAAACCAAACTAGCATGCCGATATCATGTTTTGTGTATTTTTATTATTTTTTCTAGAATATGAAAATAATTAAAATTGTGAAGTGAAGTGAAGTGAATTACATTTATATAGCGCTTTTCTCTAGTGACTCACAGCGCTTTACATAGTCCATCCATCCATCATCTTCCGCTTATCCGAGGTCGGGTCGCGGGGGCAACAGCTTAAGCAGGGAAACCCAGACTTCCCTCTCCCCAGCCACTTCGTCTAGCTCTTCCCGGGGGATCCCGAGGCGTTCCCAGGCCAGCCGGGAGACATAGTCTTCCCAACGTGTCCTGGGTCTTCCCCGTGGCCTCCTACCAGTTGGACGTGCCCTAAACACCTCCCTCGGGAGGCGTTCGGGTGGCATCCTGACCAGATGCCCGAACCACCTCATCTGGCTCCTCTCCATGTGAAGGAGCAGCGGCTTTACTTTGAGTTCCTCCCGGATGGCAGAGCTTCTCACCCTATCTCTGAGGGAGAGCCCCGCCACACGGCGGAGGAAACTCATTTCGGCCGCTTGTACCCGTGATCTTATCCTTTCGGTCAGGACCCAAAGCTCATGACCAAAGGTGAGGATGGGAACGTAGATCGACCGGTAAATTGAGAGCTTTGCCTTCCGGCTCAGCTCCTTCTTCACCACAACGGATCGGTACAACGTCCGCATTACCGAAGACGCTGCACCGATCCGCCTGTCGATCTCACGATCCACTCTTCCCTCACTCGTGAACAAGACTCCTAGGTACTTGAACTCCTCCACTTGGGGCAGGGTCTCCTCCCCAACCCGGAGATGGCATTCCACCCTTTTCCGGGCGAGAACCATGGTGAAACATAGTGAAACCCAATATATATGTTATATTCAAACCAGTGTGGGTGGCACTGGGAGCAGGTGGGTAAAGTGTCTTGCCCAAGGACACAACGGCAGTGACTAGGATGGCGGAAGCGGTAATCGAACCTGCAACCCTCAAGTTGCTGGCACGGCCACTCTACCAACCGAGCTATGCTCCAGCACGGTGGTGCAGTGGTTAGAGTGCGAATGCTTGTCTGACTGTGTGTCCTTTCGAGCTGTGCAAAAATATGTTGTGCTTCCCAGTAGTGCAATGGTCACATATCAATAATAATAATAATAGGACATCACCTGTTGATTTATAGTCGTTTTATTATGAGCGTCATGGATGCAATCAGCGTCTGAAATGCAAAGATGGAGTGACGTGCAGGACAGAAAGGAGATGGATTGCGCGACGGATAAAAGGACGAGGAGGCCACTGAAATATGCATCGGGGCTTTCTTGTAAAATTTTAATCCAGACTGTTGACTGGAGTTTGACCCCCCGGCGACCCGACACTTGCCAGAGTGAAAATATCTGCCCGAGGGAAGGGGGCAGCGAGAGGCGAGGAGAGGGTGTGAGAGCAACGTGAGAAAATGGCAGAGGACGGGATGTAATGAGGCTGGCTGCAGGTAATATGTCACTTCATGTCAATCCAATCTCACTCAGCCTTTCAGTGAGGGCAAAAAATAATAATAAAATAGCATTGGTTCTCAAATGGGGGTACTTAAAGGTATGCCAAGGGGTATGTGAGATTTTTTAAAAATATTCTAAAAATAGCAACAATTGAAAAATCCTACAAAAATGAGGACCCACATCATATTGAACCCTATGGGTTAGGAATGGGTTGGCACTTCAAGTTCCACGTGTTCCACCCCAGCGGACGATGGGGTGGAACACCGCAGAGACCACCACAGTGTATATGTTTCTTTTAGTTTTTATTCATTTTTATTTACTCAGTAGAAGCATTTAAGTCTCACCTTAAAACTCATTTGTATACTCTAGCCTTTAAATAGACTCCCTTTTTAGACCAGTTGATCTGCTGTTTCTTTTCTTTTTCTTCTATGTCCCACTCTCCCTTGTGGAGGGGGTCCGGTCCGATCCGGTGGCCATGTACTGCTTGCCTGTGTATCAGCTGGGGACATCTCTGCGCTGCTGATCCGCCTCCGCTTGGGATGGTTTCCTGCTGGCTCCGCTGTGAGCGGGACTCTCGCTGCTGTGTTGGATCCGCTTTGGACTGGACTCTCGCGACTGTGTTGGATCCATTGTGGATTGAACTTTCACAGTATCATGTTAGACCCGCTCGACATCCATTGCTTTCCTCCTCTCCAAGGTTCTCATAGTCATCATTGTCACCGACGTCCCACTGGGTCATTATTGTCACCGATGTCCCACTGGGTGTGAGTTTTCCTTGCCCTTATGTGGGCCTACCGAGGATGTCGTGGTGGTTTGTGCAGCCCTTTGAGACACTAGTGATTTAGGGCTATATAAGTAAACATTGATTGATTGATTGATATTCATAGGTGTATGTAGAAGTGGCTGCTTTATTGTCTTTAATGTCCTTTGTTTTCTTTGATGTTTCCCTCTTATACACGTGAGAGGGATGTGTACTATGGCTATGATAGATAGATAGATAGATGGATAGATAGATAGATAGATAGATAGATAGATGGATGGATGGATGGATGGATGGATGGATGGATGGATGGATGGATGGATGGATGGATGGATGGATGGATGGATGGATGGATGGATGGATAGATAGATAGATAGATAGATAGATAGATAGTACTTTATTTATTCCGTCAGGAGAGTTCCTTCAGGAAAATTTAAATTTTCAGCACAATCCCATTCAAGATCAGACAAACATTACAGGGAGACAGAACAGGATCGCTGACGGGTCTGCCGGCTTCCAGCGCCCCTTACAAAAAAGATGAGATACAGGTAAACAAGGGTGGGGGAATGGGAGAAAAATAAATTAAAAAATAAGACTAAAATAAAATAAAAAAAAACGGTCTTAGCCTGGGCCCTGGAGAGGGGGTCCAGACTGAGGCCAAGGGAAAAAAAACAACTCATAGCAATAGTACACATCCCTCTTACATGTGTGTAAGAGGGAAACATCAAACATCAAAGAACACAAAGGACATTAAAGACAATAAAGCAGCAGATGAGTTGTTGTTGTTTTTTCCCTTGGCCTCAGTCTGGACCCCCTCTCCAGGGCCCAGGCTTGGACCGATTTTTTAAATTTAATTTTATTTTATTTTAATCCTCTATTTTTTTCTCCCATCCCCCCACCCCTTGTTTACCTGTATCTCGGGGCCAAAAAAGGATTTTAAGTGTGCCTTATAGTCCGGAAAATACTGTATATATCATTTATACACACAAATACATTGACCCCCCCCCCCAGACACATGTTTTCCCCGAGTCAGAATATTTTCCCAGCTCTGCATTAAGGGTCTTTTTTTTAATTCATTTAAATCAGGGGTCACAAACCTTTTTGAAACCAAGAGCTACTTCTTGGGTACTGATTAATGCGAAGGGCTACCAGTTTGATACACACTTTAAAAAATTGCCAGGAATAGCCAATTTGCTCAATTTACCTTAAATAAATAAATCTATATATGTTTATAAAAAAATGTTTATTTCTGTCTGTCATTCCGTCGTACATTTTCTTTCCGTTTACGGAAAGTTTTTTTGTAGAGAATAAATGATGAAAAAAATACTTAATTGAAAGGTTTAAAAGAGGAGAAAACAGGAAAAAATGAAAACGTAATTTTAAAACATTGTTTATCTTTAATTGACTCTTTAAAATTCAAAATTCAACTGAAAAAAAGAAGAGAAAAACTAGCTAATTCGAATCTTTTTGAAAAAATTAAAAAAAATAATTCATGGAACATCATCAGTAATTTTTCCTGATTAAGATTAATTTTAGAATTTTGATGAGACGTTTTAAATAAGTTAAAATCCAATCTGCACTTTGTTAGAATATATAACAAATTGGACCAAGCTATATTTCTAACAAAGACAAATTATTATTTCTTCTCGATTTTCCAGAACAAAAATGTTAAAAGAAATTCAAAAACACTTTGAAATAAGATTTTAAATTTAATTCTAAAGATTTTCTAGATTTGCCAGAATAATCTTTTTGAATTTTAATCATAATAAGTTTGAAGAAATATTTCACAAATATTCTTCGTCGACAAAACAGAAGCTAGAATAAAGAATTAAAATAAAATGTATTTATTATTCTTTACAATAAAAAAAATACATTTACTTGAACATTGATTTAAATTGTCAGGAAAGAAGAGGAAGGAATTTAAAAGGTAAAAAGGTATATGTGTTTAAAAATCCTAAAATAATTTTTGAGGGTGTTTTTTTTCTCTAAAATTGCCTTTCTGAAAGTTATAAGAAGCAAAGTAAAAAAATAAATGAATTTATTTAAACAAGTGAAGGCCAAGTATTTTCTTTGGATTTCAAATTTTATTTGAGTTTTGTCTCTCTTAGAATTAAAAATGTCGAGCAAAGCGAGACCAGCTTGCTTGTAAATAAATGCAATTTTAAAAATAGAGGCAGCTCACTGGAAAGTGCTGCTATTTGAGCTATTTTTAGAACAGTCCAGCGGGGCGACTCATCTGGTCCTTACGGGCCACCTGGTGCCCGCGGGCACCGCGTTGGTGACCCCTGGTCTATGCTCTCTCTCTGTGTTTTCTTCCCGGCCGTGTTTTACTTGTTTTGTGTTTCCGTTGTCGTCATCCAGCGGTAAATTTCTCCGTTCCCGCGTCACGAGCTGTGTGTCCCGTCTCCCCGTATTCCCTCTAGTTCTTTGGCTGCTTCTTGGATCTCGACCGCCCGCCTGAACACGGACCCTGACGCCGACTACCTGCCTGTCTCACGGACCTTGGAGCTAAACACTCCCGGTAACACACAACATATACTGTATACTGCGTTGTTGACCCCTGCTTTAAATCATGCAAGTGAGTGATCATGATTACATTTTAAAATGTAATAATTGCACAGCACTAATATACACAAGTACATGTGTGGGAAACAATGCAGTGTGCAGGGAACTTTGCTTGCTAAGAATGTATTTTACAGTAAGTGCATTTATTCATTTGATTTCCCGGGGATACAGGTGGAATGGCACACTAATTATGACTCTACTCTCTTGGTTTTATTTTGTTGGGCTTTTTATTTTCCTCTACTGTCGCTCACAGCCTCGCTAATAAGGTCTGCCTTTTGCTTTTTAGCTGTTTTTTTTCGTGTTTTTTTTCTTTTCTTTCTTTGTCCCCGCTAACTATGGCAGCGTCATAAATCCACAGCTTACTCTCAAAAACTCACCTGACCTTTACTGCAAGAAATGAGAAAAAAATAAAAAAAAGTACAATGTGGAGATTTCTAAGGAGCAGATGGGAATGAGGATGATGATGAGGAGGGTGAAGTGATGGAAGAGGAGGAGAGTGCTGAGGATGAATAGATGGAGCTGGCTGGGTGAAAGAGAGGAAGTAATGGGGCCAAGAGGTTGTTGCCAGACCAGAGAAATCCACGGCTGAGGAGGCGATGGAACAATTGCGCGCGTACATGTGTCAACGTTTGCTACCTGAGACACCTGTCGCGTCTTTAATAAAGCCTTCCTGTCAGCGGGGCTCCCACATGGCGGCACAGTCGCACGACTATTGTGTGGGTGTGTGTGTGTGTGTGTGTGTGTGTGTGTGTGTGTGTTCTTTTATTTCTACCCTACTTGAGACATCAACAAGAAAATGTTCCCCTATTGCAGCGTTTCTCGAAGTGTGGGGCGCGCCCCACTTGTGGGGAATAGAGACATGAGGGGCGCGAGGAACGGGAGGAAATTTCACTTAAAAATTTTATTTTTTTTAATATAATTCTTTTTTTTTTTTACAACCCCATTTTCTATACAAACTGTAAATCACTTTGTGATTCTGCCTGTGAAATCTGCTGTATAAATTAATGTAAATTACTTATTTTTCTGCTTTGAATTTCTAGGTAGGAGCACAAGTTTGACAGACGCAACTGTAACTAATGGGGGCGGGGCTAAGCGGAAAAAACTTTCGCGCGTTAGGGTAGCAGGCTAATGTGTGGACCACAATTACACAAAATGGAAAAATTGGCTTCTTATAGACTTGCATACAGAATTGCTCAATGCAAAAAAAAAACACAGTTGCTGAGGAGCTCATTCTCCCCGCTGCAATACAGAAGACATGGTGTCAGTCATGCTTGATGAGACAAGCACAGCAAAGTTAAAAGCTGTCCCACTGTCAAACGACACAGTTGCGAGACGTATATGCCACATTGCAAGTGGTCTTAAAGAAACAACTCGTAGACAAATTAAAAGAAAGTCGTTTCGCTTTAGAAGTGGTCGAAGCTACTGACAGCAATAAAGACTGCCTGTTCATCGCATACGTGATACGTCCGCTTTGTGAATGGCGAGTAACTGAGCGAGGAGTTGCTGTTTTGCAAATACATAAAAAATAGAGCCAGTGCTGATGAGCTGTTCAAGATAATGGACAGTTTCCTCAAAGAACACAACCTTAAATGGGAAAACTCTGTTGGCTTTTGCTCTGATGGCGCACAGACCATGGCAGGGTCAAGAAATGGTCTACAGGCTCTGATAAAGAGGGTTGCGCCAAATGCTAAGCGGAACAAACTTTCGCGCGTTAGGGTAGCAGGCTAATGTGTGGACCACAATTACACAAAATGGAAAAATTGGCTTCATATAGACTTGCATACAGAATTGCTCAATGCAAAAAAACACACACAGTTGCTGAGGAGCTCATTCTCCCCGCTGCAATACAGTAGACATGGTGTCAGTCATGCTTGATGAGACAAGCACAGCAAAGTTAAAAGCTGTCCCACTGTCAAACGACACAGTTGCGAGACGTATATGCGACATTGCAAGTGGTCTTAAAGAAACAACTCGTAGACAAATTAAAAGAAAGTCGTTTCGCTTTAGAAGTGGTCGAAGTTACTGACAGCAATAAAGACTGCCTGTTCATCGCATACGTGATACGTCCGCTTTGTGAATGGCGAGTAACTGTGCGAGGAGTTGCTGTTTTGCAAATACATAAAAAGTAGAGCCAGTGCTGATGAGCTGTTCAAGATAATGGACAGTTTCCTCAAAAAACACAACCTTAAATGGGAAAACTCTGTTGGCTTTTGCTCTGATGGCGCACAGACCATGGCAGGGTCAAGAAATGGTCTACAGGCTCTAATAAAGAGGGTTGTGCCAAATGCGCATTGGACACACTGTCATTCACCGGGAAGCACTCGCGTCAAGGCAGCTCAGCCCCGGACTCAATGAGGTTTTAACGGATGTGAGCGCGGTAAATTTTATCAAAACACGAAAAAGTGGCACTTTAAATTTAGTTATTATGGAACTTGAAGCAAGTTATAACACTTTTATTTGATTTATTATTGAACTTGATGCAAGTTATAACACTTTTGTTTTATTTATTATTTAACTTGATGCAAGTTATTTTATTTATTATTGAACTTGATGCAAGTTATACCACAGCTGCACAGTTATTTTATTTATTATTGAACTTGATGTTATTTTATGTTATCTAGTTTGAATGTATACAACTTGATGGTACTTGATGTTCAATACATTTTCTTTCTCCTATGTCCCCCCCTCCCTTGTGGAGGGGGTCCGGTCCGATGACCATGGATGAAGTACTGGCTGTCCAGAGTCGAGACCCAGGATGGACCGCTCGCCTGTATCGGTTGGGGACATCTCTACGCTGCTGATCCGCCTCCGCTTGAGATGGTTTCCTGTGGACGGGACTCTCGCTGCTGTCTTGGATCCGCTTGAACTGAACTCTCGCGGCTGTGTCGGAGCCACTATGGATTGAACTTTCACAGTATCATGTTAGACCCGCTCGACATCCATTGGTTTCGGTCCCCTAGAGGGGGGGGGTTGCCCACATCTGAGGTCCTCTCCAAGGTTTCTCATAGTCAGCATTGTCACTGGCGTCCCACTGGATGTGAATTCTCCCTGCCCACTGGGTGTGAGTTTTCCTTGCCCTTTTGTGGGTTCTTCCGAGGATGTCGTAGTCGTAATGATTTGTGCAGTCCTTTGAGACATTTGTGATTTGGGGCTATATAAATAAACATTGATTGATTGATGACATTTGAAAATGTTAAGCTTGGCTTTAGCGTTCTGTTGGGGCGATGGGGGCAGGTGGGGCTTGAAAACTGTCCTTTGTCCAAAGTGGAGGATGACAAAAAAAGTTTGAGAACCACTGCCCTATTGGGGCCGCAATCATGGTCCCAATAGGGAAAACCATTGCATCTAATAGAGAGCCAAATACTAGAGTCTGTGAACATTGCTTCAAAGTCAGGATTTTTTTTTGTGGATTTAATGTGCATACAAAAGTAATCATTACTTTGTCTTTTTGAACAAGACAGCTACCTTGACCACCCCCGAACTGTGAACCATCACTGTAGACACTTTTCACCTTTGATCACTAAAGACACTTTAACTGCTGCTGTGACCCAAGGTCACCTCCATATTTATACTGTTGACTGCCTATCAGAATGTGCAATAATGTTATTTTACTTACTGTGCCTTGTATATACATTTTTATTTTTATTTTTTATTTTCTAGCTAAGTACCGTGTGAAGGGTGGACTAGCAAAGTAAGATTTTCATTGTACGGCAAACTGTCTGTTTAACTGTGCATATGACAATAAACAATCTTGAATCTTGATCAAAGGCAGCAATATATAATAAAACAAGTATTTGATTTTTATTTTACTGTTTTAATTGATTTTACCCTTTAAAATAGTTTTTAATCATATTTGTTTTTATTGGTTTTATTTTTATTTATTTTTTGTTTTATTCAGTCATTGGTGGAGCATAATATTGTTTTTAACATGGCTGTGCAGCACTTTGGAAACGTTATTGTTGTTTAAATGTGCTATATAAATAAAGTGGAAAGTGGAAGTGGAAGACGGCAGCAAAAGAAGGACTTCCCTAGTCATCCCCGAAAAAACCTGCCAGGGAAATGGTTGATTTTACGACTTCCGGTGCTGACGTAAAACAACCCGCGTCCCATATGTTATGTTATTACATATTGTAATAACTTGAAGTAAATAATGAAGATTAAAAAGCAATTACAAACAAAAATTTTTAAAAATTAAATAAACTAAAAGCAGTATTTTTGTCACAATATGTCAACTTTTTTTTATGAAATTGGGAAGAATTTCTCATATTATTTCTGTTTCTGTAATATTGCAATATTTTCTCGTAAAATTGTTACTTTTGTATGTAAATGTCAATGCATGGACTGTGAGGTTTGTTTTCCTGGAATGCAAAGGAAAGTTGGCGCGGGCAAGACGTGAATGTAAGTACATATTTATTAATAACACTAACAAACTACAAAAAGGGAAGCAAACAAAAGGCGCGCACAATGGGGGAGAACAAACTTGACTAATAAAAACAAAAGACTAGCACAAAGGCAATTAAGTATGAACACGAAACACAAACACTTGCTGTGGCATGGCATGAGGCATGGACTATAATAAACAGGAATTTCACAGGTAGCAGAGGTAGTATGGATGGATAGATAGAAAGGATAATGTCACCATGACGAACAACAGAAACAGACCGGCTTAAATAGGAGTGACATGATCAGTGAAAACAGGTGCGAGACTCGACAGGGGAAAACTAACGGGTTGCTATGGTGACAAAACAAACATAAGTGCACAAAGAGTCCAAAAACAGAACGGAACATGACTAAAAAATGCAAAATGGTGACGTTAGTTGTATAACATTCACACTTTTGTCACAATATTGCCATTTTGTTGTTCTTGCAAAATAATGGCATGTTTTAAGTAAAATTATGACTTTTGTCATTATTTTGCCAAATGAAAATTCAAATATTATTATAATATTGCCAAAATTTTAGTTTTCTTATAAAAATGTGAGTTTTGTCGGGTCAAATTATGACTCATTAGATAAAATTGCCAAAAGATTAAGCTTTTCTTGTAAAATTCCAACTTGTATCATAATATTGGACACATTTCCAGTTTTTCTCGTCAAATTTTGACTTATGTATAGTAAAATGACGACTTCTATCATAATACTGCCAAAATTCCAAGTTTGTCTTGTGAAATTGTGACCTTTTTCATGTGAAATTCCAAATAATTTAATAGTTTGTATTTATTATTAAATAAACATCTTCATACATCTAGAAAGGGTGGTCCTAAAGAGGTAGGCATTATTTGGAGGTCTCAAGAAGGTAACAAATACAAGAATATGTGTGTGTTGTTGTTGTTGTTGTTGTATTGCTACCCTTCTTGAGACATCAACAAAGAAAAGTACCTTCCATCTGAGGACCAGTGAACAAGTTAGGACCGAAATCACTGTCCCAATACGGAAAACCATTGCATCAAATAGAGAGCCAATTGCTAGAGTCCGTGAACATTGCTCCAAAGTCAGGATCGTTTGATGATTTAATGTACATACAGAAGTGAACATTGAAAGGTGCAAAGGCAGCAATATATAATAAAACAAGACGGAAACTAAAGAAGGACTTCCCTATTCATCCCCGAAAAACTGGGACTCTCTCACTATTATATTTGATCCACTATGGACTGGATTTTCACACAATCTCATATGTGTATACATATATATATATATATATATATATATATATATATATATATATATATATATGTATATATATATATATATATATATATATATATATATATATATATATATTTATATATATATATATATATTTATATATATATATATATATAAATATATATATATATATATATATATATATATATAAATATATATATATATATATATGTATGTATATATATATATATATATATACATATATATATTTATATTTATTTCATTATATATAAATAAAATAAATAGTTCAATTTCAGACGGCAACAATCAAATACACAGTAATAAAAACACAGTTGTTCTACTAACTGTACTGTACTGTACAGTCCATAGTGGATCTGACATAATAATGTGATAGTCCACTACATAGTGGATCTAAAATAACAGTGTGAGAGTTCATTCCATAGTGGATCCAACATAATAGTGAGAGTCCAATCCATAGTGGATCTAACATAATAGTGAGAGTCCAATCCATAGTGGATCTAACATAATAGTGAGAGTCTAGTCCATAGTGGATCTAATATAATAGTGTGAGAGTCCAGTCCATAGTGGATCTAAAATAACAGTGTGAGAGTTCATTCCATAGTGGATCCAACATAATAGTGAGAGTTCATTCCATAGTGGATCCAACATAATAGTGAGAGTCCAATCCATAATGGATCTAACACAATAGTGAGAGTCTAGTCCATAGTGGATCTAATATAATAGTGTGAGAGTCCAGTCCATAGTGGATCTAACATAATAATGAGAGTCCAGTCCATAGTGGATCTGATATAATAGAGTGATAGTCCAGTCCATAGTGGATCTAACATAATAGTAAGAGTCCAGTCCATAGTGGATCTAACATAATAGTGATAGTCCAGTCCATAGTGGATCTAACGTAATAGTGAGAGTCCAGTCCATAGTGGATCTAACATAATAGTGAGAGTCCAGTCCATAGTGGATCTAACATAATAGTCCATAGTGGATCAAACATAATAGTGAGAGTCCAATCCATAATGGATTTGACATAATAGTGTGATAGTCCAGTCCATAGTGGATCTAACATAATAGTGAGAGTCCAGTCCATAGTGGATCTAAGATAATAGTGAGAGTCCAATCAATAATGGATCTAACGTAATAGTGAGACTCTACCCATCCATCCATTTTCTACCGCTTATTCCCTTTTGAGAGTCTAGTCCATAGTGGATCTAACATAATAGTGAAAGTCCAATCCATAGTGGATCTAACATAATAGTGAGAGTCCAGTCCATTTTGGACCGAACATAATAATGAGAGTCCAATCCATAGTGGATCTAACATAATAGTGATATTCCAGTCCATAGTGGATCTAACATAATAGTGAGAGTCCATTCCATAGTGGATCTAACATAATAGTGAGAGTCCAATCCATAGTGGATCCAACATAATAGTGAGAGTCCAGTCCATAGTGGATCTAACATAATAGTGTGAGAGTCCAGTCCGTAGTGGATCTAACATAATAGTGAGAGTCCATTCCATAGTGGATCTAACATAATAGTGAGAGTCCAATCCATAGTGGATCTAACATAATAGTGAGAGTCTAGTCCATAGTGAATCTAATAAAATAGTGTGAGAGTCCAGTCCATAGTGGATCTAACATAATAATGAGAGTCCAGTCCACAGTGGATCTGATATAATAGTGTGATAGTCCAGTCCATAGTGGATCCAACATAATAGTAAGAGTCCAGTCCATAGTGGATCCAACATAATAGTGATAGTCCAGTCCATAGTGGATCTAACGTAATAGTGAGAGTCCAATCCACAGTGGATTTGACATAATAGTGTGATAGTCCAGCCCATTCTGGATCTAACATAATAGTGAGAGTCCAGTCCATAGTGGATCTAACATAATAGTGAGAGTCCAATCAATAATGGATCTAACGTAATAGTGAGAGTCTACCCATCCATCCATTTTCTACCGCTTATTCCCTTTTGAGAGTCTAGTCCATAGCGGATCTAACATAATAGTGAGAGTCCAATCCGTAGTGAATCTAACATAATAGTGAGAGTCCAGTCCATTGTGGACCTAACATAATAATGAGAGTTCAATCCATAGTGGATCTAACATAATAGTGATAGTCCAGTCCATAGTGGATCTAACATAATAGTGAGAGTCTAGTCCATAGTGGATCTAATATAATAGTGTGAGAGTCCAGTCCATAGTGGATCTAACATAATAATGAGAGTCCAGTCCATAGTGGATCTGATATAATAGTGTTATAGTCCAGTCCATAGTGGATCCAACATAATAGTAAGAGTCCAGTCCATAGTGGATCCAACATAATAGTGATAGTCCAGTTCATAGTGGATCTAACGTAATAGTGAGAGTCCAGTCCATAGTGGATCTAACATAATAGTGAGAGTCCAATCCATAGTGGATCTAACATAATAGTGATAGTCCAGTCCATAGTGGATCTAACATAATAGTGAGAGTCCAGTCCATAGTGGATCTAACATAATAGTGAGAGTCCAGTCCGTAGCGGATCTAACATAATGGTGTGAGAGTCCAGTCCATAGTGGATCTAACATAATAGTGAAAGTCCAGTCCATAGTGGATCTAACATAATAGTGAGAGTCCAGTCCATAGTGGATCTAACATAATAGTGAGAGAGTCCAATCCATAGTGGATCAACATAATAGTGTGAGTCCAGTCCATAGTGGGGCCAGCAGGAGACCATCCCGAGCGCAGACAGGTCAGCAGCGCAGAGATATCCCCAACTGATGCACATGTGAGCGGTCCACTCCGGGTCACGACTCTGGACACCCAGCACTTCATCCAGACCAGAGCAGAAAAGAAAGAAAACGGCAGATCAACAAGATCTCCAAGATCATCAAGATCGGATGTCTTCAACAGGCCAACTGAAGCCATGTGATCAGTAGAAGATTGTTACAGTTAAATCCAAATTCATTTGTAGAAAGAGAGAATAGCAAAGGGGTGAGGACACTAACTACCCTGTGGGCGAGTACTAATGATGACAGAATGTCTTTGGGAGAAACCCTCTATGCTCCTTCCGCCTCCGCCCGCCGCTTCATACCTCATGTCTTCCATCTCTATTCAAAGCGCTCCCCGTCTGTCTCGGCTGTCGCCGCGCCGACAATCAGACATCGCTCAAAGCGCTAACATCTGATAAAGCGGCGCTCGGCGAGGCGGGCGCTCGCCAACACCCGCGGTGACAGAGAGTTCACCCGCGGAGGCGTCCCATTATGGCAGCGGAGAGTGCGCACCTGCTCTTTGACAGTCGCAGCTACATCCAATTTACCGCCTTGCGGCCTCCCAACGGGACGGCGACGACCCGACCGTTCGCGAGACGCCAAAAGTGCGCCACGTCGCTCGCGCTCTCAGTCGACTTCGCTTGCGAAAACCCCGGATTTACACGACCTCAACACACCTTCCGTATGCGCGGATGAATAAAACAACACAACTTTCGTTGCATGCATCATCACTCATGTTGATGTCACACACAAAAAGTGAGGTGCGCGCTTTGTTTATGACAGGACTGTGTGCACGGCAAAAACTGAAATCGAAGTACAAACCCCGTTTCCACATCCATTCATCCATCCATCTTCTTCCGCTTATCCGAGGTCGGGTCGCGGGGGCAGCAGCCTAAGCAGGGAAGCCCAGACTTCCCTATCTCGAGCCACTTCGTCTAGCTCTTCCCGGGGGATCCCGAGGCGTTCCCAGGCCAGCCGGGAGACATAGTCTTCCCAACGGGACGGTGTGGCGCAGTGGGAGAGTGGCCGTGCGCAACCCGAGGGTCCCTGGTTCAAATCCCACCTAGTACCAACCTCTTCACGTCCGTTGTGTCCTGAGCAAGACACTTCACCCTTGCTCCTGATGGGTGCTGGTTGGCGCCTTGCATGGCAGCTCCCTCCATCACTGTGTGATTGTGTGTGTGAATGGGTAAATGTGGAAGTAGTGTCAAAGCGCTTTGAGTACCTTGAAGGTAGAAAAGCGCTATACAAGTACAACCCATTTATCATTTAACGTGTCCTGGGTCTTCCCCGTGGCCTCCTACCGGATGGACGTGCCCTAAACACCTCCCTAGGGAGGCGTTCGGGTGGCATCCTGACCAGATGCCCGAACCACCTCATCTGGCTCCTCTCGATGTGGAGGAGCAGCGGCTTTACTTTGAGTTCCTCCCGGATGGCAGAGCTTCTCACCCTATCTCTAAGGGAGAGCCCCGCCACACGGCGGAGGAAACTCATTTCGGCCGCTTGTACCCGTGATCTTATCCTTTCGGTCATGACCCAAAGCTCATGACCATAGGTGAGGATGGGAACGTAGATCGACCGGTAAATTGAGAGCTTTGCGACCCCAAATGGGAATAAGCGGTACAAAATGGATGAATGGATGTTTAACTTGTTTTAAGTGTTTTTTCCTAAATTAGGGGTCTCAAACTCAATTTACCTGGGGGCCAGGTCTATTTTCATACAAAAGGCGCATCGGATTATAAGGCACATTAAAGTAGTCATTTTTTTTTTTTTTTTTTGGGGCGGTATAGTTCGGTTGGTAGAGTGGCTGTGCTAGCAACTTGAGGGTTCCAAGTTCGATCCCCGCTTCTGCCATTCTAGTCACTGCCCTTGTGTCCTTGGGCAAGACACTTTACCCCCCTGCTCCCAGTGCCACCTACATTGGTTTAAATGTAACTTAGATATTGGGTTTCACCATGTAAAGTGCTTTGAGTGACTAGAGAAAAGTGCTATATAAATATAATTCACTTAACTTCCTAGTGGTCTACATAACATGTAATGGTGAATCTTTGGTCAAAATGTTTCATGGATGATATTTTGCAGATCTTATTCAAGCCGCATTCTGACAGTCGCTTACGGATGTTGTAGCGGGGTAGCGTGCAAGGACGAGAGTGGAAGAAGTGTCAAAAGATGGAGCTAACTGTTTTAATGACGTTCAGACTTTACTTCAATAAATAATGGAGCAGCATCTCCTCATCCGGAAACAACAACAAAACCGGAAATGCGTCCCGTGAAAAAACGTCTGACCGGAACTCTCTATAAACTAAAGTTCCTTAGGTGAATAATGTAAACTCACTATACCGGTATGTTTTAGCGCTTTCATGGTGAGTTTACTGACAGATATAAGTAAGAACTTTGCACTACTTTATATTAGAGATGGCAACAGCGGAGGATGAATGTCCCATAACAAGAAGATAGAAAAAAAGAAGAAGCTTATCGACTACGGGTTACAAAGGCGGGTGCAATTTTTCAGGATTTATGCAGATCCCAAATACAGATCAGCAGGTACCAGAAGGTAAGAAACGTTGCTTTAACATGATATTGCGAAACAAAACGCCAGATAATATATCTTACTTTATACACACCATAATAATACTCATATGCTGAAGCACATCAAGTGGTGCGGCTTCACTGCTTACTAAAACTGTACGAAAAGATTTTGATAGATTTTTGAGCGCCATGTGTAACGTTCCATATTTTCAATGGGACATAAAAAATGTTGGTGTTGTTTACTTGTGTCCTATTGCAGTCCACACGTGAAGTGAAGTGAAGTGAATTATATTTATATAGCGCTTTTCTCTAGTGACTCAAAGCGCTTTACATAGTGAAACCCAATTTCTTTGTTACATTTAAACCAGTGTGGGTGGCACTGGGAGCAGGTGGGTAAAGTGTCTTGCCCAAGGACACAACGGCAGTGACTAGGATGGCGGAAGCGGGAATCGAACCTGCAACCCTCAAGTTGCTGGCACGGCTGCTCTACCAACCGAGCTATGCTGCCCCGTATCTCTTACGTGTGACTGCCATCATATTGCAGCCTATACGCATCTCTTATGTGTGACTGCCATCTACTGGTCACACTTACCATTTCACCATGTACCAAATAAAAGAGCTTCGAGGTCGGTAAGCACAACCAAAATGATGCCGTACATTAGGCGCACCGAGTTATACAGCGCATTGGCAAGTTTTGAGAAAATGAAAGGATTTTAAGTGTGAAAAATAGGGTAATAATAAAAATACAGTCAAGGTCAAAAGTTGACATACACTTTTAAAGGACATAATGTAATGGCTGTCTTGATTTTTTACAATAATTTCTACAACTCTTATTTTTTTCTGATAGAGTGATTGAAGCACATGCTTGTTTGTCACAAAAAAACATTCATGAAGTTTGTTTTGTTTATGAATTTATTATGGGTCGACTGAAAATGTGACCAAATCGGCTGGGTCAAAAGTATACATACAGCAATGTTAATATTTGCTTACATGTCCCTTGGCAAGTTTCACTGCAATAAGGAGCTTTTATGTGTTAGTTTTCTGACATGGACTTGTTTCTTCAGCATTGTCCACACATTTGAAAGTCAGGCCTTTGGGAAGGCCATTCTAAAACCTTCATTCTAGCCTGATTTAGCCATTCCTTTACCACTTTTGATGTGTGTTTGGGGTCATTGTCCTGTTGGAACACCCAACTGGGCCCAAGACCCAACCTCCGGGCTGATGATTTTAGGTTGTCCTGAGGAATCTGGTGGTAATCCTCCTTTTTCATTTTCCCATTTACTCTCTGTAAAGCACCAGTCCCTTTGACAGCAAAATAGACCCGGAGCATAATACTACCACCATCATGCTTGACGGTAGGTGTGGTGTTCCTGGGATTTAAGGCGTCACCTTTTCTCCTCCAGACATAATGCTGGGTATTGTGGCCAAACAGCTCAATTTTTGTTTCCTATTTGGATATTAAGAGTATGTGACAGTTTTGACACCTACATTTTTTAACTTGCATGACAATTTCCTTAAAGTTTTGTAATCAGTCAGGAATTTCAAGCGTCTGGATTGCGCCAAACATGGATCAATCAATCAATCAATCAATGTTTATTTATATAGCCCTAAATCACAAATGTCTCAAAGGACTGTACAAACCACTACGACAACTACATCCTCGGAAGAACCCACATAAGGGCAAGGAAAACTCACATCCAGTGGGACGCCAGTGACAATGATGACTATGAGAAACCTTGGAGAGGACCTCAAATGTGGGTAACCCCCCTCTAGGGGACCGAAACCAATGGATGTTGAGCGGGTCTAACATGATACTGTGAAAGTTCAATCCATAGTGGCTCCAACACAGCCGCGAGATTTCAGTTCAAAGCGGATCCAAGACAGCAACGAGATTCCCGTCCACAGGAAACCATCCCAAGCGGAGTCGGATCAGCATCGTAGAGATGTCCCCAACCGATACACAGGTGAACGGTCCAAGCTGGGTCCCGACGAGCGGTCCATCCTGGGTCTCGACTCTGGACAGCCAGTACTTCATCCATGGTCATCGGACCGGACCCCCTCCACAATGGAGGGGGGGACAGAGGACAAAAAGAAAAGAAGCGGCAGATCAACTGGTCTAAAAAGGAGGTCTATTTAAAGGCTAGTGTATACAAATTAGTTTTAAGGTGAGACTTAAATGCTTCTACTGAGGTAGCATCTCGAACTGTTACCAGGAGGGCATTCCAGAGTACTGGAGTACGGACGGAAAACGCTCTATAGCCCGCAGACTTTTTTTGGGCTTTAGGAATCAATAATAAGCCGGAGTCTTTTGAATGCAGATTTCTTGCCGGGACATATGGTACAATACAATCGGCAAGATAGGATGGAGCTAGACCGTGTAGTATTTTATACGTAAGTAGTAAAACCTTAAAGTCACAGGAAGCCAGTGCAGGTGAGCCAGTACAGGCATAATGTGATCAAACTTTCTTGTTCTTGTCAAAAGTCTAGCAGCCGCATTTTGTACCAACTGTAATCTTTTAATGCTAGGCATGGGGAGACCTGAAAATAATACGTTACAGTAGTCGAGACGAGACGTAACAAACGCATGGATAATGATCTCAGCGTCGTTAGTGGACAAAATGGAGCGAACTTTAGCGATATTACGGAGATGAAAGAAGGCCGTTCTAGTAACGCCCTTAATGTGTGACTCAAAGGAGAGAGTTGGGTCGAAGATAATACCCAGATTTTTTACTGAGTCACCTTGTTTATTTATTTGGTTGTCAAATGTTACAGTTGTTTTATCAAATAGAGGTCGGTGTCTAGCAGGACCGATAATCAGCATTTCCGTATTTTTGCCGTTAAGTTGCGGAGAGAGTGTTTGGTATTTTCCAATTGGATCCACTATGTATTGAACTTAGTATCACACAGTATCATGTCAGACCCGCTGAACATCCATTGCTTTCGGTCCTTTCGAGGGGGGGTGTTGCCCACATATGCGGTCCTCTCCAAGGTTTCTCATGGTCATCATTGTCACCGACGTCCCGCTTGGTGTGAGTTTTCCTTGCCCTTATGTGGGCTCTACCGAGGATGTTGTTGGGGTTTGTGTTGTGGTTTGTGCAGCCCTTTGAGACACTAGTGATTTAGGGCTATATAAATAATCTTCATTGATTGATGATTGATTGATTGAATTATACATTATGATGGATTTGGGTGAAATTTTGAATTGTTTACAGTGGTCGGACGTTTTCTATATGTGTGTTGACTTTTTTTTGTGTTGCTTGGATTTTTAGTTGTATGCCATGATTGGGGAAGGTTGTTTGGATTGGGTCATATAAGTGAATGCTGTGCTGTAGGGCCCTTTCCAAAGCACCATGAATGGTGCTTGACCATCACAAAGATCACATTCGAGCTGTGGAACGCAATGGTATCCATACGACCAAACGACTTGTCCGAGTTTTAGCATGTAGTGGAAGTTCTCGATGATACCGTATATTGGGCGTTAACAATGTATCGCTGTGTGGATATTTCCTCCCACTGTTACGGTCCAGTACTGGCCTTCAAGTCTGCGTTCAATGGGAAGATGAGGAGAGGGAGGATGAAGAAAGGGATAAAATGTCAGAGCTGATGGACATTAAAAGGTCTGTCGGCTGGAGAGGCGCAGAGATAAAGGAGCGGGGAAAGAAAAGTCGCCCGAGGTGGAGGATGAAGATGGCGAGGGATTATAAAAGGTTGTACAGAAGTTGTGACGGAACATCGCAGACGGAGAGAGGGAAAAAAGGTGAAGAGGACCGAACAGATTTGAATAACAGACGGGAGGGAAGGAAAGTGTTGTTAAAGGTTAAGAGGGATTTTCTTAGATGTGTGATTTTTTTTTTTTTTTTTTTATTCCACCCTGACTGATTCTAATGATGTCTTAAAGTCGGCGTGCGGTTACCACGGCGACCAAAATAGTCTGTTAGGCAAGCGGTGGGACAATGTGATGAAGGTAGGACGGAGGTATGTGTGGGTGTGACAGTAAAACAAGCGCTCATAAGTACACTGGTATTTTTTTTTTATTGGTAAGATTTGTTTTCACGCACGATGTCAACGAATGACATTTCCGACACATAAAACAAAAATGGAATGGTCCATGTCCTGACTCGTAGTTGTAGGTTAAATCCTCGCCGTTTATATTATATCGATTTTTGTTGAAGTTCTCACTGCATCCACCAAGCAAGTGTTTGATTGATTGATTGATACTTTTATTAGTAGATTGCACAATACAGTACATATTCCGTACAATTGACCACTAAATGGTAACACCCGAATAAGTTTTTCAACTTGTTTAAGTCGATTCGTGGTACAAATATATACTATCAACATAATACAGTCATCACACAAGTTAATCATCATAGTATGTACATTGACTTATTTACATTATTTACAATCCGGGGGGTGGGATGAGGAGCTTTGGTTGATATCAGTACCTCAGTCATCAACAATTGCATCAACAGAGAAATGTGGACATTGAAACAGTGTAGGTCTTACTTAGTAGGATATGTACAGCCAGCAGAGAACATAGTGAGTTCACATAGCATAAGAACAAGTATATACATTAGAAGTACATTTGAGTTGTTTATAATCCGGGGAGATGGGATGTGAATGGAGGAGGGTATTAGTAAAGTGTTGAAGTTGCCTGGAGGTGTTGTTTTAGAGCGGTTTTGAAGGAGGATAGAGATGCACTTACTTTTATACCTGTTGGGAGTGCACTCCACATTGATGTGGCATAGAAAGAGAATGAGTTAAGACCTTTGTTAGATGGGAATCTGGGTTTAACGTGGTTTGTGGAGCTCCCCCTGGTGTTGTGGTTATGGCGGTCATTTACGTTAAGGAAGTACTTCGGTATCAAGGAGGTGTAGCGGATTTTATAGACTAGGCTCAGTGCAAGTTGTTTTACTCTGTCCTCCACCCTGAGCCAGCCCACTTTGGAGAAGTGGGTTGGATTGAGGTGTGATCTGGGGTGGAGGTCTAAAAGTAACCGGATTAGCTTATTCTGGGATGTTTGGAGTCTAGATTTGAGGGTTTTGGAGGTTAAGACAGTACTTAATACTTCACCATTTTATGTATATATATATATATATATACAAACCCCGTTTACATATGAGTTGGGAAATTATGTTAGATGTAAATATAAACGGAATACAATGATTTGCAAATCATTTTCAACCCATATTCAGTTGAATATGCTACAAAGACAACATACTTGATGTTCAAACTGATAAACATTTTTTTTTTTGCGAATAATCATTAACTTTAGAATTTGATGCCAGCAACACGTGACAAAGAAGTTAGGAAAGGTGGCAATAAGTACTGATAAAGTTGAAAAATTCTCATCAAACACTTATATGGAACATCCCACAGGTGTGCAGGCTAATTGGGAACAGGTGGGTGCCATGATTGGGTATAAAAGCAGCTTCCATGAAATGCTAAGTAATTCCCAAACAAGGATGGGGCGAGGGTCACCACTTTGTAAGCAAATTGTTGAACAGTTTTAGAACAACATTTCTCAATGAGCTATTGCAAGGAATTTAGGGATTTTACCATCTACGGTCCGTAAAATCATCAAAGAGTTCAGAGAATCTGGAGAAATCACTGCACGTAAGCGATGATATTACGGACCTTCGATCCCTCAGGCGGTACTGCATCAAAAACAGACATCCGTGTGTAAAGGATATCACCAAATGGGCTCAGGAACACTTCATAAAATCACTGTCAGTAACCGCAGTTGGTCGCTACATCTGTAAGTGCAAGTTAAAACTCTGCAATGCAAAGCAAAACCGATTTATCAACAACATCCAGAAACACTGCTGGCTTCTCTGGGCCCGAGCTCATCTAAGATCGACTGATGCAAAGTGGAAAGATGTTCTGTGGTCTGACGAGTTTACATATCAAATTATATTTGGAAACTGTGGACGTGGTGTCCTCCGGAACAAAGAGGAAAATAACCATCCGGATTGTAATAGGCGCGAAATTCAAAAGCTAGCATCTGTAATTCGTTTGGGGGTGTATTAGTGCCCAAGGCATGGGTAACTTACACATCTGTGAAGGCACCATTAATGCTGAAAGGTCCATACAGGTTTTGGAGCAACATATGTTGTCATCCAAGCAACGTTATCATGGACGCCCCTGCTTATTTCAGCAAGACAATGCCAAGCCACGTGTTACAAAAGCATGGTTTCGTAGTAAAAGAGTGCCGGTACTTTCCTGGCCCGCCTGCAGTCCAGACCTGTCTACCATCGAAAATGTGTGGCGCATTATGAAGCATAAAATACAACAGTGGAGACCCCGGACTGTTGAACGACCAAAGCTCTACATAACACAAGAATGGGAAAGAATTCCACTTTCAAAGCTTCAACAATTTGTTTCCTCAGCTCCCAAAGGTTTATTGAGTGTTGTTAAAAGAAAAGGTGATGTAACACAGTGGTGAACATGCCCTTTCCCAACTACTTTGGCACGTGTTGCAGCCATGAAATTCTAAGTTAATTATTATTTGCAAAAAAAAGATAGAGTGTATGAGTTTGAACATCAAATATCTTGTCTTTGTAGTGCATTCAACTGAATATAGTTAAAAAAGATTTGCAAATCAATGCATTCTGTTTATATTTACATCAAACACAAATTCCCAACTCATATAGAAAAGGGGTTTATATATATATATATATATATATATATATATATATATATATATATACAAATGTATGTATATATACATATATATTTGTGTATATATATATATATATATATATATATATATATAGGCTTCACGGTGGCAAAGGGGTTAGTGCGTCTGCCTCAAAATACGAAGGTCCTGAGTAGTCCTGAGTTCAATCCCGGGCTGGGGATCTTTCTGTGTGGAGTTTGCATGTTCTCCCCGTGAATGCGTGGGTTCCCTCCGGGTACTCCGGCTTCCTCCCACTTCCAAAGACATGCACCTGGGGATAGGTTGATTGGCAACACTAAATTGGCCCAATTGTGCGAATGTGAGTGTGAATGTTGTCTGTCTATCTGTGTTGACCCTGCGATGAGGTGGCGACTTGTCCAGGGTGTACGCCGCCTTCCGCCCGATTGTAGCTGAGATAAAAGTGGTAGGAAATGGATGGAAGGGATGGATATATATACATAAATATATATACATATATATAAACACTGCAACCACATCTTAAAAGTCACAGAAGCAATTTTGAATTATTTTGTTTACAATGCATAGTAAAATGTGAATTTTTATATAAATATGTACAATAATAATAATAAGATAACTTGTATCACTTTATTTGTAGGTTTTCATTAGAATTTATGTGGTGTTATAGTCCAAGTGTGATTAACAAGTCCTATACTGTATTATTTAAATATGTTAGTAAGGATAATAACAAGGTATCTTTGACGTAAAAATCAGCAATATTGTATCCATCCCATAATAATGCAGTATGCTGAGTCCGCACTAATCAGGTGCTACACCAGTAGACCAATATGTGTTATTATTAACAGTGTCTGAGCAGCGTAGGCGGGCTTGCTGCAGAGAAGAAATCTCATCAGACAAAACATCTTGCTTGTTGCTGTGCAGAGACGCTGACAAAAAATAAAAAAAATAAAAAAAAAGATGGTGGCAGGCGGAAAGGCAATTTTGCTCTCGCCTTAACCCCTCCCCTGACCCCTGGTCTGACCTCCACCCCGTCCAATAGCACGGACAAAGAGCACATATTTCACATGTTCAATCATTGTTGCTGACGTTATGGCCATTGGCGCTGCTGTCAGCCGTGTCAGTGTGACGGCGGCAGCACCCGCCCGCCCCCGACATCCCTTCCATCCCGCCTGCCCCCCCCCTGCGGTGATGGCGGCCTGCAGGGGGATGGAAGTACACAGCAGCCACCCTGTGATCATTCCCAAAGCCATCCCCGCTAACAGCTCGGGGCTTTTTATGGCCTCGCCTGCCTTGGATGATTCACACATGTCGTATAGCGGCGATGGCGGCGACGGCAGCAGCGGCCTAGGGACAGATTCACGGCTGCTTGGGCACACACACACATGCACGCACACACACACACACACACACACACGCACGTACGAGTGCAATGACAAATGAGGCATATTCCTACACACACGGTAGCACACGGGTCATTTAATTCTGTATATCTAGCTCCATCCTATCTTGCCGATTGTATTGTTCCATATGTCCCGGCAAGAAATCTGCGTTCAAAGGACTCCGGTTTATTAGTGATTCCCAAACCCCAAAAAAAAGTCTGCGGGCTATAGAGCGTTTTCATTTCGGGCTCCAGTACTCTGGAATGCCCTCCCGGTAAAAGTTTGAGATGCCACCTCAGTAGAAGCATTTAAGTCTCACCTTAAAACTCATTTGTATACTATCTATCCTTTAAATAGACCCCCTTTTTCGACCAGTTGATCTGCCGTTTCTTTTCTTTTTCTCCTATGTCCCACTCTCCCTTGTGGAGGGGGTCCGGTCCGATCCGGTGGCCATGTACTGCTCGCCTGTGTATCGGTTGGGGAGATCTCTGCGCTGCTGATCCGCCTCCGCTTGGGATGGTTTCCTGCTGGCTCCGCTGTGAACGGGACTCTCGCTGCTGTGTTGGATCCGCTTTGGACTGGACTCTCGCGACTGTGTTAGATCCATTATGGATTGAACTTTCACAGTATCATGTTAGACCCGCTCGACATCCATTGCTTTCCTCCTCTCCAAGGTTCTCATAGTCATCATTGTCACCGACGTCCCACTGGGTGTGAGTTTTCCTTGCCCTTATGTGGGCCTACCGAGGATGTGGTAGTGGTTTGTGCAGTCCTTTGAGACACTAGTGATTTAGGGCTATATAAGTAAACATTGATTGATTGATTGATTGATTGATTGATATATCGTATACACAGGTAGTCCTTCACACTAACATTTTATATACTTCTATGTATAAAGACACAACATTTTTATATAAAATATAAATATATATTTATATATAAATATCATCCTGTTTACAATTTTTGGTGTAAATATGTTTTAATGATCATTTTTTTATTATTACTTATCAGTAATTAACACTAAAATTCCTAGTGTTACCCACTTTCCCAATAATTGGTATTCCTAATTTGCTTCCTCTATCCACAATAGCAACACATAACACCAAGTTGTTTGTGGAGAGGCGGAGCCGGCGGTCTGACAGAAAGGCAGGGCAAGCTGGAGCCCGGCCCAAGATGGCGGTGAGGAGGCGGGGATGGCGAGCGAGCGGCGAGGCGGGGCGTGCCGGGAGCGACACCACAAACAAGATCAGGTGTGTGGATCGCGCACCTGTACACGATTAACGTTACGCTCGGTAACTTTAGGGCGTGGTCAGCATCTGCAGCTCTAGTGGGTCCCTGGAACATTTTTTTTTAAAAAGGATTAAAAATGGAAAAAGATGGGTGAAAAGTTTTTTTTGTTTGTTTTAGTATGTTTTTTGTTTGAGGAAAAACATGACACAAACCTTCCCAATTGTTAGAAAGCCCATTGTTTAATATGTTTGTGTGTATGCTCCACTGATGTGACTATTTGGTGAACATCGTTTTGTCCTACTAATTTCGGCGGTTCTTTAACTCACCTTAGTGTGGAATGTGACGCAACAGTCTGTTTACGTGTCAAATTATTATCTCGTTTTTGTCCACCAAACGTTTTATACTGTGCGTGAATGCACAAAGGTGCGCTTTGTTGATGTTATTGACTTGTGTGGAGTGCTAACATGCTATTTAGGCTAGCTTCACGGTGGCAGAGGGGTTAGTGCGTCTGCCTCACAATACAAAGTTCCTGCAGTCCTGGGTTCAAATCCAGGCTCGGGATCTTTCTGTGTGGAGTTTGCATGTTCTCCCCGTGAATGCGTGGGTTCCCTCCGGGTACTGCGGCTTCCTCCCACTTCCAAAAACATGCACCTGGGGATAGGCTGATTGGCAACACTAAATTGGCCCTAGTGTGTGAATGTGAGTGTGAATGTTGTCTGTCTATCTGTGTTGGCCCTGCGATGAGGTGGCGACTTGTCCAGGGTGTACCCTGCCTTCCGCCCGATTGTAGCTGAGATAGGCGCCAGCGCCACACGCGAGCCCGAAAGGGAATAAGCGGTAGAAAATGGATGGATGGATGGTATGTACATCTTGCACCATTATGCCTCATTTGTACTGTTTGGCCACATAACCCAGCGATATGTTTGGAGGACAAAAGGTGAGTATCATGAACCCGCTTTTCTCCGGCAGCTGAGTCTCCCAGTTCGTCCTCTGACTGCGCGCCCAGATAGCCCACTGCTCGCGCTGGGCGCAGCACGCCCACGCAGCGACAAAGCTGCAGACGATTGCGAATCGGCACACCAGAACCCGACGAGAGGGAGCGGCATGAAAGCCAGCGGACCCAAGAGACATTTGCCAAAATGTAGCCTATCTTTGACCGTAAGCATCGCGTCTGGCGCCCCTCCCTCGTTCCTTGCTCGCCTTCTTTGTGCTCTTCCTCGTTCCGGTGTTTGATGTCCCTTGTGTCTTACACAGTGTCTTCCCTGTTGCCTGTGATCGTGTCTTGCCTTACGACCTCCACCCGGATCTCTGCTTGCCTCCCTCGATCCTCGACCCTTGCTTGGACACGGACATCGTTGCCTCTCTCCAACACCCCGACTACTTGCCTCCCCGCTGACTGCCTTTACGCCTTGCCCCTTGGATTCGGCGAAAGATTCACACAACACGCACCGACGACAACCCCTGGTAAAACTTACATTGTTAATTCTACACATCGTCTGCACTCATTCACCTGCAGTAGCATACACACCCCACACACCCATCAAGGGTTGGTGTTTCCACCCCCATGCTTCACAGTAGGTGTGGTGTTCTTGAGATGCAACTCAGTATTCTTCTTCCTCCAAACACGACAAGTTGAGTTTATACCAAAATGGATACATGGATGATACAGCAGAGGATTGGGAGAATGTCATGTGGTCAGATGAAACCAAAATAAAACTTTTTCGTATAAACTCAACTCGTCCTGTTTGGAGGAAGAAGAATACTGAGTTGCATCCCAAGAACACCATACCTACTGTGAAGCATGGGGGTGGAAACATCATGCTTTGGGGCTGTTTTTCTGCTAAGGAGACAGGACGATTGATCTGTGTTAAGGAAAGAATGAATGGGGCCATGTATCGTGAGATTTTGAGCCAAAACCTCCTTCCATCAGTGAGAGCTTTGAATGGTTGACCAAATACTTGTTTTCCACCATAATTTACAAATAAATTCTTTAGAATTCCTGCAATGTGAATTCCTGGATTTTTCTTTTCACATTCTGTCTCTCACAGTTGAAGTGTACCTATGATGAAAATGACAGACCTCTGTCATCATTTTAAGTGGGAGAACTTGCACAATCGCTGGCTGACTAAATACTTTTTTGCCCCACTGTATGTATCTTTATGTTTTCACTCGAACACTCCTCAGTGCTCGATGATAAATTCAATGTTTGGAACTTTTGTTTGCACGACTGCTTCATGTTGGCTTTTTTTTTAATGATAATTTAAGTCATCTTATCTGCTCTCAGCTCTTCTGGTTCTTGCGTCTCGGGGTAACTAAACGGCAGCCACGCGGTTTCCTAACAGTAGAGTTCTAAATCTTTTTTGAAGGCACAAAAAAACGGTTGGGTATTGAGAAACTTACATTTATAAATATAAAACTTAACCAATAGTATAATGAGGTTGCAAAGGTCTGCGATGAGGTGGCGACTTGTCCAGGGTGTACCCCGCCTTCCGCCCAAATGTAGCTGAGATAGGCACCAGCGCCCCCCTCGACCCCAAAGGGAATAAGCGGTAGAAAATGGATGGATAGAATACAGTGTAAAACCAAATGTATATTATTTAATATATATATTTGTTTTAGTTGCTTAAAGGGGAACATTATCACCAGACCTATGTAAGCGTCAATATATACCTTGATGTTGCAGAAAAAAGACCATATATTTTTTTAACCGATTTCCGAACTCTAAATGGGTTAATTTTGGCAAATTAAACGCCTTCTACTTATCGCTCTTGGAGCGATTACGTCAGAACGTGACGTCACCGAGGTAATAAAGCCGCCATTTTCATTTTCTCAAACACATTACAAACACCGCGTCTCAGCTCTGTTATTTTCCGTTTTTTTCAACTATTTTCTGGAACTTTGGAGACATCATGCCTCGTCGGTGTGTTGTCGGAGGGTGTAACAACGCTAACAGGGAGGGATTCAAGTTGCACCACTGGCCCAAAGATGCGAAAGTGGCAAGAAATTGGACGAAATTGGTTCAAAATATGAGGGTGTGGGGAAAGCCGACGAAATGGTCAGTCGTTTGTTCCGCAAACTTTACCGACGAAAGCCATGCTACTACAGAGATGGCAAGATTGTGTGGATATTCTGCGACAGTCAAAGCAGATGCATTTCCAACGATAAAGTCAAAGAAATCTGCCGCCAGACCCCCATCGAATGTGCCGGAGTGTCTGCACATTTTACCGGCGGTGCCAAGGCAGACATGGCACAGAGATGTGTGGATAACCTGCAGATGCATTTCCAACGATAAAGTCAACAAAATCACAAAGGTGAGTTTTGTTGATTTTATTGACTTATGTGCTAATCAGACATATTTGGTCGCAACATGACTGCCAGCTAATCGATGCTAACATACTTTTTAGGCTAGCTGTATGTACATTTGAAACTATATTTACATCCAGCCTTTCCCTCCACCCACATTTAATGCCAAACAAACACTTACCAATCGATGGATTTAAGATGCAAAACTTTCGATCGTTAGTCTGCACATTTTACCGTCGATGCTAAGGCAAACATGGCCGGATAGCGTCAATAGCTATTCGCTCAATAGCTTCAGTTTCTTCTTCAATTTCGTTTTTGCTATATGCCTCCGTACTCCAACCATCCGTTTCAATACATGCGTAATCTGTTGAATCGCTAACGGCACTGAAATCCGAGTCTGAATCCGAGCTAATGTTGCTATATCTTGCTGTGCTATCCGTATTAGCATCACTGGATGACGTCACAGAAAAATGGACGATGGCTTCACAGATAGCGAAAATCAGGCACTTTAAAGCTTTTTTAGGGATCTTCCGGGATAGGTAAAATTTTGAAAAAAAATTCCAAAAATAAAATAAGCCACTGGGAACTGATTTTTATTGTTTTTACCCCTTTGAAATTGTGATTATGTTCCCCTTTAGGAGATATTCCTGTCTCTGAATTTGTTCATTGCTATTTTCATGTTTTTGTGCATTACTTGTTGCCCTCATCATTAAACGAACAGTGAACTGAAGTGAATTATATTTATATAGCGCTTTTCTGTAGTGACTCAAAGCGCTTTACATAGTGAAACCCTGTATCTAAGTTACATTTAAACCAGTGTGGGTGGCACTGGGGGCAGGTGGGTAAAGTGCCTTGCCCAAGGACACAACGGCAGCGACTAGGATGGCAGAAGCGGGAATCGAACCTGCAACACTCAAGTTGCTGGCACGGCCACTCTACCAACCGAGCTATGCCGCCCCAGGTTACTCATCAGTTACTCAGTACTTGAGTAGTTTTTTCGCAACATACTTTTTACTTTTACTCAAGTAAATATTTGGGGGACTACTCCTTACTTTTACTTGAGTAATACATCTCAAAAGTAACAGTACTCTTGATTACAATTTCTGGCTACTCTACCCACCTCTGGTCCACACCTTAAAGGGGAACATTATCACAATTTCAAAAGGGTTAAAAACAACAAAAATCAGTTCCCAGTGGCTTGTTGTATTTTTTGAATTGTTTTTCAAAATGTTACCGGTCTCGGAATATCCCTAAATAAAGGTTTCAAGTGCCATATTTTCGGCTCTCTGCGAAGACACTGGCCATTCCCTGTGACGTCACACAGTGCTGCTAATGTAAACAAACAATGGGAATACCACAGCAAGATATAGCGACATTAGCACGGATTCAAACTCGGATTTCAGCGATTTAAGCGATTCAACAGATTACGAATGTATTGAAACAGATGGTTGGAGTATGAAAATATTGAAGAAGAAACTGAAGCTATTGAGCGAATAGCTATTGACGCTATTCATAGCCATAGCATGGCCGAATAGCTGCGTTAGCATCGCCGGTAAAATGTGCGGACCAAACGATCAGGACTTTCGCATCTTTTGACACTGGAGCAACTTAAATCCGTCGATTGGTAAGTGTTTTTTTCGCATTAAATGTGGGTGGAAGGAAACGAAATATAGTAACAAATGCATCTACAGGTTATCCATACATCTCTGTGCCATGTCTGCTTTAGCACCGCCGGTAAATAGCATGTTAGCATCGATTAGCTGGCAGTCAAAATCAACAAAACTCACCTTTTTGATTTCGTTGACTATCGTTGCAAATGCATCTGCAGGTTATCCATACATCTCTGTGCCATGTCTGCCTTAGCATCGCCGGTCAAATGTGGAGACACTCTGGCACATTCAATGGGGGTCTGGCGGCAGACACTTTGGCATCTTCGGGCCAGTGGTGCAACTTGAATCCCTCCCTGTTAGTGTTGTTACACCCTCCGACAACACACCGACGAGGCATGATGTCTCCAAGGTTCCAAAAAATAGTCAAAAAAACGGAAAATAACAGAGCTGAGACCCGGTGTTTGTAATGTGTTGAAAATGAAAATGGCGGGTGTGTTACCTCGGCGACGTCACGTTCTGACGTCATCGCCTCCAGCTCGGTAAACAGAAAGGCGTTTAATTGGCCAAAATTCACCCATTTAGAGTTCGGAAATCGGTTAAAAAAATAGATGGTCTTTTTTCTGCACCATCAAGGTATATATTGACGCTTACATAGGTCTGGTGATAATGTTCCCCTTTAACAAAACTTCATGAATGGTTTTTTTTCTGATCTGCTCCAATCACTCTATCACAAAAAAATAAGACTTGTAGAAATGATTGGAAATTCAAGACAGCCATGACATTATGTTCTGTAAACTTTTGACCGCGGTTATTTTACAGTACACTGGTTTAATAGAATGTCCCAAACACTCAGTTTACTGTGCATAAGAGATGCCGTTTTTAATAACCGAATAGAATCTTTGTGAGTTCCTTCTATTTGTGCAGCATTATTATTATTATTATTGCCAAGGAGGCAGGAAACGCCTTGAAATAGCCCACCAGTGCCACCAATAGGAGAAAAGCGCCGATGCCGCTCCTTTTACGGACTAACTTCTTTTTTAGTGGGGCGTAGTAGTGAAGATTTATCAGAAATATGATCGGGGGATGGAGGGAGGGGTCATCAAATAAAACGTACAGGATCCGCTGAAGGATATATGAGGCTCGGGGATTAAGGTGAAGCTGAGGCTGGCTAACGTCCAAACTATTCTTTTCCAAGGTTAGACTACCCTCTGGCCTTTAAAAAAAAAACACACACACATGCAAAGACACAAACAAACACGCACATTGGCCTTATCATGCCCATAAGCCAGGTTAAGGTTAGCGCACACATCTGACTTCAAAATCACGGCCCCACAAACCCCCTTCCTTCATCCCCGCCAGCACCTCACGCGTTCTCCTTTTTTTTTTTTTTTTTTTTTTTTTTTTTTTTCACACAATAAAGCAAACACAGTCTTTCCTCCATAAATAAGCAAGCTCCATCCATCATGGAGGAGGAGGAGCCCCCCTGGGTGCCCTCTGGCTGGTTCAAAGCAGCAATCCCCAGCAGTGGTGCAGCATATTGGGCTCGGCACAAAGAAGGTCACCCCCAAACCGCAGCGAAAATCATCATCATCATCATCAGGGTAGCAGACGTGCTAAAGGCATCCTCTCGTTTGCTGTATAGATTTCCCATTCAGCCGCCGGTGTAAAAGCAGCAGTGTGTCAGTGTGTGTGTGTGTTAGTGTGTGTGTTGCATGTCACAGGTTAGTCAATATGGCCAAAGAGGGGAGGATTACCTCCCGGACCGCGTGAGATGTTGTTGTTAGTAACACATCCACATGGGAACATTTTCCCCAGAGGACATAATGAATTAAACTGTATAAAAGCATCCTTACCAGTGTTTTAAAAGCCTACTGAAATGAATGAATGAATGAATGAAATAAGTTTATTTCGGTCATATAATCAATCAAATCAAATCAATCAACCATTGTGTGTGATCAGTTTTACAGTACATGTTATATGTACACAATAATGCACATTTACACATGAAAGAAAAGAAAAAGAATGACCAAAAAAGGAATAGGCTGAAGCCAAAGCTTATATTTGCCTATCCTATACCTTCACAGAAAATTAGATTGCCTGGAACATCAACATAAAAAAATAAATAAATCAAAAATCAATGGGATGAAAGTAATTGTGACTATATTTTATAATTTTCAGTTATTTCACCTTTCAATGTTTTCTTAAACCTTACCAAAGAATTGCATGTCTTCAGCTCATCACTGAGCTTGTTCCACCATTTAACTCCTAAAAACTGTAATACATTTGTATTTTCTATTTGTTCTCGCTTTACCCATTTCAAAAATCGATATCCCCCGTAAATTATAGTTTTCTCCTCTTAAATGAAATAGCCTGCGAATACAAGCTGGAAGGCTGTTGTTCTTTACTCGAAACATAATTTCCATTGTTTTTAAAAACACAATGTCGGAAAATTTTAACACATTTGAACTCATAAATAATGGATTGGTATGTTCATAGTAGTACGCTTTGTGTATTATTCTAATGACCCTTTTTTGAAGTTTTATGATTGGGTCTATGTTTGTTTTATAAACATTTCCCCAAATTTCAACACAATACGTTAAATATGGAAAAATAAAAGAATAATACAACATATGCAGGCATGTCTTATTCAGCATGTGTCTTACTTTATAAAAGAATAGCAATAGATTTGGATATTTTTCCTTTCATATATTCAGATATAATGAGATTTTCTTATTTAAACGGGGATAGCAGGTCCATTCTATGTGTCATACTTGATCATTTCGATATATTGCCATATTTTTGCTGAAAGGATTTAGTAGAGAACATCGACGATAAAGTTCGCAGCTTTTGGTCGCTAATAAAAAAATCCTTGCCTGTACCGGAAGTAGCAGACGATGACGTCACCCGTGTGAGGGCTCCTCACGTCCTCACAATGTTTATAATTGGGGCGGCATAGCTCGGTTGGTAGAGTGGCCGTGCCAGCAACTTGAGGGTTGCAGGTTCGATTCCCGCTTGTGCCATCCTAGTTACTGCCGTTGTGTCCTTGGGCAAGACACTTTACCCACCTGCTCCCAGTGCCACCCACACTGGTTTAAATGTAACTTAGATATTGGGTGTCACTATGTAAAGCGTTTTGAGTCACTTGAGAAAAGCGCTATATAAATATAATTCACTTCACTTATAATGTGAGCCTCCAACAAAAAGAGCTTTTCGGACAGAGAAAACAACAATTTCCCCATTAATTTGAGCGAGGATGAAAGATTTGTGGCTGAGGATATTGATAGCGAAGGACTAGAATAAAATGAATAAATAAATAAAGTAAAACATTTTTTTTTTAAAAAGGCGATTGCATTGTGAGCGATTCAGATGTTTTTAGACACATTTACTATGATAATTCTGGAAGATCCCTTATCTGCTTATTGTTTTAATAGTGTTTTAGGGAGATTTTAAAGATTGTTGTTGCGATCCGCTGCTCGGATCTACACATATTAGTTATTTTTCCTTTCTGGTATCACTCTCCGTCAAGTGACTGTTTATTTCCTGTTTAGCCTGTCACCATCGTAACTCATCAGTCCACCTGCCAATCCCGGTCCACACACACCTGTTTTGTCTAATCACCCTCCTATTTAAGACAGCCTCTTTGTCCATTTCTTCCTGGGTTCATAAATTGCTCTCATGCAACAAGTGACGACTGCTACTTTTTCTACATTTATTCTCGCTAGCTCTCATGCTATGCCACTTGATTATTCCAGTTTACATACTGATGATTTGTTTTCTCGTTTGTGCTTTCATGCCAAGTTTAGTTTTCTGTTTGTATTTCCTAGTTTTCATACTAGCGTTTTTGGTTTGCCTTTTTAGTAGCTCCAGCATTTCTGTTCAGAGCTCTCTTTTTGTTAAATAAATATTTCTAGAGCTTACCTTTGTTGTGTTCATGTCAACGCATCCACGGAGGGACAAAGCCGGCATTACCATGCCCACCAGTCCTCACAATTGTAAAGACATACCTCGAGGTCGGATGGCTGGGGTGAACACGCAGTGTCTCAGAGGGAAGCCGAGGAGCCAAGCTCACAGCTGCCTTTTTTTGACATGACAGCTGCTGCTGGATGACGAATAATCCATTGATGTCTCCGGTAAAATATATATATCACAATTTCCCCATCCAAAAACATGCTGGTTGACGTAGAGAAAACCTGTTCGCTTGACCGCTCTGTTCCATATTAAAGCTTCACAACAAACAAAGAAACACCGGCTGTGTCTCGCTGCTAAAGACAGCTGCAATCCACCGCTTTCCACCAACAGCATTCTTCTTTGACGTCTCCATTATAAATTGTACAAATCACAAAAGATTCAGCAACACAGATGTCCAAATTACTGTGCATTTACGCGATGAACAGAGACGACTTTTAGCCGTGTTTTGTGCAGCGCTAATATTTCCTTAAAGTCCATGACGTCACGCGTACGCGTCATCATTCTGCGACGTTTTCAACAAGAAACTCGCGGGAACGTTAAAATTGCAATTTAGTAAACTAAAAAGGCCGTATTGGCATGTGTTGCAATGTTAATATTTCATCATTGATATACAAACTATCAGACTGCGTGGTCGGTAGTAGTGGGTTTCAGTAGGTCTTTAATGCAATATGAAGAAGAATGTTTTAATGTAGACACAGAATCATCATATTGCTGTGATTATATGCATCAACAACACCCAGAAACGCAGTCAGGTGTTTTCAACAAGAAACTCTGCGGGAAATTTAAAATTGTAATTTAGTAAACTAAACCGGCCGTATTGGCATGTGTTGCACTGTTAATATTTCATCATTGATATATAAACTATCAGACTGTGTGGTCGGTAGTAGTGGTTTTCAGTAGGTCTTTAAGAACTGTATTTTCTAGACTACAGAGCCACACCCATTCAATTATCCATCCATCTTCTTCCGCTTATCCGAGGTCGGGTCGCGGGGGCGGCAGCCCAAGTAAAGAAGCCCTGACTTCTCTCTCCCAAGCTACTTGGTCCAGCTTCTCCCGGGGGATCCCTGTGAGACATAGGATAGGATAGGTGTCACACGCCGCCTCTGGTGAAGGTAATGTAACCTTTGCAAACCAGACTTCAAATCAAGGATGGCAAGCCACGCAGTTGGAAACAGTTTACAAACATTGGCTTCCTGTGCACTTAAGATGTGACTTTAAGGTTTTACTACTTACGTATAAAATACTACACGTCTAGCTCCAGCCTATCTTGCCGATTGTATTGTACCATATGTCCCGGCAAGGAATCTGCGTTCAAAAGACTCCGGCTTATTATTGATTCCTAGAGCCCAAAAAAAGTCTGCGGGCCATAGAGCGTTTTCCGTTCGGGCTCCAGTACTCTGGAATGCCCTCCCGGTAACAGTTCGAGATGCTACCTCAGTAGAAGCATTTAAGTCTCACCTTAAAACTCATCTGTATACTCTAGCCTTTAAATAGACCTCCTTTTTAGACCAGTTGATCTGCCGCTTCTTTTCTTTCTCCTATGTCCCCCCTCCCTTGTGGAGGGGGTCCGGTCCGATGACCATGGATGAAGTACTGGCTGTCCAGAGTCGAGACCCAGGATGGACCGCTCGCCTGTATCCTTTGGGGACATCTCTACGCTGCTGATCCGCCTCCGCTTGAGATGGTCTCCTGTGGACGGGACTCTCGCTGCTGTCTTGGATCCGCTTTGAACTGAACTCTCGTGGCTGTGTTGGAGCCACTATGGATTAAACTTTCACAGTATCATGTTAGACCCGCTCGACATCCATTGCTTTCGGTCCCCTAGAGGGGGGGGGGGGGGGGGGGGGGTTGCCCACATCTGAGGTCCTCTCCAAGGTTTCTCACAGTCAGCATTGTCACTGGCGTCCCACTGGATGTGAATTCTCCCTTGCCCTTTTGTGGGTTCTTCCGAGGATGTTGTAGTCGTAATGATTTGTGCAGTCCTTTGAGACATTTGTGATTTGGGGCTATATAAATAAACATTGATTGATTGATTGATTGATTTAAATCCCACAAAGTGTCGAAAGGTGAACAACAAAAGGAAGACAAAGCACCCACAATCTCAGTAGTTGTTTGATGTATGGAAAGCGAAACTCTTGCTCAGGACAGAGAACCTCCTCTGGCAGTGACAGACAGCAGACTTGGAGACTGGCAGAAAATTGGCATTTTTCCCCACTTAAATAGCCCATAGCCCCGCCCACTAGCTGGGACCAATTTGACAGGGGAAATTAAGAAAAAAGTTTTTTTGTAAATTTAACCATAAATAACCATCAGATGTCTAACAAGTATTCACATAGTACTTTTGCATTTTTAAAGCAGTCACTTTTGTCCACAGTGTATTCAGGTTTAGACAACACAACTTTCAAATGTCCAGTGTCTCTCAGCAACACCCAGCTCCTGAAAGTCCTGGTTTGGCCCAAATTAGGCCTAATTAGTCAAAGCAGGTGTGCTCAGCTACATAAAGCCTTCAGACCCACCCTGACTCTTTTAGCCAGACATGCAGAGCCATGGTGAGTGACAGCTTACAATTTGTTTTTTTGAGCATGCTTTCCACTGACTAAAAAAATGTGCATGGTTTGAGAGGAAGCCAAAAGGTCAAACAGTGACAGTGTGGGGTCAAACTGGATAGGATAGGATAGGTCTTTATTGTCATTGCACAAGTACAACGAAACTTTGTTTTCAGCACAAACCTGTTCAAGATTAGACAAACAAACAGTGTACAGGGTTACAGAACAAGAACGCTGATGGGTGGCCATAAGGCGCCCCGTAAAAGATGGGAAAAAGGTAAACGCTGGGGAAGGATGAGTAAAAAAATACAATCTAGACTGGGCTCATAAGGGGGCCCAGTCTGGAGTGGGAAAAACATCCAAAGCAAATATACATATTACAACATACATCTCGAGATATCTAGCAACAGAGGGAAGGTAGTTCAAGATCATGGTGGTAGGTCGCAGCTCTCAGGCGCTGACCATCCATTCATCACCCCTATGGGATTTGCGTCGAGGGCGTTGGTTTGGCGGGGGGTTGATGTGTGGCGTATATTTTTGTGGATGTGTGTGTGTGTAAGCCCGTAGTGTGTCTCTGTTCCGTGGCTTTGATGTATCGCAGTCGCTAGTCCAAAGTCAACAACAACAGGTGTGTGTCCATGAGAGACAAGAAGGGAGTTTGTTGTGTCTTCACCACACCGTCTTTCGGGAGAGTCTCGAAGCCAGGAAAACAATCCAAGTTAGAATGTTTTGTATGCGGGTGAAAATAAAATTTGCTTTTCACTCTAAGTTGTCTATGACTGGTCCTCAAAACTGCGGGGTAGACAGTCCGATGTAATCCACAGTTCTTCCCGCATCCTCCAATCATTTGTGGCAGCTTTGGGGTACTTTGTAGACTGCCAGCAACTTCCAATTTGTCCACAAACCAGAGCAACGCTTACTCCAATCAGCAGATGTCCTGTTGTCATAATTCTGAATAGATGGATATCTTCACGTCCTCGACAGAAAATACATATAAATATCATTCACTTTCTCACAATTTTTTTTATCAAAGTGTTGGCACTCGCAACTTTCTTTGGCCACATGTTGACCAATTTTTTAGTCATACTCAATAAAAAAAGGATTTTTGTTAGGGTTGGAGTTTTCTGATTGTACGATAAATGAGATGTGATATGAAAATCGAAGGAAATTTCAGTAGAAAAGCGAGGCTTACAAAACCAATACTGGTAAAAGTGATGTTAAATGTTCATGTGTCCATTTAATTCATCCTTTAAGTGTACTTCCCATTGTTTTCTGCATCTAAAACTGTGATCATTTCCTATAAAATACGCATTGTGTTTATTTAGATATTGGATTTCACCATGTAAAGCGTTTTAAATCTCTAGAGAAAAGCGCTATATAAATATAGTTCACTTTCTCACTTTTTTTTTATCAAAGGCTTGGCACTCGCAACTTTCTTTGGCCACATGGTGACTAATTTTGCAGTCATACTCTGATAGAAAAACAGATTTTTGTTTGGTTTAGGGTTTTCTGATCATATGATAAATGAGATGACAATCGAAAGAAATTTCAGTGGAAATTCGGGTCTTACAAAATCAATACTGATAAAAGTGATGTTAAATGCTCATTTATCCATTTAATTCATCCTTTAAGTGTACTTCCCATTGTTTTCTGCATCTAAAACTGTGATCATTTCCTATAAAATATGCTTTATGTTCATCTAGGTAATGGGTTTCACCATGTAAAGCGTTTTGAGTCACTAGAGAAAAGCGCTATATAAATATCATTCATTTTCTCACAATTTTTTTTTATCAAAGTGTTGGCAATCGCAACTTTCTTTGGCCACATGGTGACTAATTTTGCAGTCATACTCAGTAAAAAACACCAGATTTTTGTTTGGGTTGGGATTTTCTGTTTATGTGATAAATGAGATGAAAATCGAAAGAAATTTCAGTAAAAAAGCGGGGCTTCCAAAATCAATACTGGTAAAAGTGATGTTAAATGTTCATTTATCCATTTAATTCAGCCATTAAGTGTACTTCCCTTTGCCTTTTGCATCTAAAACTGTGATCATTTCCTATAAAATATGCTTTGTGTCTATCTAGGTAATGGGTTTCACCATGTAAAGCGTTTTGAGTCACTAGAGAAAAGCGCTATATAAATATCATTGACTTTATCACCTTTTTTTTTTTCGAAGTGTTTGCACTCGCAACTTTCTTTGGCCACAGGGTGACTAATTTTGCAGTCATACTCTGATAGAAAAACAGATTTTTGTTTGGTTTAGCGTTTTCTGATCATATGATAAATGAGATGACAATCGAAGGAAATTTCAGTAGAAAAGCGGGGCTTACAAAATCAATACTGATAAAAGTGATGTTAAATGCTCATTTATCCATTTAATTCATCCTTTAAGTGTACTTCCCATTGTTTTCTGCATCTAAAACTGTGATCATTTCCTATAAAATATGCTTTATGTTCATCTAGGTAATGGGTTTCACCATGTAAAGCGTTTTGAGTCACTAGAGAAAAGCGCTATATAAATATCATTCATTTTCTCACAATTTTTTTTATCAAAGTGTTGGCAATCGCAACTTTCTTTGGCCACATGGTGACTAATTTTGCAGTCATACTCAGTAAAAAACACCAGATTTTTGTTTGGGTTGGGATTTTCTGTTTATGTGATAAATGAGATGAAAATTGAAAGAAATTTCAGTAAAAAAGCGGGGCTTCCAAAATCAATGCTGGTAAAAGTGATGTTAAATGTTCATTTATCCATTTAATTCAGCCATTAAGTGTACTTCCCTTTGCCTTTTGCATCTAAAACTGTGATCATTTCCTATCAAATATGCTTTATGTTCATCTAGGTAATAGGTTTCACCATATAAAGCGTTTTGAGTCACTAGAGAAAGACGCTATATAAATATCATTCACTTTCTCACTTTTTTTTTTATCAAAGGGTTGGCACTCGCAACTTTTTTTGGCCTTAGGTGTCTAATTTTGTAGTCATACTCCATAAAAAAAAAGATTTTTGTTTGGGTTGGGATTTTCTGATTATATGATAAATTAGATGAAAATTGAAAGAAATTTCAGTAAAAAAGCGGGGCTTCCAAAATCAATGCTGGTAAAAGTGATGTTAAATGTTCATTTATCCGTTTAATTCATCCTTTAAGTGTACTTCCCATTGTTTTCTGCATCTAAAACTGTGATAATTTCCTATAAAATATGCTTTGTGTAATTTTAGAAATCGGTTTTCCCATATAAAGCGCTTTGAGTCACTTGAGAAAAGTGCTATATAAATATCAATCACTTTATCACCTTTTTTTATCAAGGTGTTTGCACTCGCAACTTTCTTTGGCCGCATGGTGACTAATTTTGCAGTCATACTCAGTAAAAAAAAAAAAAGTTTTTTGTTTGGGTTGGGGTTGTCAGATTATATGATAAATGAGATGAAAATCGAAATAAATTTCAGTAGAAAGCGGGTCTTACAAAATCAATACTGGTAAAAGTGATGTTAAATGTTCATTTATCCATTTAATTCAGCCTTTAAGTGTACTTCCCAATGTCTTTTGCATCTAAAACTGTGATCATTTCCTTTAAAATATGCTTTGTGTTCATCTAGGTAATAGGTTTCATCATGTAAAGCGTTTTGAGTCACTAGAGAAAAGCGCTATATAAATATAGTTCACTTTCTCACATTTTTTTTTAATCAAAAGGTTGGCATTCGCAACTTTCTTTGGCCACATGGTGACTAATTTTGCCGTCATACTCTGATAGAAAAACAGATTTTTGTTTGGTTTAGGGTTTTCTGATTATATGATAAATGAGATGAAAATCGAAGGAAGTTTCAGTAGAAAAGCGGGTCTTACAAAATCAATACTGGTAAAAGTGATGTAAAATGTTCATTTATCCATTTAATTCAGCCTTTAAGTGTACTTCCCATTGTGTTCTGCATCTAAAACTGTGATCATTTCCTATAAAATATGCTTTGTGTTCATCTAGGTAATGGGTTTCATCATGTAAAGCGTTTTGAGTCACTAGAGAAAAGCGCTATATAAATATCATTCACTTTATCACCTTTTTTTTTCAAAGTGTTTGCACTCGCAACTTTCTTTGGCCACAGGGTGACTAATTTTGCACTCATACGCAATAAAAAAAAAGATTTTTGTTTGGGTTGGGATTTTCTGTTTATATGATAAATTAGATGAAAATCAAAGGAAATTTCAGTAGAAAAGCGGGGCTTACAAAATCAATACTGGTAAAAGTGATGTTAAATGTTCATTTATCCATTTAATTCTTCCTTTAAGTGTACTTCCCAATGTCTTCTGCATCTAAAACTATGCTCATTCCCTATTAAATATGCAGATTACTTGGATTTACATAATTTCTCAAGGGATAAAATTGGTTTTATAACAGATAACTAACGAGGTACTGCTGTGTTCCCCTCACCGGCTTTAAGCAGAATTTTCTGATGTTCGTAGTAAAAGATCATTGATCAAATCTTACCATGAGCAATATTTGAATAAGACGTGTTCAAGCGAAGTCAAGGCGAGCTTTGTAGTTCAGCATAAACAGAAAGAGAGTGAGCCTCGGTGCTTGTCAGACATCAAGCAACATTAAATATGCTTTACCGTAATCCCCCTGCAGGACTTCATTAAAGCAGCGTAATAAATTAAATTGAGCGGGAGACCAAACCCGCCCCCAGGAGGAGAACAGGTACCGGCGCCGAAAGTAATTCAATAAAGAAAAACTAATTGGACGGCAGCACAAAACACACGCACACAAAAAAATAAAACTTTCATATGTTCGGCTTATATGGAAGTCATCCCTTTCTGTCTGATGTGTGCATGAAGGTGACTGAGGAGAGGAGATGAGGGCCCTGCAGCAGGTTGACCTTTAACCTCTGAGGAGAGTCCTCTCCTGAGAGATGACAGCCTGGAAAAAATCAGGCCTGGAGGAGATCAAACAGGTATGTGAACGGAATCCATTAAAAGAAATAACTTGGGTGGGAGACCAGGGAAGGCAAACAGGGAAAAAGTGTGACGACAACCATAGAAAAAGGAAAACAGTGTATTCAGCGTTTAAACAGCCAGTGTGTGTGTGTGTGTGTGTGTGTGTGTGTGTGTGTGTGTGTGTGTGTGTGTGTGTGTGAGGGACTTTTGCTTTTTCTTCAGATTTTCCTATTTTTTTGCACACCATCTCTATTATCAATAAATCCAAATTCTTCTTAAATTACACAGCTCTGCATTTATTGTATTGCTTCTTTTCTTTCTCCTATGTCCCCCCCTCCCTTGTGGAGGGGGTCCGGTCCGATGACCATGGATGAAGTACTGGCTGTCCAGAGTCGAGACCCAGGATGGACCGCTCGTCGGGACCCAGGATGGACCGCTCGCCTGTATCGGTTGGGGACATCTCTACGCTGCTGATCCGCTTGAGATGGTTTCCTGTGGACGGAACTCTCACTGCTGTTTTGGAGCCACTATGGATTGAACTTTCACAGTATCATGTTAGACCCGCTCGACATCCGTTGCTTTCGGTCCCCTAGAGGGGGGGGGGGGGATTGCCCACATCTGAGGTCCTCTCCAAGGTTTCTCATAGTCAGCATTGTCACTGGTGTCCCACTGGATGTGAATTCTCCCTGCCCACTGGGTGTGAGTTTTCCTTGCCCTTTTGTGGGTTCTTCCGAGGATGTTGTAGTCGTAATGATTTGTGCAGTCCTTTGAGACATTTGTGATTTGGGGCTATATAAATAAACATTGATTGATTGATTGACATTGATCTTGCCATATCTAAATTACTGCATAGAAATCTGGGGCAACAACTACAAAACTTCCCTACATCCCCTGGTTACACTCCAAAAACGTGCGATAAGAATTCTACACAAGGTGGGATATTGTGACCACACACACATTTTATTTTTACAATCTAAATTATTAAAACTGCCTGATCTAGTTGATTTTAATACAGTTCAATTACTATTTAAAGCAAACAAAAAGGTTCTACCTGCCAGTGTGTGTGTGTGTGTGTGTGTGTGTGTGTGTGTGTGTGTGTGTGTGTGTGTGTGTGTGTGTGTGTGTGTGTGTGTGTGTGTGTGTGTGTGTGTGTGTGTGTGTGTGTGTGTGTGTGTGTGTGTATGTGATTATGTGTGTATATGTATGTAGGTGTGTATATATATATATATGTATGTATGTGTATATATATATAAATTGTATATATGTGTGTGTGTGTATATATGTGTGTGTTGTGTACATATGTGTGTGTACATATGTATATATGTAAGTGTGTGTGAATTTAAATGAATTTTATATAGACAATATATAGCAGCAACCACCGAATTGAATTATATTATATATATTATTGTGTTATATATTGTATATATATATATTGTATATGTATAGGGGTGGGACCTAATAAGTTTACTTCTTCCCACTCCCTTTTGAGCCAATCTTGACATCTACAAAAGATTAGTCACATGTAATGTTTTCAATGTAGGTGTAAAATAAATGTATTTTATATATGTCTTTTGTGTTTTATGTCATTCTCTTGTTTTGTTTGCATGGCTCAAAATAAACCATTCATTCATTTTTATTTTAGGCGATTCTTCATGTTAGTGATGGCAAAGAGGAAAAGTGTCATAATAACCGTAGAACCAGAGATGGGAACCTATGGCGATACAGCTAAGTGTCAGGCTTGGGCTGTGGATGTTTGTCCTTCCTCGATGCAAGGATGATGTGGGACGAGTCAGGCGAGAATGTAAGTACATGGTTGTTTATTTAATAAACAAATAAACGACAAAAAGCGCTCACAATGGAGGAAGAAACTTGGCTAAACAGTACAAACGTGAAACAAAAACGCCTGCTCGATGGCATGAAATGATGGACATAAACTAAAGGACTTTGCACAAAAACAATTGGCTATGAATAATAATAAACTATAAACAAAACTAGCACAATGGCATAAATACAAAAACGTACACGACATGGAACTATGGACAAGGACATGGAGGAGGTGCAGCATGGGTAGGGTGCGTGCGCATGTGTGAGGATCCCAGAATGATGAACGGAAAGAAAATTACTTAAATACTGGCTGTGATAATCAGGAACTGGTGCGGGACTGAGGGCAGGGGCGTGACATACGGGGGGTATAGCTCGATTGGTAGAGTGGCCGTGCCAGCAACTTGAGGGTTGCAGGTTCGATTCCCGCTTCCGTCATCCTAGTCACTGCCGTTGTGTCCTTGGGCAAGACACTTTACCCACCTGCTCCCAGTGCCACCCACACTGGTTTAAATGTAACTTAGATATTGGGTTTCACTAGGTAAAAGCGCTTTGAGTCACTAGAGAAAAGCGCTATATAAATATAATTCACTCCACGTTGGCATGGAAACAAACAAAACCAGGAAGTGCAAAACGTGACTGAATGTCCAAAATCAAAAACATAACATGGCAAAACATGATCCATAGGTGTGACACTAAGCATGCCACAGATGCTAATTAAGAATGAACAATCTACAAAACCCCAAACCAGTGAAGTTGGCACATTGTGTAATTCGTTACTAAAAAAAGATTACTATGATTTGCAAATCCTTCCCAATTTATATTCAATTGAATAGACTGCAAAGACAAGATATTTAATGTTCCAACTGAGAAACTTAATAATCATTAACTTGGAATTTAATGGCAGCTGTTTTGATCCGCTGCCCGGATCATATTCTGATTGGATTTTTGAGTCACTTGTGTTTTCTGTTGGTTTAGGACTCCTTCAGATTAGATTAGATTTGATTAGATTAGATAGTACTTTATTTATTCCGTCAGGAAAGTTCCTTCAGGAAAATTGAAATTTTCAGCACAATCCCATTCAAGATCAGACAAACATTACAGGGAGACAGAACAGGATCGCTGACGGGTCTGCCAGCTTCCAACGCCCCTTACAAAAAAGATGAGATACAGGTAAACCAGGGGGAGAATAGAAATTTAAAATAAAATAAAAAAATCAGTCTTAGCCTGGGCCCTGAAGAGGGGGTGCAGACTGAGGCCAAGGGAAAAAAAAACGACAACTCAAAGCCATAGAACACATCCCTCTTACATGTGTGTAAGAGAGAAACATCAAACATCAAAGAACACAGAGGACATTAAAGACATCAAAGCAGCGGATACAACCAGACACTTCTACATACAGCTATGAATAAAAAGTAAAAGAAACATATCCACTGTGGTGGCCTCTGCGGTGTTCCACGCCATCGTCCGCTGGGGTGGAGGGAGCATGGCCAGAGACAGGAGCAGACCCAACAAAGCAACCAAGACAGCCGACTCCACTCTCGGCCAGTGTCCAGTCCGCATGGATGAGCGAGGATACGTCCAAGGTGACTGAGGTGTCCGAGACCTGCTCACCCAGCCAAGACACCGCGAAGACTCTCCGTCCCAGCGCTCAGTACTAGCTCCGCAGTCCTGTCCCCTCATCCGCATCTCCTCCAGTCCCTCCAAAGCGACTCCGGTGTGGCAGAGACCCAGCAGCTGGTCTCCATGGCCAAAAGGCTCCCGGGAAGAAGATCCAGAAGTCCACAAAAAAAGCACCACAGAGGTCACGAAAGTGACACCCCTTGTCACACAGTCCCAAAGGGTCCCGGACCAAAAGGCAAGAAAATATAATAACACAAGAGGGAAACACAAAAGGATGACACAAGAACACAGAGCTCCTGCCAACAGCAGCCACTACAGCAGCGCCATCTTGGAAAAAAAAATAATAATAAAAAGTTCCTGTTTGTGCACCTCTGAGTTGATTACCATAGTTACTTATTATTTTCACCTGCCGCTTGTTACGGACGCGCACCTGTTTTGTGATTAAATAAAATATTTGTTCGAAGCCCGCCTGCATTCCTGGGAGAACGAACTCCGCACCAGCTGGCTTCCTACTGTAACGACCGGGTCGCATCTTGGTGCGGAGTTCGTTCTCCGAGGCAGCAACACATTGCAAAAAAGTTGGCACAGGGGCATTTTTACCACTGTGTTACATGGCCTTTCCTTTTAAAGGGGAACATTATCACCAAACCCATTCAAGCGTCAATATATACCTTGATGTTGCAGAAAAAAGACCATGTATTTTTTTAACCGATTTCCGAACTCTAAATGGGTGAATTTTGGCAAATTAAACGCCTTTCTGTTTACCGGTCTTTTAGCGATGACGTCAGAACGTGACGTCACCGAGGTAATACACCCACCATTTTCATTTTCACATTACAAACACCGGGTCTCAGCTCTGTTATTTTCCGTTTTTTCGACTATTTTTTGGAACCTTGGAGACATCATGCCTCGTCGGTGTGTTGTCGGAGGGTGTAACAACACTAACAGGGAAGGATTCAAGTTGCACCACTGGCAAGAAATCTGCCGCCAGACCCCCATTGAATGTACCAGAGTGTCTGCACATTTGACCGGCATAAATATATATATATATATATATATATATATATATATATATATATATATATATATATATATATATAAATCATACCAAAGACTATAACAATGGGACCAGTACCTCCCTGCTTGGCACTCATCGTCAAGGGTTGGAATTGGGGGTTAAATCACCAAAATGAATCTGGGGCGCGGCCACTGCTGCTGCTCACTGCTCCCCTCACCTCCCAGGGGGTGAACAGGGGGATGGGTCAAATGCAGAGGACAAATTACACCACACCTAGTGTTTGTGTATATATATATATATATATATATATATATATATATATAAGCGTAAAATAAGACAGTGGAGACGCCGGACTGTTGAACGACTGAAGCTCTACATAAAACAAGAATGGGAAAGAATTCCACTTTCAAAGCTTCAACAATTAGTTTCCTCAGTTCCCAAACGTTTATTGAGTGTTGTTAAAAGAAAAGGTGATGTAACACAGTGGTGAACATGCCCTTTCCCAACTACTTTGGCACGTGTTGCAGCCATGAAATTCTAAGTTGATTATTATTTGCAAAAAAAAATAAAGGTTATCAGTTCGAACATCAAATATTTTGTCTTTGTAGCATATTCAATTGAATATGGGTTGAAAAGGATTTGCAAATCATTGTATTCCGTTTATATTTACATCTAACAGAATTTCCCAACTCATATGGAAACAGGCTTTGTATTTAGTAGTAGCTGCGTGTAGAGTAATGAAGATTTTATGATGGCAATGAATTGACAAAGGGAAGATTAAAAGAAAGTGCACATCAAATTCTCCTCAACAATATTATTTGCATTGCTTGAATCCAAAGCAAAATAATCTGACAAGTGAGAGAACACGGCGAGGAGAAAATGGCGACGGCAACTTGTGACAGAAGTGACTGCAACCCGCGAGCGCCATCGGGCCTCCTGGTCCGTTCAGACTAATTAGGGAGCGACAGCTGTCAATCATGTGAGGAAGTGTATGCAACCTGACGCAGGCTAAGAGCGCTGAGAAGTGCTGCATGTTGGCGTGTACCAAATTCATTCCTATTTATAGGCTCCTCTAATCTCTGAACACCGCGGGGAGGAACCAGCGCTGCCGGCTTGAAAGCGGGCCGGAGAGCAAGGCGGCGATTTATGTTCGCTCGTAAAAAATACGATTAGTCTGGACCTCTCCCGGGCACGTTTCACGTCGCTGCAATATGATGTCATCTAATGAAGAAAAACTGAGCCTACAGTTCTTTTTTTTATGGAATGTACAGTATATTTATTATAATGCAGGAATTATTAGCTGGCTTTCTCTGCTACTGCCCTGCTTTTTAATATAAAATAGTGAAGATGATGCATGGACATACATATCCATGCACAGCAGGGGTTTGTAATGTTTTCCTATTATCCTGTATAACATTGTGTTTTACAGCAAAACTGTCCGAAAGGTACCTTGTTATTGTGCAATAACAAGATATTCAAATACTGCAGTCTCGTATAGGCATAGGAGTCTTTAGCGGCGCCCGAGTGGCTCCCCTGGAGCTTTTTCAAAAGTGTATGAAAATGGAAAAGTATACTTTTTTGTTTTAATACTATTTCTGCAAGAGAGAAAACTTGACAAAAACCTCCCTAATTCACTGATAAGCATACTTGCCAACCTTGAGACCTCCGGTTTTGAGAGATGGGGTTGGGGAGGGAGGGGGGCTGTGGTTAAGAGGGGTGGCGTATAATTCACCAACTCGAGTATTTTTTATATATATATATATATATATATATATATATATATATATATATATATATCTCGCTCGCCAATACGCAAATGGCAGAACAAAGGTTACTCAAATAGTGAAAGGTAAGTGTTGGTATTTTTTTAGTAACCAGCAAGCACAGTACAGTTAGTAGAACAACTGTGTTTTTATTACTGTGTATTTGATCGCTGCCGTCGGAAATTGAACTATTTCTTTTATTTATATATATATAATAAAAGAAATAAGAGAACAAAGGTTACTCAAATAGTGAAAGGTAAGTGTTGGTATTTTTTTAGTAACCAGCAAGCACAGTACAGTTAATAGAACAACTGTGTTTTTATTACTGTGTATTTGATCGCTGCCGTCGGAAATTGAACTATTTCTTTTATTTATATATATATAATAAAATACATATATGTAGCTAGAATTCACTGAAAGTCAAGTATTTCATATATATATATCTATATATATATATATAGATATATATATATGAAATACTTGACTTTCAGTGAATTCTAGCTATATATATGTATTTTATTATACATATATATATATGAAATACTTGACTTGGGCGGCATAGCTCGGTTGGTAGAGCGGCCGTGCCAGCAACTTGAGGGTTGCAGGTTCGATCCCCGCTTCTGCCATCCTAGTCACTGCCGTTGTGTCCTTGGGCAAGACACTTTACCCACCTGCTCCCAGTGCCACCCACACTGGTTTAAATGTAACTTAGATATTGGGTTTCACTATGTAAAGTGCTTTGAGTCACTAGAGAAAAGCGCTTTATGAATATAATTCACTTCACACTTCACTTGACTTTCAGTGAATTCTAGCTATATATATGTATTTTATTATATATAAATAAAATAAATAGTTGAATTTCAGACGGCACCTATCAAATACACAGTAATAAAAACACAGTTCTACTAACTGTACTGTGCTTGCTGGTTACTAAAAAAAAATACCAACAACACTTACCTTTCACTATTTGAGTAACCTTTTTTCTGCCATTCGCGTATTGGCAAGCGATCTCCGAATCCGGGAACATCCTTCACGGATTTGTTGAAGACATCCGCAAATGAGAACGGGATGTTGCTTCCAGTTATCAGCATAGCCATCTTTGTCTCAGCATAAGATACACCATCGGGTCTCCATTTTGCGAGGTGGCCCATAATACTGGGTTGTGAACAATGCTGCGCTGCGGACGCGTTGTGCTTCGCTGACCGTTCATGGCTGAGTATATCCGTTCGGCCGCCATGTTCAATGGAGAGGTCTATTCTACAAAATTAACAGGCAACATACCCCTTCCCCTTCGAACTCTCCTGGAAAAACTGAAATTCATGTTTCCAATTGTTCTGGAACTTGCAAGTGTATTTCTTAATTTTGCTGGTCGACGGTGTAATATATTACAGTGGTCCCCAACCACCGGGCCGCAGTCCAGTACCGGGCCGCAGAAGAATTTTTTATTAAATCAACATAAAAAAAACACAATATACACTTACAATTAGTGCACCAACCACAAAAACCTAAATTTTTCATGACAAAAACGTCCCTTTTAAAAAAAAATGCTTCTTCCTACTCCTTTTCGGACATGATGTATTGTGTATTACGAAATGATGAAATTACCTGATGTATAATGTTGTATGTATGTCATGTTCGAAATAAACTAAGAAAAGAAAAAAGAAAAATATGAACGTCACACCGAACACAACACAACGCAACAAAAATGAAACAAACACGGCGAAATATGAATGCGAAGAGTAAAAAAACCTGTCACGACTAGGACTTGGGCGTGGATTGTTTTCCCGAGGTGCAAAGCGAATGTAGTGGAAATGGCGTGAAGGTAAGGACATATTTAATTTTACTCATAAAAGGAATAAACAAAAGGCGCGCACGAGGGCGGAAGTACAAAACTTGGCTATAAAAACAAAGACTTGCACAAAGGCAGAAACTACGAACTAAAAAAAAACTTACTTGGCATGGAACTGTGAAACATGACATGAAGCGGAGTGGAAGTAACATGGCATGACGTGAGTAGAGGTATCGAGGGTGATAGATGGTGGTAGAAGGTGGCAAACAGTGATGTTGCCAGCATGAACAACAGAAACAGACAGGCTTAAATAGCAGTGACATGATCAGTGAAAACAGGTGTGCGAGTGCAAAACGTGAGGCAGGTGTGTGACATGAGGACAAGGTGAAAACTAATGAGTTGCTATGGTAACAAAACAAACCAGGAAGTGCAAAAACAGGAACTTAGTGTCCAAAAAACTAATCATGAACACACATACATGACAAAACCCACCTACAATATGATATAATATCACTTTTCTTGCAGAACTGTTGAACTGTTGTAAAAATATCCTAACGCGTCTGTCCCTGACACCTGGAAAGACTCTGTGGGAACGCTCCCCACCCACACTGCTTGGTGCCCCGTCTGAACTGATGTGACCTAGATCAGTGGTTCTCAAATGGGGGTACGCGCACCCCTGGGGGTACTTGAAGGTATGCCAACAACATGAGATTGTTTTAAAATATTCTAAAAATAGCAACAATTCAAAAATCCTTCATGAATATTTTTATTGAATAATACTTCAACAAAATATTAATGTAAGTTCATAAACTGTGAAAAGAAATACAACAATGCAATATTCAGTGTGGACATGTTCCATAAATATTGATGTTAAAGATTGATTTTTTTGTGAAGAAATGTTTAGAAATAAGTTCATGAATCCAGATGGATCTCTATTACAATCCCCAAAGAGGGCACTTTAAGTTGATGATTACTTCTATGTGTAGAAATCTTTATTCATAATTGAATCACTTGTTTATTTTTCAACACGTTTTTTAGTTATTTTTATAAATTTTTTTCCAAAATTCAAGAAAGACCACTACAAATGAGCAATATTTTGCACAAACAAAAGGAGCTTAGCATGGAAGCTAGCAAAAACAAAAGGCTTAGCATGGAGGCTAACATAAACAGAACAATGAACAGAAGCCTTTACTTGTAGTACAAAGACAAAATAGGAAGCAGGGAACCAAAAAACAGTAAGCTACAAACATCTAACGAATTATAGCTTACCGCTACGCTGCAACGACACAACACGACAGGAGCGACAATACAATACAGAAGCGACATATAATACGTGACAATAATCCAGCACTGACCGGAGGACAAAAGCAGGTAAAAAATAGGAGCGGGCTGATTGACACCAGGTGTGGCCAGGTGCCAATCAGCCGCAGCTGAGGGGAAACAGCGCTCAGGGAGAAACACGGGAAACCAACAAAATAAGAGGAAATACTACACACAGGAAAATAGTAGAACACAAACAAACTGTCATGGGCCAGCCTGACATAGTCAGAGTAAAGCATTTTTGGTTGAAAAAAAGAGATAAAGAAGTAAAATAAAGCACTATGTCGTCAGTTTCTGATTTATTAAATTGTAAAAAAGAAATGCAACATTGCAATAGTCAGTGTTGACGGCTAGATTTTTTTGTGGACATATTCCATAAATATTGATGTTAAAGATTTCTTTTTTTTTGAGAAGAAATGTTTAGAATTAAGTTCATGAACTCAGATGGATCTCTATTACAATCCCCAAAGAGGGCACTTTAAGTTGATGATTACTTCTATGTGTAGAAATCTTTATTTATAATTGAATCACTTGTTTATTTTTCTACAAGTTTTTAGTTATTTTTATATATTTTTTCCAAATAGTTTAAGAAAGACCACAACAAATGAGAAATATTTTGCACTGTTATACAATTTAATAAATCAGAAACTGATGACATAGTGCTGTATTTTACTTCTTTATCTCTTCTTTTCAACCAAAAATGCTTGGTTCTGATTAGGGGGTATTTGAATTAAAAAAACATGTTCACAGGGGGTACATCACTGAAAAAAGGTTGAGAATCACTGACTTAGATGACCATAGTAACTAATTAGATTACCGTAGTAACTAGTATATCATGCAAAAGTGCAAATTCCAACCATTGAAATACTTTGTATAGTTAAGACTTACGGTCATTAGAAAACATCACTGCACATCATAATGGCGACTACAGTTTACATCTTAATAATCTAAAAAACTTATTTGGGAATGTCCGGCGGGCCAGATTGAAGAACTTAATGGGCCGCATGTGGCCCCCGGGCCACATCTTCATTAACTGTATGTAATATTGGCTGCATGTCTGATCGCTGTTTGTGTTCCATGTTGTTCCAGACCACAGCAAACGTTGCCCAGCTTACCGACCTCTGGTATAGGACAATAGCTGTTTGGAAAATAACATTGTTGGAGCCTATTTGGAGGCTAATAATGTGCGTGTGTGTTTTGTGTTGATTAAGGTAGATTATTTATTATGAATTACTATTTATCTATAATTGTTCTTGTATATCTTATTGGGAAATATGAAGAAATATACACTATATTGCCAAAAGTATTTGACCACCTGCCTTGACTCACATAGGAACTTGAAGTGCCAATCCATTTCTAACCCATAGGGTTCAAAATAATGTCGGTCCACCTTTTACAGCTATTACAGCTTTAACTCTTCTGGGAAGGCTGTCCACAAGGTTGCGGAATGTGTTTTTATAGGAATTTTCGACCATTCTTCCAAAAGCGCATGGGTGAAGTCACACACTGATGTTGGTCGAAAAAAGCCTGGCTCTCAGTCTCCGTTCTAATTCATCCCAAAGGTGTTCTATCGGGTTTAGGCCAGGACTCTGTGCAGGCCAGTCAAGTTCATCCACACCAGATTCTGTCACCCATGTCTTTATGGACCTTGCTTTGTGCACTGGTGCACAGTCATTTTTGGAAGAGGAAGCGGCCCGCTCCAAACTGTTCCCACAGGCTTAGGAGCATTAAATTGACCAAAATGTTTTGGTATCTTGGAGCATTCAAAGTTCCTTTTACTGGAACTAATGGGCCAAGCCTAAGTCCCGAAATACAACCCCACACCATAATTACTCCTCCACCAAATTTCACAGTCTGCACAAAGCAGTCCGAAATGTCCTGGCAACCTCCAAACCCAGAGTCGTCCATCAGATTGCCCGATGGAAAAGCGTGATTCATCACTCTAGAACAGGGGTGCCCATTACGTCGATCGCGAGCTACCAGTCGACCGCGGGGGGTGTGTCAGTCGATCTCCAGCCAGGCTTTTAAAAAATATAGACCTAAAAATTAGTGATCATCAATCTTCACCAAGACGTCACTTAAATGACATTCACGGTACCGGAGGGTCTTGTGAGATGACGCTGGCTGCTGCAAGATCATTATTATTAAAAATGACCGAGAGGAAGGCGAGAAACACTTTTTATTTCAACAGACTCTCGCGCCGTACCTTCCGTCAAAACTCTAAAGGCCGACTGCACATTTCCTATCTTCACAATAAAAGCCCTGCTTCATGCTGCCTGCGCTAACTAAATACAGAGTCTGGGAAAACTGGCGTGCACAAGCGATCCCTCAGAAAGCTGGCGTGCACATCACTTGTGCACGCCAGCTTTCCGAGACTCTTATTTTGACACAGATGTCCATATAGCCGTGAATGGTGCTGGAACAAAACGTCCTCTACATTGCGTGACGTCACGCGAACGCGTCATTATACCGCGACGTTTTAGCATGATACTTCCGCGCGAAATTGAAAATTGCAATTTAGTAAACTAAACTGGCCGTTTTGGCATGTGTTGCAATGTTAATATTTCATCATTGATATATCAACTATCAGACTGCGTGGTCGGTAGTAGTGGCTTTCAGTAAGCCTTTAAAATCAATCAATCAATCAATCAATGTTTACTTATATAGCCCTAAATCACTAATGTCTCAAAGGGCTGCACAAACCACTACGACATCCTCGGTAGGCCCACATAAGGGCAAGGAAAACTCACACCCAGTGGGACGTCGGTGACAATGTTGACTATGAGAACCTTGGAGAGGAGGAAAGCAATGGATGTCGAGCGGGTCTAACATGATACTGTGAAAGTTCAATCCATAATGGATCCAACACAGTCGCAAGAGTCCAGTCCAAAGCGGATCCAACACAGCAGCGAGAGTCCCGTTCACAGCGGAGCCAGCAGGAAACCATCCCAAGCGGAGGCGGATCAGCAGCGCAGAGATGTCCCCAGCCGATACACAGGCGAGCAGTACATGGCCACCGGATCGGACCGGACCCCCTCCACAAGGGAGAGTGGGACATAGGAGAAAAAGAAAAGGGGTTTAAAAAGGGAGTCTATTTAAAGGCTAGAGTATACAAATGAGTTTTAAGGTGAGACTTAAATGTTTCTACTGAGGTGGCATCTCGAACTGTTACCGGGAGGGCATTCCAGAGTACTGGAGCCCGAAATGAAAACGCTCTATAGCCCGCAGACTTTTTTTGGGCTTTGGGAATCACTAATAAGCCGAAGTCCTTTGGACGCAGATTTCTTGCCGGGACATATGGTACAATACAATCGGCAAGATAGGCTGGAGCTAGACCGTGTAGTATTTTATACGTAAGTAGTAAAACCTTAAAGTCACAGGAAGCCAGTGCAGGTGAGCCAGTACAGGCGTAATGTGATCAAACTTTCTTGTTCTTGTCAAAAGTCTAGCAGCCGCATTTTGTACCAACTGTAATCTTTTAATGCTAGACATGGGGAGACCCGAAAATAATACGTTACAGTAATCGAGGCGAGACGTAACAAACGCATGGATAATGATCTCAGCGTCTTTAGTGGACAAAATGGAGCGAATTTTAGCGATATTACGGAGATGAAAGAAGGCCGTTTTAGTAACGCTTTTAATCTGTGACTCAAAGGAGAGAGTTGGGTCAAATTAAACACCCAGATTCTCCAACGGACAAAAATAATGGCGATGTATAGCAAGTGCAGTGTTTTTTTGTTTTTTTTTTGTGAATATCCCTGTCACCATTAAGAGGGGAGTCTGTGATGAACAGATGTTTGGGGAGAAGTGCTTGTGGCTCTCGCTGTCACGTTTGTGATTAATAACAACCCCAATGTGTCATGTTGGCCTGAAGACTTTTAAATTGTGAAATGTCAAACTTCCTTTGTGCCATGTTGTCTCTTCCTCCCCTGGAAATAAAAGCTAATGAAAATTTAGATTACAGTGGTCGCTCTCAAGTCGAGTCCGAGAGAGACCTTTTTTCCCAATAGTAGATAATGAATCGTTTGTTCCAGGGTCAAACTGTGACCATCATTAAACCTTTTTGCTGTACGTGTTATGGTTTGTACAGGGGAAGAAGACCTCACGAACAACAGGAACGTAGTTAACTCTATCTTTATTTATAGACATGTAAAAGATATATATATAAATAAGAAAATAATATAATAAACCAGGGAATGAAGTGTGACTGATCCAAAAGTGCCCCAAGTGGAGGAGTTCAAGTACCTAGGAGTCTTGTTCACGAGTGAGGGAAGAGTGGATCGTGAGATCGACAGGCGGATCGGTGCGGCGTCTTCAGTAATGCGGACGTTGTACCGATCCGTTGTGGTGAAGAAAGAGCTGAGCCGGAAGGCAAAGTTCTCAATTTACCGGTCGATCTACGTTCCCATCCTCACCTATGGTCATGAGCTTTGGGTCATGACCGAAAGGATAAGATCACAGGTACAAGCGGCCGAAATGAGTTTCCTCCGCCGTTTGGCGGGGCTCTCCCTTAGAGATAGGGTGAGAAGGTACCTACGCTCCCGCATACATACACAAATACAGTACATACCTACATACTCAATGTTCGTACATCCACACTCACATTCTCTGTACAAACATACATATATACATACTGTACATATACAAGTACGTATACATACATATATACATACTGTACATATACAAGTACGTATACATACATATATACATACTGTACATATACAAGTACATATACATACATATATACATACTGTACATATACATTCACGGTACAAACATACATATATACATACTGTACATATACAAGTACATATACATACATACACTAATGCATATAATCGCGTTTCATCAAACATAAATGATCATTGTTACCCTGGAGTAAACTGGGTAACATGTGGCACACCGACAAAGCTTAACCTCTTGTTACTATAACAATCTACAAGGTTAATATAGCTGGCTTCTCTTTCTTGCCCTGCGTTTTTCTGCTTTCTTTTGTATCTCTAGTTATCATTACGTATATATGTAATGATAACTATTGAACCTCTATTATTGTTGATAATAGAGGTAAATTATTGGTATTGTTCATTATCAATAGTGGTATTTCTATTGGTAACAGTTCGAGATGCTACCTCAGTAGAAGCATTTAAGTCTCACCTTAAAACTCATCTGTATACTCTAGCCTTTAAATAGACCTCCTTTTTAGACCAGTTGATCTGCCGCTTCTTTTCTTTCTCCTATGTCCCCCCCTCCCTTGTGGAGGGGGTCCGGTCCGATGACCATGGATGAAGTACTGGCTGTCCAGAGTCGAGACTCAGGATGGACCGCTCGTCGGGACCCAGGATGGACCGCTCGCCTGTATCGGTTGGGGACATCGCTACGCTGCTGATCCGCCTCCGCTTGAGATGGTTTCCTGTGGACGGGACACTCGCTGCTGTCTTGGAGCCACTATGGATTGAACTTTCACAGTATCATGTTAGACCCGCTCGACATCCATTGCTTTCGGTCCCCTAGAGGGGGGGGGTTGCCCACATCTGAGGTCCTCTCCAAGGTTTCTCATAGTCAGCATTGTCACTGGCGTCCCACTGGATGTGAATTCTCCCTGCCCACTGGGTGTGAGTTTTCCTTGCCCTTTTGTGGGTTCTTCCGAGGATGTTGTAGTCGTAATGATTTGTGCAGTCCTTTGAGACATTTGTGATTTGGGGCTATATAAATAAACATTGATTGATTGATTGATTGATATTGCTCCATTTGTAGTGTAATAATGTTCACTGTCATTTCTGTATTATCATTGATTTCACTAACTGCCTCTTTGCTATCACTTTTACCATCATATTTGTACATATCCTATATGCTGATGTTGCTCTATTGTTGTTATTGTTGTGTTTGCTGTTGTTGTTTTTGTCTCTCTGTCTTATCCCCCTCTTGTCCCAACAATTTCCCCCTCTGTCTTCCTTTTTTTTCTCTTTCTATCACCTCCTGCTCCGGCCCGGCTGCACCAAATGATAATAAAAATACATTTAATACAGTCAAATACAAACAAGGCAACAAGAGAAGATTCCAACACTTCTCTTTTGTAAATTAAATTTGTTATGGGCATCAACATTAACATCAACTATATGATTTGCCAGAGACAGGACAAAAAAATAACAAAAAAACGTCAGCACCTGTACAAATACACGTCCTGGCAGACAAGAACATTCTAGAAGCTTCCCTCAGGCAGAAAGTCCTCTAATTGCGGCTTTCTCCGTGAAAGAGCCGCTCACTTTGCCGTAAGGGAAACAAAACCCGAAATAAAAACGACTGGAGACTTTGAGTCAGTCTTTTATAAGCTGAAAGGTGTTGTTAAAGAGCCCCAAAAGGCAGCACTAGCCAGTTAAAGACTACAAAAACGAGCACAGTGACTCCTATCCACCTCTAATACATTCAAAACAAACAAGTATACGAACAGGAGTTTAATTGATTCAACTTTACGAGGTTTTTTTTTAGCAGTGGTACTTTTATTGCAATGGTTCTACGCTACGAAATCAATTAGATAGTGATTCTTCAGCCGGGATGTTCAATGGAAACATCTCAAAATTAAAAATATTCAGACTGTCAATTATGGGAGTAAATACTCATATTAAATAAACATACACATGTCGTTGTTTATTTTCTAGACTCATGTAAACAGGGTTGTACGGTATACCGGTATTAGTATAGTACAACGATACTAGTGAATCAGATTTGGTACTCTTAAAAAGTACCGACATCAATTTCTAAAGGATATCACCACATGGGCTCAGGAAGACTTCAGAAAACCACTGTCACTAAATACAGTTCGTCGCTACATCTGTAAATGCAAGTTAAAGCTTTACTATGCAAAGCGAAAGCCATTTATCAACAACATCCAGAAACGCCGCCAGCTTCTCTGGGCGGTAGATCATCTAAGATGGACTGATGCAAAGTGGAAAAGTGTTCTGTGGTCTGACGAATCCACATTTCAAATTTTTTGGGGGGAAATATCCGACATCGTGTCATCTGGACCAAAGGGGAAGCGAACCATCCAGACTGTTATCGACGCAAAGTTCAAAAGCCAGCATCTGTGATGGTATGGGGGTGCATTAGTGCACATCTGTGAAGGCGCCATTAATGCTGAAAGGTACATACAGGTTTTGCAACAACATATCTGCCATCTAAGTGCCGTCTTTTTCATGGACGCCCCTGCTAATTTAGGCAAGACAATGCCAAACCACATTCAGCACATGTTACAACAGCGTGGCTTCGTAAAAAAAGAGTGCAGGTACTTTCCGGGCCCGCCTTCAGTCCAGACTTATCTCCCATCGAAAATGTGTGGCGCATTATGAAGCGTAAAATACGACAGCGGAGACCCCGGACTGTTGAACGACTGAAGCTCTACATAAAACAAGAATGGGAAAGAATTCCACTTTCAAAGCTTCAACAATTAGTTTCCTCGGTTCCCAAACTTTTATTGAGTGTTGTTAAAAGAAAAGGTGATGTAACACAGTGGTGAACATGCCCTTTCCCAACTACTTTGTCACGTGTTGCAGCCATGAAATCCTAAGTTAATCATTATTTGCAAAAAAAAATCAAGTTTATGAGTTTGAACATCAAATATCTTGTCTTTGTAGTGCATTCAATTGAATATGGGTTGAAAATGATTTGCAAACTATTGTATTCCGTTTATATTTACATCTAACACAATTTCCCAACTCATATGGAAACGGGGTTTGTACAAGCAGACACTGTGTGTAGACAGAAAAGGGAAAACGGACGCATTTTGGCTTAAAAACTAACAATAAAGGTACATTTTTTAACACTGAAAATGCCCCCAGGAAATGGTGCGCTTACCCCAAATAAACCAGAAAAAAAGGCCACTTGCCAGCTGGACCAAAAGAATATATAGCATGATACATGCAGCACGTCATGCAAGTTAGTACAACTACAGTACATACACTGTCTGGCTGGCTGTGTACAAACAAAACATGAAATGTTGGCTAATACTTTACAGATCCATCCATCCATCCATCTTCTTCCGCGTATCCGAGGTCGGGTCGCGGGGGCAGCAGCCTAAGCAGGGAAGCCCAGACTTCCCTCTCCCCAGCCACATCGTCTAGCTCTTCCCGGGGGATCCCGAGGCGTTCCCAGGCCAGCCGGGAGACATAGTCTTCCCAACGTGTCCTGGGTCTTCCCCGTGGCCTCCTACCGGTTGGACGTGCCCTAAACACCTCCCTAGGGAGGCGTTCGGGTGGCATCCTGACCAGATGCCCGAACCACCTCATCTGGCTCCTCTCGATGTGGAGGAGCAGCGGCTTTACTTTGAGTTCCTCCCGGATGGCAGAGCTTCTCACCCTATCTCTAAGGGAGAGCCCCGCCACACGGCGGAGGAAACTCATTTCGGCCGCTTGTACCCGTGATCTTATCCTTTCGGTCATGACCCAAAGCTCATGACTATAGGTGAGGATGGGAACGTGGATCGACCGGTAGATTGAGAGCTTTGCCTTCCGGCTCAGCTCCTTCTTCACCACAACGGATCGATACAACGTCCGCATTACTGAAGACGCCGCACCGATCCGCCTGTCGATCTCACGATCCACTCTTCCCCCACTCGTGAACAAGACTCCTAGGTACTTGAACTCCTCCACTTGGGGCAGGGTCTCCTCCCCAACCCAGAGATGGCACTCCACCCTTTTCCGGGAGAGAACCATGGACTCGGATTTGGAGGTGCTGATTCTCATTCCGGCCGCTTCCCACTCGGCTGCGAACCGATCCAGTGAGAGCTGAAGATCCCGGCCAGATGAAGCCAACAGGACCACATCGTCTGCAAAAAGCAGAGATCAAATCCCGCGGCCACCAAACCGGATCCCGTCAACGCCTTGACTGCGCCTAGAAATTCTGTCCATAAAAGTTACGAACAGAATCGGTGACAAAGGACAGCCTTGGCAGAGTCCAACCCTCACTGGAAACGTGTCCGACTTACTGCCGGCAATGCGGACCAAGCTCTGACACTGATCGTACAGGGAGCGGACCGCCACAATAAGACAGTCCGACACCCCATACTCTCTGAGCACTCCCCACAGGACTTCCCGAGGGACACGGTTGAATGCCTTCTCCAAGTCCACAAAGCACATGTAGACTGGTTGGCCAAACTCCCATGCACCCTCAAGAACCCTGCCGAGAGTACAGGGCTGGTCCACAGTTCTTCGACCAGGACGAAAACCACACTGTTCCTCCTGAATCCGAGGTTCGACTATCCGGCGTAGCCTCCTCTCCAGTACACCTGAATAAACCTTACCAGGAAGGCTGAGGAGTGTGATCCCACGATAGTTGGAACACACCCTCCGGTCCCCCTTCTTACTTTACAGATACTGTAATATAGTTGGTCATCTTTTTCAGTCAGTACAGATTGGTGTCATATGGCAGTGTTGTGCATTACAAACGCAAATGCATTTTGTGTTGTTGTTGAAGCTAGCCATATATAATCCCTTTCCGTAGTTAGCTTTTACGGCTAATACCAAAACATGCCGATGTGTTACTACAATAGAAAAAGAGTTCCTCAGTGTTTGCTCTTACAATAGCAATGTTGCTACAGTTTGGTTATTATACAGGTTACAGAACATAAATGGAGTATTGTTGATGTTTTTTTTATTGCATTTTTAAAGTGATTTAGAGGTAGAACTGATTACTCCCATTAGCTGCATTGCTAGCCACATAGAAAGAGACAATTTTTAAATATTAGAAAGCCAAAAAAATACAGTTTCATCTCCTTGTCTATCAAAATGATTGGAAGGATAGGCAAAATTCCAGAAAAAAAGTGCAGTTCTCCTTTCTGTGTTGGGCTACAGTAAAGAATTAAGTTATGAGTTAGAATTAGGGTTGGAAATAAATCAAATACTTCTTACCATTAATGCGACTTCTTGAACAGGTGCGGTAGAAACCGGACGGATGGATGGAGGAAAATGCATGACAATGTTTTGTATTTTGAACGTTATTTTTGACACTGTGATTACCAGCGGAATTATTCATTACTTATCGTGTTAAGCAATGTCAGCTAAGATTTATCCGAGAGCCAGGTGCAGTCATCAAAAGAGCCACATCTGGCTCTAGAGCCATAGGTTCCCTACCCCTGCTCTATACAGTGGGTGAAATGAATATATGCATGAATATCTACATGAAGAAACAGGGTGGTTGGAGGAATGTGTTATTGGGCAGTTATGAGGGTCAATGAAAGAATCTGGGTATTATCTTCGACCCAACTCTCCTTTGAGTCACACATTAAAAGCGTTACTAAAACGGCCTTCTTTCATCTCCGTAATATCGCTAAAATTCGCTCCATTCTGTCCACTAAAGACGCCGAGATCATTATCCATGGGTTTGTTACGTCTCGCCTCGACTACTGTAACGTATTATTTTCGGGTCTCCCCATGTCTAGCATTAAAAGATTACATTTGGTACAAAATGCTGCTGCTAGACTTTTGACAAGAACAAAAAAGTTTGATCACATTACGCCTGTACTGGCTTCCTTAAAGATGTGACTTTAAGGTTTTACTACTTACGTATAAAATACTACACGGTCTAGCTCCATCCTATCTTGCCGATTGTATTGTACCATATGTCCCGGCAAGAAATCTGCGTTCAAAGCACTCCGGCTTATTAGTGATTCCCAAAGCCCAAAAAAAGTCTGCGGGCTATAGAGCTTTTTCATTTCGGGCTCCAGTACTCTGGAATGCCCTCCCGGTAACAGTTCGAGATGCCACCTCAGTAGAAGCATTTAAGTCTCACCTTAAAACTCATTTGTATACTCTAGCCTTTAAATAGACTCCCTTTTTAGACCAGTTGATCTGCCGTTTCTTTTCTTTTTCTTCTATGTCCCACTCTCCCTTGTGGAGGGGGTCCGGTCCGATCCGGTGGCCATGTACTGCTTGCCTGTGTATCGGCTGGGGACATCTCTGCGATGCTGATCCGCCTCCGCTTGGGATGGTTTCCTGCTGGCTCCGCTGTGAACGGGACTCTTGCTGCTGTGTTGGATTCGCTTTGGACTGGACTCTCGCGACTGTGTTGGATCCATTGTGGATTGAACTTTCAGAGTATCATGTTAGACCCGCTCGACATCCATTGCTTTCCTCCTCTCCAAGGTTCTCATAGTCATCATTGTCACCGACGTCCCACTGGGTCATTATTGTCACCGATGTCCCACTGGGTGTGAGTTTTCCTTGCCCTTATGTGGGCCTACCGAGGATGTTGTGGTGGTTTGTGCAGCCCTTTGAGACACTAGTGATTTAGGGCTATATAAGTAAACATTGATTGATTGATTGAATGGGGCCGTCCGTTCAGGGTGATTATGGCCCTGGGGAAGAATCTGTTCTTTAGTTTGTTTTTCTTGGTTTTTATGCACCTGTAGCGCTTCCCAGAGGACAGCAGGTGGAACAGGTCAGAGCTAGGGTGGGTGCTGTCCTTGATGATGGCACTGGCTCTGTTGAGGCAGCGGGAGGTGTAGATGTCCATCAGAGAGGGGAGAGGGCGGCTGATGATCTTCTGGGCCGTCTTGACCACTCTTTGCAGCCTCTACCTGTCTGCTGCCGTACCATACTGTAATACAGTAGGTCAGCAGGCTCTCGATGGACGAGCGGTAGAAGGTCAGCAGCAGGTCAGGCTTCAGGTTGTTCTTCCCGAGGACTCTCTGGAAATGTAGCCGCTGCTGAGCCTTCTTGACGATTGATGCGGTGTTGACTGTCCAGGAAAAGTCGTTAAAAGATGTGGACTCCAAGGTACCTGAAGGAGTGGACTCTCTCCACACGCTCGCCGTTGATGTAGAGGGCGGCAGGGTCGGTGCTGAAGTCGACGATGATCTCTCTGGTCTTGCTGGAGTTGAGAGCGAGGTTGTTTTTTTCCTTAGACCAGGCCGTCAGCTTCAGGACCTCCTCCCTGTAGACAGCCTTGTCACCTACGATCATGTGGTTGCCATAGAAAAAAACTAAACCGTTTTTTTTTTTAAGAAGGGCCTAAAACGAACAAACAAAAAACATAAACAACAACAAAACTGTGTTGGATCCATTATGGATTGAACTTTCACAGTATCATGTTAGACCCGCTCGACACCCATTGCTTTCCTCCTCTCCAAGGTTCTCACAGTCATCATTGTCACCGACGTCCCACTGGGTGTGAGTTTTTTCCTTGCCCTTATGTGGGCCTACCGAGGATGTCGTAGTGGTTTGTGCAGCCCTTTGAGACACTAGTGATTTCGGGCTATATAAGTAAACATTGATTGATTGATTGATTGATTGAAAACTTATAATTGAGGGCTATATCTAAAGTTGATGTCGAGATTATTGTGTCAAAAGTAAAAGTATACATATATTTTTTAACACTTTATTTCTGAGTAGAGGCATAAATGTATATTTTTATACATATATCGTACTGTTTTTTTGTTTTTTTTATTAAAAATATCAAAATGGCCCCCGCTTTTTTTGATTTTTCAGTGTGTGGCCCTCAGTGAAAAAAATTTGGACACCCCTGACTTAAAGGGGAACATTATCACAAATTCAAAAGGGTTAAAAACAATAAAAATCAGTTCCCGGTGGCTTGTTGTATTTTTTGAATTTTTTTTCAAAATTTTACCGGTCTCGGAATATCCTTAAGTAAAGCTTTAAAGTGCCTTATTTTCGACTCTCTGCGAAGACACTGGCCGTTTCCCTGTGACGTCACACAGTGCTGCCAATGTAAACAAACAATGGGAATACCACAGCAAGATATAGCGAAATTAGCTCGGATTCAAACTCGGATTTCAGCGACTTAAGCGATTCAACAGATTACGCATGTATTGAAACAGATGGTTGGAGTATGAAAATATTGAAGAAGAAACTGAAGCTATTGAGCGAATAGCTATTGACGCTATTCATAGCCATAGCGTGGCCGAAGAGCTGCGTTAGCATCGCCGGTAAAATGTGCGGACCAAACGATCAGGACTTTCGCATCTTGTGACACTGGAGCAACTTAAATCCGTCGATTGGTAAGTGTTTGTTTCGCATTAAATGTGGGTGGAAGGAAACGTAATATAGTTGCAAATGCATCTACAGGTTATCCATACATCTCTGTTCCATGTCTGCTTTAGCACCGCCGGTAAATAGCATGTTAGCATCGATTAGCGTAGCATGTTAGTGTAACAGAGGTAATTTATGATCTCAATTGCTTACTGTCTTACTACTGTTTTTGTTTTAATGTCATTTTATTTTAATGTCATTTTATCTAATTTATTACATTCAGACATTATGTAATCAATCAATGTTTATTTATATAGCCCCAAATCACAAATGTCTCAAAGGACTGCACAAATCATTACGACTACAACATCCTCGGAAGAACCCACAAAAGGGCAAGGAAAACTCACACCCAGTGGGCAGAGAGAATTCACATCCAGTGGGACGCCAGTGACAATGCTGACTATGAGAAACCTTGGAGAGGACCTCAGATGTGGGCAACCCCCCCCCCCCTCTAGGGGACCGAAAGCAATGGATGTCGAGCGGGTCTAACATGATACTGTGAAAGTTCAATCCATTGTGGCTCCAACACAGCCGTGACTCTTTATTTCGCAATTTTTATTATTCTAAGTTCAGTACTGTCATTTCCTACATTTTTATGGTCATTGAACGTCACATGTCACAGCAGACTTGCAGGCTGAGACACACGTGTCGTCAGTCTGTTGTCTTCCACGTGACGGTAAGTTGCGCTCTCTGAATTAGCTTTCAGCTAACTCATTAGCAGGCTAGCTGTAAGCCTAAAAGAGAAGTATTTATGTTAAGTTTTGTTTTGTTTTATTTCTGTACAGATGTATGGATGTTGAGAAGGCTGATTGGAGACTCACTATGATTGTTTTCACCAGGTACTGTGTATTATTTTGTCGTGTGTTAATGTGTTAGTCAGTCTGTTGTCTTCCACGTGACGATTTATGGATGTTAAGAAGGCTGATTGGAGACTCACTATGATTGTTTTCACCAGAATAAACCATGTTTCAGTCGGAAGAATGACTGGGTGTCGTCTTTTGGGGAAAAACACAACGCAAAGGAGTACTACATCGCTACATTAGCATCGATTAGCTGGCAGTCAACATCAACAAAACTCACCTTTGTGATTTCGTTGACTATCGTTGCAAATGCATCTGCAGGTTATCCATACATCTCTGTGCCATGTCTGCTTTAGCATCGCCGGTCAAATGTGGAGAGACTCCCGCACATTCAATGGGGGTCTGGCGGCAGATTTTTTGCCAGTGGTGCAACTTGAATCCCTCCCTGTTAGTGTTGTTACACCCTCCGACAACACACCGACGAGGCATGATGTCTCCAAGGTTCCAAAAAATAGTAAAAAAAACGGAAAATAACAGAGCTGAGACCCGGTGTTTGTAATGTGTTGAAAATGAAAATGGCGGGTGTGTTACCTCGGCGACGTCACATTGTGATGTCATCGCCTCCAGCCCGATAAACAAAAAGGCGTTTAATTCGGCAAAATTCACCCATTTAGAGTTCGGAAATCGGTTAAAAAAATAGATGGTCTTTTTTCTGCACCATCAAGGTATATATTGACGCTTACATAGGTCTGGTGATAATGTTCCCCTTTAAGGTAAACATCCTTTGAATCTGAATCTGTACTTGTTTGTCTGTGACCTGCACACTAATATTCTTGGTCGCTATGCAGATCATGTGTCTTATTGTGTCCTCCCTACAGAAACATTATGATGGATGTTCTCCAATCAGTGGTCACATTAATATCATCAGCTCTGACATCAAACAATCATTCAGCGCACTCACACGCTAATATCCCGCAGTGGTTGGAGCTCGTGACCGGCATTAGTTTCGTGCGGCAAGATGGCGTACGCGGAAGCAAAGCAGGAATTAAAAGATGAAAAGAACGATGTTGTAAAGTAAGGAACTGTGCTAAAAACGTTGCATTTTGTAACAGACTCCTGCCGTCGTCGTGCGGGTTCCATGGACCATCAAGGAAGGACATTGCTTTGCAGGTTTGACACTTGTTCATTTTTCAATAACACAAGCTTTGTCTTTTGGTCGGCTCGCTTTTCAGCTGCTCTTCTCTTGCTCGCTTTCAGTCGGCCGCGTCTTCGCCGCTGTTTTCGGCCCACTCTCATGAGTTTCTGCTGCTGGCTCTCCTACTCCTTCTACCATGATCACTCCTCCTTCTACCCTTTTATACAGATAGAGGAGAAATGTCAATTGATTGCCGCGGCGGCGCTCCCGGCACGCCCCGCCTCTCCGCTCATCCGCATTCTCCGCCTCCTTGCCGCCATCTAGGGTAGGGCTGAAACGTGCCCTGCCCCGCTGTCGGCCCGTCGGCTGCGCCTCCCCACACATTTATTTTAGGGCGGCATAGCTCGGTTGGTAGAGCGGCCGTGCCAGCAACTTGAGGGTTGCAGGTTCGATTCCTAGTCACTGCCGTTGTGTCCTTGGGCAAGACACTTTACCCACCTGCTCCCAGTGCCACCCACACTGGTTTAAATGTAACTTAGATATTGGGTTTCACAATGTAAAAGCGCTTTGAGTCACTAGAGAAAAGCACTATATAAATATAATTCACTAATTCATTTCACTTAGGGTTTAGTTTATTATCAAGGTTTGGCTTCAATGATAGGGTTGAGGTTAGTGTGTCCTTTTTTTCACTTCCAATACAATATAATCATTGAAACCTTGCGTATTGGACGATACCGATATTGAGTTGATACGATATCAGCACAAATCATGCATACTTTAACTATTTTGTAGTGTGGGATGTTAGTAAATTTTTGATCAAGTAAAATTAGTCAGAGAACAATGGCAGGTATGAGAAACACTAACGTATGTATTTACTATCTGGCATGGACTTATGCTGTCTTTAAGATGAAGTGTAGAGGTTATTTGTGTTTGTCACGAACCTTATTGGCCACGATGATTTATTAAAGTACGCTTATGACGCAGGAAGTTGAACGGTGCGGACACGTTTGTTACTGGATACTTTTTTAATGCACTTCTGCCTTGGAGACTTTTTATGTGTGAGTTATATTAAGTTAAAGTACCAATGATTGTCACTTATTGTCAATTATTCTCTCCATTTGACCCATGGGAGGCGAGGGGAGCAGTGAGCAGCAGCGGTGGCCGCGCCCGGGAATCATGCAACTATGATTATTTGATACATGTTTATATTGACACATTTCTGACTGCGATATTGTTCTAACTAATTAACTAATATTTACTAATATTAGAGTATTTCTGATTTCTGATTCTGATTCACTTAAGGACACAATACGTGTGTCTATCTTATGTGCTAGTGTGTGCTAAGCTGTTGTGTAGCTGCTAGCTCCTAGTATTGTTGGCACTCAGTCTGTCATACACATTGCTGCAGTTTGACGCCTATGGAGCAGCGTGTATTGATGCCATCCATCCATCCATTTTCTACCGCTTATTCCAGGGGTGCCCATTACGTCGATCGCGAGCTACCAGTCGACCGCGGGGGGTGTGTCAGTCGATCTCGAGCCAGGCTTTTAAAAAAAATAGACCTAAAAATTAGTGATCATCAATCTTCACCAAGACGTCACTTAAATGACATTCACGGTACCGGAGGGTCTTGTGAGATGACGCTGGCTGCTGCAAGATCATTATTATTAAAATATGACCGAGAGGAAGGCGAGAAACACTTTTTATTTCAACAGACTCTCGCGCCGTACCTTCCGTCAAAACTCTAAAGGCCGACTGCACATTTCCTATCTTCACGATAAAAGCCCTGCTTCATGCTGCCTGCGCTAACTAAATACAGAGTCTCGGAAAACTGGCGTGCACAAGCGATCCCTCAGAAAGCTGGCGTGCACATCACTTGTGCACGCCAGCTTTCTGAGACTCTTATTTTGTTAGCGCGGGCAGCATGAAGCAGGGCTTTTATTGTGAAGATAGGAAATGTGCAGTCGGCCTTTAGAGTTTTGACGGAAGGGACGGCGCGAAAGTCTGTTGAAATAAAAAGTGTTTCTCGCCTTCCTCTCTGTCATTTTTTCATAATAATGATCTGGCAGCAGCCAGCGTCATCTCACAAGACCCTCGGCTGCCGTGAATGTCAATCAAGCAAGCTACGGAATTTGCCGCCAATGTTTTTCTTGTAAAGTGTATGGAAGCTGGATGAATTAGATGCCAAAAACCAACCACTTTCATGTGGTATTGTACAGAAAGGACAACTTTTTTTCTCCTCCATTTGAAAATGTGGGCGTTATCATTACTGTCTGATTCCAATCAATGCAAGTCATCAGAATCAGGTAATACACCAACTTATATTCTTGTCTTTGTGAAAGAAAGACATCTATATGTGTTACACATGCTTGTATTATCATTAAACACATTTAACTTGTTTACAAAAATGTCTCTTTCATAAATAAATAAATATAAATGATATATATAAATGAGGTAGATCCCCTCGAGTTGGTCAATTGAAAAGTAGCTCGCCTGCAGAAAAAGTGTGGGCACCCCTGGCTTATTCCTTTTGGGGTCGCGGGGGGCGCTGGTACCTATCTCAGCTACAATCAGGCGGAAGGCGTAGTACACCCTGGACAAGTCGCCACCTCATCGCAGGTATTGATGCCATGCATATGGAAACTTTTAGTGAACAAGTTAGGACATAAATCATGGTCCCAATCAATTTTCCCTGCACATTTTTTCATATGTGTGAGCAAACGCCAAGACTCCTTGAGCATTCAGTGGCGCACATGTGAGCGACGGCAGACGTGCTCACTGTTATGCGCTTATCTTTTTATTGGATTGTGTGCGCAGCCTAGATTTGCCGTGAGCAGTGTGCGATTGTACAGGCGCGTACCTTAGAGGGAACGTTGGTCCCAATATGGAAAAACATTGCACCTAATAGAGAATGACTCATTTGCACCCCCTGGTGGTGAAATCTATCAAAATTAGGGTGGTCCCAAAAAGGAGGGATTATTCAAATTGACTGTGTGCAGGTTTTAAAAGTGCTCCCCCTCTGGTCAACATATGAAATAACAAGTGTGTAAAAATGTGAAGTGCCCCCTCCTCTGTCCAACATATGTAATAATAAGTCTGTGTAAGAAATTGGAATGTGCCGCCTTTGGCCAAAATAAAAAATAAAAACATTTAAAAAAAAAAAAATATATATATATATATATATATATATATATATATATATATATATATGTATATATATATGTATATAGAGACATACTGTAATAACTTGAAGTAAATAATGAAGATTAAAAAACAATTAAAGGGGAACATTATCACAATTTCAATTTCAAGTGGCTTGTTGTATTTTTCAAAATTTTTTTCAAAATTTTACCCGTCTTGGAATATCCCTAAATAAAGCTTTAAAGTGCCTTATTTTCGCTATCTTCGAAACCACTATCAATTTTCCTGTGACGTCATACAGTGCTGCCGATGTAAACAATGGGAATACCACAGCAAGATATAGTGACATTAGCTCGGATTCAAACTCGGATTTCAGCGATTCAACAGATTACGCATGTATTGAAACAGATGGTTGGAGTATGAAAGTATTGAAGAAGAAACTGAAGCTATTGCGCGAATAGCTATTGACGCTATTCATAGCCATAGCATGGCCGAATAGCTGCGTTAGCATCGCCGGTTAAATGTGCGGATCAAATGATCAGGACTTTTGCATCTTGTGACACTGGAGCAACTTAAATCCGTCGGTTGGTAAGTGTTTTTTTCACATTAAATGTGGGTGGAAGGAAACGTAATATAGTTGCAAATGCATCTGCAGGTTATCCATACATCTCTGTGCCATGTCTGCTTTAGCACCGCCGGTAAATAGCATGTTAGCATCGATTAGCTGGCAGTCAACATCAACAAAACTCACCTTTGTGATTTCGTTGACTATCATTGCAAATGCATCTGCAGGTTATCCATACATCTCTGTGCCATGTCTGCTTTAGCATCGCCGGTCAAATGTGGAGACACTCTGGCACATTTAATGGGGGTCTGGCGGCAGACACTTTCACATATTCGGGCCAGTGGTGCAACTTGAATCCCTCCCTGTAAGTGTTGTCACACCCTCCGACAACACACCGACGAGGCATGATGTCTCCAAGGTTCCAAAAAATAGTCAAAAAAACGGAAAATAACAGAGCTGAGACCCGGTGTTTGTAATGTGTTGAAAATGAAAATGGCGGGTGTGTTACCTCGGCGACGTCACATTCTGACGTCATCGCCTCCAGCTCGGTAAACAGAAAGGCGTTTAATTGGCCAAAATTCACCCATTTAGAGTTCGGAAATCGGTTAAAAAAATATATGGTCTTTTTTCTGCACCATCAAGGTATATATTGACGCTTACATAGGTCTGGTGATAATGTTCCCCTTTAAAAATAAAAAATATTCCCCGCCCCCATAATAATTAACTAATAGCAGTCTTTTTCTCACAATGAGTCGACATTTTTCTTATAAAATTGGGAACAATTTCTCATAATCTTTCTGTTTCTGTAATATTGCAATATTTTCTCGTGAAATTCTTACTTTTTTATGTAAAACTATGACTTTTTTATGCCAAATAGTGACATTTGTCATACAAAATTCTGACTTTTATCAAAATATTGCAATTTTTTTGTTGTTCTTGTAAAATTTTCATTTCATTTCATTTTTGTTTATCTCATTCATTGATGTGCATTTAGAACGATAAATAATTATATCACAATTATACAATTTAAATTCACACAATTCCTGAGAAGGAGCAGGATGAAGAAAATCTTATAATTTCCTGCCCTCTTTGACATAATACATTATCTTACTTCATGAATATCATTTAAGCCTACACATATATCCGACGTCATACGCAAATACGGTATTAGCTTTCACTGCTATGCTGATGACACCCAACTCTACATGCCCCTAAAGCTGACCAACACGCCGGACTGTAGTCAGTTGGAAGCGTGTCTTAATGAAATTAAACAATGGATGTCCACTAACTTTTTGCAACTTAACGCCAAAAAAACGGAAATGCTGATTATCGGTCCTGCTAGACACCGACCTCTATTTAATAATACAACTTTAACATTTGACAACCAAATAATAAAACAAGGTGACTCGGTAAAAAATATGGGTATTATGTTCGACCCAACTCTCTCCTTTGAGTCACACATTAAAAGCGTTACTAAAACGGCCTTCTTTCATCTCCGTAATATCGCTAAAATTCGCTCCATTTTGTCCACTAAAGACGCCGAGATCATTATCCATGCGTTTGTTACGTCTCGTCTCGTTTACTGTAACGTATTATTTTCGCGTCTCCCCATGTCTAGCATTAAAAGATTACAGTTGGTACAAAATGTGGCTGCTAGACTTTTGACAAGAACAAGAAAGTTTGATCATATTACGCCTGTACTGGCTTCCTGTGCACTTAAGATGTGATTTTAAGGTTTTACTACTTACGTATAAAATACTACACGGTCTAGCTCCAGCCTATCTTGCCGATTGTATTGTACCATATGTCCCGGCAAGAAATCTGCGTTCAAAGGACTCCGGCTTATTAGTGATTTCTAGAGCCCAAAAAAAGTCTGCGGGCTATAGAGCGTTTTCCGTTCGGGCTCCAGTACTCTGGAATGCCCTCCCGGTAACAGTTCGAGATGCTACCTCAGTAGAAGCATTTAAGTCTCACCTTAAAACTCATCTGTATACTCTAGCCTTTAAATAGACCTCCTTTTTAGACCAGTTGATCTGCCGCTTCTTTTCTTTCTCCTATGTCCCCCCCTCCCTTGTGGAGGGGGTCCGGTCCGATGACCATGGATGAAGTACTGGCTGTCCAGAGTCGAGACCCAGGATGGACCGCTCGTCGGGACCCAGGATGGACCGCTCGCCTGTATCGGTTGGGGACATCTCTACGCTGCTGATCCGCCTCCGCTTGAGATGGTCTCCTGTGGACGGGACTCTCGCTGCTGTCTTGGATCCGCTTGAACTGAACTCTCGCGGCTGTGTTGGAGCCACTATGGATTGAACTTTCACAGTATCATGTTAGACCCGCTCGACATCCATTGCTTTCGGTCCCCTAGAGGGGGGGGGGTTGCCCACATCTGAGGTCCTCTCCAAGGTTTCTCATAGTCAGCATTGTCACTGGCGTCCCACTGGATGTGAATTCTCCCTGCCCACTGGGTGTGAGTTTTCCTTGCCCTTTTGTGGGTTCTTCCGAGGATGTCGTAGTCGTAATGATTTGTGCAGCCCTTTGAGACATTTGTGATTTGGGGCTATATAAATAAACATTGATTGATTGATTGAAATGTAATGAAAGAATCAAAAACAAAAAACACAACAAAAACACAACAAGTGCAAAACTTCATAAAGTATAAACCAAACCAAGAAAATTATAGTAATAATATAATATACACCTCACGGAATGATACGGAGCAAATACAAAACCAGACAAAAAAATAAGTAAAATAATAAATAAAAAACAAAATGTAAACACTTATGGCTGTCCATATGATCTTATTGTTCTATCTTTATATATTTTTTTCAATTGGAATATATTTTTACAGTTTTTTATCTCGTTGAGAAGAGAATTCCACAATTTTACCCCCACCACTGATGTACACATTTGTTTTAAAGTTGTCCTTGAATATTGTTGTTTGAAATGACCTTTTCTTCTATGCTCTGTATTCTCAGAAGTGATGACAAACATTTTTTTTGTAAATTTGCTGGTAATGTTTTACTTCTAGCCTTAAACATGACACACAATGTCTGTAGCTTTACTAGCTCCTGTAGTTTCAACAGTCCAGAGTTAATAAATAAAATGTTCTAAGTAATCTACTTTATGAATAATCCTTATAGCTCTTTTCTGTAATTGATACAATGCCTTTTATGTTACTCTTATAAGTGTTCCCCCACACTTCCACACAGTAGCTGATATATGGCAATATAAGTGCACAATACAATATGCGCATTGCCCTATATATTTTACCTTGTTTAATACAAAAATACTCTTAGACATATTTTTTCGTACAAAATAGTACAAATGTTTGAGTAAAATGACGACTTTTGTCATAACTTTTGCCAAGTAAAGTTCCGATTATTATTATAATATTGCCAAAATGTTAAAAGATTTCTTTTAAAATTGTGACTTTTGTCAGGTAAAATGACGACTCTTTTCATAAAATTGCCAAAATGTTGAGCTTTTATTGTAAAACCGCGTCTGTTATTGAGTAAAAGTTCAACTTTTATCATTATATTGCACAAATGTCGGGCTTCACGGTGGAAGAGGGGTTAGTGCGTCTGCCTCACAATACGAAGTTCCTGCAGTCCTGGGTTCAAATCCAGGCTCGGGATCTTTCTGTTTGCATGTTCCCCCCGTGAATGCGTGGGTTCCCTCCGGGTACTCCGGCTTCCTCCCACTTCCAAAGACATGCACCTGGGGATAGGTTGATTGGCAACACTAAATTGGCCCTAGTGTGTGAATGTTGTCTGTCTATCTGTGTTGGCCCTGCGATAAGGTGGCGACTTGTCCAGGGTGTACTCCGCCTTCCGCCCGATTGTAGCTGATAGGCGCCAGCGCCCCCCGTGACCCCAAAAGGGAATAAGCGGTAGAAAATGGATGGATGCACAAATGTCCAGTTTTTCGTGTACAATTCTGACTTGCGTTGAGTAAAATGACGACTTTTACTATAATACTGCCAAAGTTTTTTTTGTAAAATTTTGACCTTTTTCCTGTGAAATTCCAACGCATTTTCACAACAAGCTTTTTTCCATTTGCATTGCATGTATATATTATTAATGTTGTCGATAAAAAAAACTTTTATTTATCAAAAAAAGGGTGGTCCTAAAGAGGTAGGCATTTATCGGAGGTCTAAAGAAGGTAACAAATACAATAATGTGTGTGTGTGTGTGTGTGTGTGTGTGTGTGTGTGTGTGTGTGTGTGTGTGTGTGTGTGTGTGTGTGTGTGTGCGTGTGTGTGTGTGCGCCATTTCTTCCACAAACGTTCAACGGGATGCTAAATGTTGTATGCTATCTGAGATGCTGTGGTGAAGAAGGAGCTGAGCCGGAAGGCAAAGCTCTCAATTTACCGGTCGATCTACGTTCCCATCCTCACCTATGGTCATGAGTTTTGGGTAATGACCGAAAGGATAAGATCACGGGTACAAGCGGCAGAAATGAGTTTCCTCCGCCGTGTGGCGGGGCTCTCCCTTAGAGATAGGGTGAGAAGCTCTGCCATCCGGGAGGAACTCAAAGTAAAGCCGCTGCTCCTCCACATCGAGAGGAGCTAGATGAGGTGGTTCGGGCATCTGGTCAGGATGCCACCCGAACGCCTCCCTAGGGAGGTGTTTAGGGCACGTCCAACCGGTCGGAGGCCACGGGGAAGACACAGGACACGTTGGGAAGACTATGTCTCCCGGCTGGCCTGGGAACACCTCGGGATCCCCCGGGAAGAGCTAGACGAAGTGGCTGGGGAGAGGGAAGTCTGGGTTTCCCTGCTTAGGCTGCTGCCCCCGCGACCCGACCTCGGATAAGCGGAAGAAGATGGATGGATATCTGAAATGCTACACAGGAATGCTACTTCTTTCGGGGCTTTTAGTCATTCCTGAGTGTGATGAATAAGTTTGGCTCGGAACGTGTTCTCTGTTGTTTTTCTTGCCAAACACAATGGCAGTAATTAAAGTCGGCTTGGGGAAGAAAGGTTATCATTACCGCCTGGGCTGCTTCCATGCCAACCAAACTATTTACTGCTCAATGACAGCATTGTTCAAGTAGAATACTTCCATAATGTGGAAGAAAATAAACCCTAACTCAAACCTTAATCCTTAGCAAGTCCCAAAATCCTAACCAAAACACAATCCGAAACCCTTAAAATAATCCAAAACCTATCCTAACGCAAACCCTAACCAACGATCATCTAGCACAGGGGTAGGGAACCTATGGCTCTAGAGCCAGATGTGGCTCTTTTGATGACTGCATCTGGCTCTCAGATAAACCTTAGCTGACATTGCTTAAAACGATAAGTAATGAATAATTCCGCTGGTAATCACAGTTTGATAGATTGATTGATTGAAAGTTTTATTAGTGGATTGCACAGTACAGTACATATTCCGTACAATTGACCACTAAATGGTAACGCCCGAATATGTTTTTCAATTTGTTTAAGCAGGGGTTCCGCGTAAAACATTCTCATGCATTTTAATCCATCCATCCGTTTTCTACCCCACCAGTTCAAGAAGTCGAATTAAGAAGTATTTTATTTATTATTGGTGAGCTTCAGAATAAAACTATTTTTAAAGGGGAACATTATCACAATTTCAGAAGGGTTAAAACCAATAAAAATCAGTTCCCAGTGGCTTATTTTATTTTTCGAAGTTTTTTTCAAAATTTTATCCATCATGGAATATCCCGAAAAAAGGCTTTAAAGTGCCTGATTTTCGCTATCTGTAAATCCACCCGTCCATTTTCCTGTGACGTCACATAGTGATGCCAATACAAACAAACATAGCGGATAAAACAGCAAGATATAGCGACATTGACTCGGATTCAGACTTGGATTTCAGCGACTAAAGCGATTCAACAGATTACCTATGTAATGAAACAGATGTGTGGAGGCAGATAGCGAAAACGAAATTGAAGAAGAAACTGAAGCAATTGAGCGAATAGCTATTGAAGCTATTCGGCGATCGCCTTCTAACCAACGGTTGCATCTATTGACCACTGGAGCAACTTAAATCTGTCGATTGGTATGTGTTTGTTTGGCATTAAATGTGGGTGGAGGGAAAGGATGGATGCAAATATAGCTACAAATGTACATACAGCTAGCCTAAATAGCATGTTAGCATCGATTAGCTTGCAATCATGCTGTGACCAAATATGTCTGATTAGCACATAAGTCAATAACATCAACAAAACTCACCTTTGTGATTTTGTTGACTAAATCGTTGGAAATGCATCTGCTTTGAGTGTCACAGGATATCCACACATCTCTGTGCCATAGCTGTCGTCGGTAAAATGTGCAGTACAAACGAGGGACTTTCGCATCTTTTGACCACTGGTGTACTTCAATCCGTCGATTGGTATGTGTTTGTTTGGCATTAAATGTGGGTGGAGGGAAAGGCTGGATGCAAATATAGCTACAAATGAGGCATAACGATGCAATATTAACATACAGCTAGCCTAAATAGCATGTTAGCATCGATTAGCATGCCATGATAATCGATACACACTCCACGTTAGTCAACTGGAATCCGTCCGTGATCGTGTTGTTACACCTTCCGACAACACACCGACGAGGCATGATGTCTCCAAAGTAAGGAAAACAGTCGAAAAAACGTAAAATAACAGAGCTGATTTGACTTTTAAAAAATAGTATATTGCTCTCTCAGAAATACATTTGAAAATATTTGGCTTTTATGGCTCTCCCCGCCAAAAAGGTTCCCGACTCCTGATCTAGCACTAAACCTAATCCAAACATTTCAACATTAATGGCATTAATAAAAATGACGAAGGAACTTTTAGTTGAATAGATGGTGAACAATGTGCAGCTGCAGTGTTTATTGATCTAACAAAATAATTTGACACAATTCATCATAATGTCTTAGTTAATAAATTACAATGATGTAGAATCAGAGGGCTGGTCTCGAACTGGGCAAGAAGCAACCTAACCAACAGGAAGCAGTAGGTGATAATATGTCAACAATGCTAGAGATATTATATAAATGACATTTGCAAAGTAATGAAGGACTTCAAGTTAGCAATATTTGCAGACAATACGACTGTGTTTTGTTCAGGAGAGAACACACAGAAGCTAATCCAAATAATAACAGAAAGAAATTTACAAATTAAAAAGATGGTTTGACAAAAACAGACTCGGTAAAACTAAGATAATGTTATTGGGTAACAGTAGAAGGGAAAGTCAAAAACAAATACAAATAGACGGAGTAGACATTAAGAGGTTGAAAAAAAAATAGTTATAGGTGTTATAATAAATGAGAAAATAACATAAGGTGGCAAGAAATGTGTATTATTTATGTAATGAACAAAGCAAAAATATGTCCTAGACCTAAAATCCCTTCATGTTCGCTTCTGCTCACCCGTGTTGCCATCCTCCGTATATTCGGCTTCAAAAAGAAGTTTGTGAATCCTCATGTGTCCAAAATTAGTCATATTTGTGGAGTAGACATTAAGAGGTTGAAAAAAAACATGGTTACAGGTGTTATTGGGTAACAGTAGAAGGGAAAGTCAAAAACAAATACAAATACGGAGTAGACATTAAGAGGTTGAAAAAAAACATAGTTATAGGTGTCATTATAAATGAGAAAATAACATCAGGTGACAAGAAGTGTGTATTATTTATGTAATGAACAAAGCAAAAATATGTTCTAGACCTAAAATCCCTTCATGTTCGTTTCTGCTCGCCCGTGTTGCCATCCTCCATATATTCGGCTTCAAAAAGAAGTTTGTGAATCCTCATGTGTCCAAAATTAGTCATATTTGTGGAGTAGACATTAAGAGGTTGAAAAAAAACCTATTTATAGGTGTTATTGGGTAACAGTAGAAGGGAAAATCAAAAACAAATACAAATACGGAGTAGACATTAAGAGGTTGAAAAAAAACATAGTTATAGGTGTTATAATAAATGAGAAAATAACATAAGGTGGCAAGAAATGTGTATTATTTATGTAATGAACAAAGCAAAAATATGTTCTAGACCTAAAATCCCTTCATGTTCGTTTCTGCTCGCCCGTGTTGCCATCCTCCGTATATTCGGCTTCAAAAATAAGTTTGTGAATCCTCATGTGTCCAAAATTAGTCATATTCGTGGAGTAGACATTAAGAGGTTGAAAAAAAACATAGTTATAGGTGTTATTGGGTAACAGTAGAAGGGAAAGTCAAAAACAAATACAAATACGGAGTAGACATTAAGAGGTTGAATAAAAACATAGTTATAGGTGTTATAATAAATGAGCAAATAACATAAGGTGACAAGAAATGTGTATTATTTATGTAATGAACAAAGCAAAAATATGTCCTAGACCTAAAATCCCTTCATGTTCGCTTCTGCTCACCCGTGTTGCCATCCTCCGTATATTCGGCTTCAAAAAGAAGTTTGTGAATCCTCATGTGTCCAAAATTAGTCATATTTGTGGAGTAGACATTAAGAGGTTGAAAAAAAACATGGTTATAGGTGTTATTGGGTAACAGTAGAAGGGAAAGTCAAAAACAAATACAAATACGGAGTAGACATTAAGAGGTTGAAAAAAAACATAGTTATAGGTGTCATTATAAATGAGAAAATAACATCAGGTGACAAGAAGTGTGTATTATTTATGTAATGAACAAAGCAAAAATATGTTCTAGACCTAAAATCCCTTCATGTTCGCTTCTGCTCACCCGTGTTGCCATCCTCTGTATATTCGGCTTCAAAAAAAAGTTTGTGAATCCTCATGTGTCCAAAATTAGTCATATTTGTGGAGTAGACATTAAGAGGTTGAAAAAAAAACATAGTTATAGGTGTTATAATAAATGAGAAAATAACATAAGGTGGCAAGAAATGTGTATTATTTATGTAATGAACAAAGCAAAAATACGTTCCAGACCTAAAATCCCTTCATGTTCGCTTCTGCTCGCCCGTGTTGCCATCCTCCGTATATTCGGCTTCAAACAGAAGTTTGTGAATCCTCATGTGTCCAAAATTAGTCATATTTGTGGAGTAGACATTAAGAGGTTGAAAAAAAACATATTTATAGGTGTTATTGGGTAACAGTAGAAGGGAAAGTCAAAAACAAATACAAATACGGAGTAGACATTAAGAGGTTGAAAAAAACATAGTTATAGGTGTTATAATAAATGAGAAAATAACATAAGGTGGCAAGAAATGTGTGTTATTTATGTAATGAACAAAGCAAAAATACGTTCTAGACCTAAAATCCCTTCATGTTCGTTTCTGCTCACTCTTGTTGCCATCCTCCGTATATTCTGCTTCAAAAAAAAGGTTGTGAATCCTCATGTGTCCAAAATTAGTCATATTTGTGGAGTAGACATTAAGAGGTTGAAAAAAAACATAGTTATAGGTGTTATAATAAATGTGAAAATAACATAAGGTGGCAAGAAATGTGTATTATTTATGTAATGAACAAAGCAAAAATATGTTCTAGACCTAAAATCACTTCATGTTCGCTTCTGCTCGCCCGTGTTGCCATCCTCCGTATATTCGGCTTCAAACAGAAGTTTGTGAATCCTCATGTGTCCAAAATTAGTCATATTTGTGGAGTAGACATTAAGAGGTTGAAAAAAAAACATATTTATAAGTGTTATTGGGTAACAGTAGAAGGGAAAGTCAAAAACAAATACAAATACGGAGTAGACATTAAGAGGTTGAAAAAAAACATAGTTATAGGTGTCATTATAAATGAGAAAATAACATCAGGTGACAAGAAATGTGTATTATTTATGTAATGAACAAAGCAAAAATATGTTCTAGACCTAAAATCCCTTCATGTTCGCTTCTGCTCACCCGTGTTGCCATCCTCTGTATATTCGGCTTCAAAAAAAAGTTTGTGAATCCTCATGTGTCCAAAATTAGTCATATTTGTGGAGTAGACATTAAGAGGTTGAAAAAAAAACATAGTTATAGGTGTTATAATAAATGAGAAAATAACATAAGGTGGCAAGAAATGTGTATTATTTATGTAATGAACAAAGCAAAAATACGTTCCAGACCTAAAATCCCTTCATGTTCGCTTCTGCTCGCCCGTGTTGCCATCCTCCGTATATTCGGCTTCAAACAGAAGTTTGTGAATCCTCATGTGTCCAAAATTAGTCATATTTGTGGAGTAGACATTAAGAGGTTGAAAAAAAACATATTTATAGGTGTTATTGGGTAACAGTAGAAGGGAAAGTCAAAAACAAATACAAATACGGAGTAGACATTAAGAGGTTGAAAAAAACATAGTTATAGGTGTTATAATAAATGAGAAAATAACATAAGGTGGCAAGAAATGTGTGTTATTTATGTAATGAACAAAGCAAAAATACGTTCTAGACCTAAAATCCCTTCATGTTCGCTTCTGCTCGCCCGTGTCGCCATCCTCCGTATATTCGGCTTCAAAAAGAAGTTTGTGAATCCTCATGTGTCCAAAATTATTCATATTTGTGGAGTAGACATTAAGAGGTTGGAAAAAAAATAGTTATAGGTGTTATTGGGTAACAGTAGAAGGGAAAGTCAAAAAAAAATACAAATACAGAGAAGACATTAAGAGATTGAAAAAAAACGTAATTAAAGGTGTTACAATAAATGAGAAAATAACATAAGGTGGCAAGAAATGTGTATTATTTATGTAATGAACAAAGCAAAAATATGTTCTAGACCTAAAATCCCTTCATGTTCGCTTCAGCTCGCCCGTGTTGCCATCCTCCGTATATTCGGCTTCAAAAAAAAGTTTGTGAATCCTCATGTGTCCAAAATTAGTCATATTTGTGGAGTACACATTAAGAGGTTGAAAAAAAACATATTTATAGGTGTTATTGGGTAACAGTAGAAGGGAAAGTCAAAAACAAATACAAATACGGAGTAGACATTAAGACGTTGAAAAAAAACATAGTTATGGGTGTTATAATAAATGAGAAAATAACATAAGGTGGCAAGAAATGTGTTTTATTTATGTAATGAACAAAGCAAAAATATGTTCTAGACCTAAAATCCCTTCATATTCGTTTCTGCTCGCCTGTGTTGCCATCCTCCGTATATTCGGCTTCAAAAAGAAGTTTGTGAATCCTCATGTGTCCAAAATTTGTCATATTTGTGGAGTAGACATTAAGAGGTTGAAAAAAAAACATAGTTATAGGTGTTATAATAAATGAGAAAATAACATAAGGTGGCAAGAAATGTGTGTTATTTGTGTAATGAACAAAGCAAAAATATGTTCTAGACCTAAAATCCCTTCATGTTCGCTTCTGCTCGCCCGTGTCGCCATCCTCCGTATATTCGGCTTCAAAAAGAAGTTTGTGAATCCTCATGTGTCCAAAATTATTCATATTTGTGGAGTAGACATTAAGAGGTTGGAAAAAAAATAGTTATAGGTGTTATTGGGTAACAGTAGAAGGGAAAGTCAAAAAAAAATACAAATACAGAGAAGACATTAAGAGATTGAAAAAAAACGTAATTAAAGGTGTTACAATAAATGAGAAAATAACATAAGGTGGCAAGAAATGTGTATTATTTATGTAATGAACAAAGCAAAAATATGTTCTAGACCTAAAATCCCTTCATGTTCGCTTCAGCTCGCCCGTGTTGCCATCCTCCGTATATTCGGCTTCAAAAAAAAGTTTGTGAATCCTCATGTGTCCAAAATTAGTCATATTTGTGGAGTACACATTAAGAGGTTGAAAAAAAACATATTTATAGGTGTTATTGGGTAACAGTAGAAGGGAAAGTCAAAAACAAATACAAATACGGAGTAGACATTAAGACGTTGAAAAAAAACATAGTTATGGGTGTTATAATAAATGAGAAAATAACATAAGGTGGCAAGAAATGTGTTTTATTTATGTAATGAACAAAGCAAAAATATGTTCTAGACCTAAAATCCCTTCATATTCGTTTCTGCTCGCCTGTGTTGCCATCCTCCGTATATTCGGCTTCAAAAAGAAGTTTGTGAATCCTCATGTGTCCAAAATTTGTCATATTTGTGGAGTAGACATTAAGAGGTTGAAAAAAAAACATAGTTATAGGTGTTATAATAAATGAGAAAATAACATAAGGTGGCAAGAAATGTGTGTTATTTGTGTAATGAACAAAGCAAAAATATGTTCTAGACCTAAAATCCCTTCATGTTCGTTTCTGCTCGCCCGTGTTGCCATCCTCCATATATTCGGCTTCAAAAAGAAGTTTGTGAATCCTCATGTGTCCAAAATTAGTCATATTTGTGGAGTAGACATTAAGAGGTTGAAAAAAACCTATTTATAGGTGTTATTGGGTAACAGTAGAAGGGAAAGTCAAAAACAAATACAAATACGGAGTAGACATTAAGAGGTTGAAAAAAAACCTAGTTATAGGTGTTATAATAAATGAGAAAATAACATAAGGTGGCAAGAAATGTGTATTATTTATGTAATGAACAAAGCAAAAATATGTTCTAGACCTAAAATCCCTTCATGTTCGTTTCTGCTCGCCCGTGTTGCCATCCTCCGTATATTCGGCTTCAAAAAAAAGTTTGTGAATCCTCGTGTCCAAAATTTGTCATATTTGTGGAGTAGACATTAAGAGGTTGAAAAAAAACATATTTATAGGTGTTATTAGGTAACAGTAGAAGGGAAAGTCAAAAACAAATGCAAATACGGAGTAGACATTAAGAGGTTGAACAAAAACATAGTTATAGGTGTTATAATAAATGAGAAAATAACATAAGGTGGCAAGAAATGTGTATTATTTATGTAATGAACAAAGCAAAAATATGTTCTAGACCTAAAATCCCTTCATGTTCGCTTCTGCTCGCCCGTGTTGCCATCCTCCGTATATTCGGCTTCAAAAAAAAAGTTTGTGAATCCTCATGTGTCCAAAATTAGTCATATTTGTGGAGTAGACATTAAGAGGTTGAAAAAAAACATAGTTATAGGTGTTATAATAAATGAGAAAATAACATAAGGTGGCAACAAATGTGTATTATTTATGTAATGAACAAAGCAAAAATATGTCCTAGACCTAAAATCCCTTCATGTTCGTTTCTGCTCGCCCGTGTTGCCATCCTCCGTATATTCGGCTTCAAAAAGAAGTTTGTCAATCCTCATGTGTCCAAAATTAGTCATATTTGTGGAGTAGACATTAAGAGGTTGAAAAAAAACATAGTTATAGGTGTTATTGGGTAACAGTAGAAGGGAAAGTCAAAAACAAATACAAATACGGAGTAGACATTAAGAGGTTGAAAAAAAACATAGTTATAGGTGTTATAATAAATGAGAAAATAACATAAGGTGACAAGAAATGTGTATTATTTATGTAATGAACAAAGCAAAAATATGTTCTAGACCTAAAATCCCTTCACGTTCGTTTCTGCTCGCCCGTGTTGCCATCCTCCGTATATTCGGCTTCAAAAAAAAGTTTGTGAATCCTCATGTGTCCAAAATTAGTCATATTTGTGGAGTAGACATTAAGAGGTTGAAAAAAAACATAGTTATAGGTGTTATAATAAATGAGAAAATAACATAAGGTGACAAGAAATGTGTTTTATTTATGTAATGAACAAAGCAAAAATATGGTCTGGACCTAAAATCCCTTCATGTTCGTTTCTGCTCGCCCGTGTTGCCATCCTCCATATATTCGGCTTCAAAAAGAAGTTTGTGAATCCTCATGTGTCCAAAATTAGTCATATTTGTGGAGTAGACATTAAGAGGTTGAAAAAAAACCTATTTATAGGTGTTATTGGGTAACAGTAGAAGGGAAAATCAAAAACAAATACAAATACGGAGTAGACATTAAGAGGTTGAAAAAAAACATAGTTATAGGTGTTATAATAAATGAGAAAATAACATAAGGTGGCAAGAAATGTGTATTATTTATGTAATGAACAAAGCAAAAATATGTTCTAGACCTAAAATCCCTTCATGTTCGTTTCTGCTCGCCCGTGTTGCCATCCTCCGTATATTCGGCTTCAAAAAGAAGTTTGTGAATCCTCATGTGTCCAAAATTAGTCATATTCGTGGAGTAGACATTAAGAGGTTGAAAAAAAACATAGTTATAGGTGTTATTGGGTAACAGTAGAAGGGAAAGTCAAAAACAAATACAAATATGGAGAAGACATTAAGAGGTTGAAAAAAACATAGTTACCTGTTTTAATAATAAATGAGAAAATAACATAAGGTGGCAAGAAATGTGTGTTATTTATGTAATGAACAAAGCAAAAATATGTTCTGGACCTAAAATCCCTTCATGTTCGTTTCTGCTCGCCCGTGTTGCCATCCTCCGTATATTCGGCTTTCAAAAATAAGTTTGTGAATCCTCATGTGTCCAAAAGTAGTCATATTTGTGGTCTATTACTAAGTCTGCCATTAATAGAAAACACACTCGCGTTTGTTTCCGAAAGTAGGGACACACATTTGTGGCGGGAAGTTGAAAGTGCGCTGCCATGCAAAATGGAAAAACATGCGCCAAGGAAACAAGTTCCGACAATGACATATTGTTAGGAACTTGTCTGTTACTACATTATATATAGATTTGCAGTGTGTATATAAAAAGTTGCTGGAGGGTTTTGAAATTATTTTAGAGGGCTCTGAAAGTTACATCGCTGACTCCCATTAGCCCCGTCTTTGAAATCCTAAAAAAAAACACGTATGTGTTCTTGTCTATCATAATTATTGTGAACGATAGGCAAAATTCCAAAGAAAGTGCAGTTCCCCTTTAACAGTCTTACAGTCTACAACCTAACCCTAATTGAAAACTCAAACCCTAATTCAAACCTCAAAACCACTTTCTCAAACCCTTCCCCTAACTCTAATCCTAACCCAAACCCCACACTCACTCAAACCCTAACCAAAACCCTTGAGCTTCATCTAATCTTTCACCATAACCCTAACTAACACCTTAAACCCTGGTTCTAACTCTAGCCAAAGCACTATCTCAAACCCTTTCCCTAGTCCTACCCCAAACCCTGCTCTAACTCAAACCCCAATCGAAACCCCAAAGCAAACCCTGATTTAAACTCTAACCTTAAATTTCCCCCTAAATTTAACTCAAAATTTAAGTCGCCTAATTCCACACCCTACTCTAAGTGAAATTCTAAACCCTAAACCTCTAAAAGAGGACTTTCTTAAACCTGTTCCTAAACCTAAATGCTGCCTTTAGTCCAACGATAACCCAAACCTCAACTCCAACTAAAACCTTAAGCTTAGGGAAAAACCCCTAAACAGAACACTTTCCCAAACCCTTTCCCTAATTTAAACCCGAATCCAAACCTCAATCTTTATAAAAACCCACGATCTCAAACCCTAACTAGACCCCGAATCCTCAACCCTCAACATAGTCTATCCTAGCCTGATCCTTCCTAAAGCCTTAATCTGAACCAGAACCCTCAGGATGAGGTACAGGGTTTCACGCCATGAGGGTTTATGAGCAAGGCAGCTCCTCTGCACATTTTGCAGACTGTAACCTCGACTATTAACCACTGACCCAAACCATCCACACCCTACCCTAAGTGAAATTCTAAACCCTAACTCTAACCCTAAAACTCTAACAGAGGACTTTCTTAAACCGGTCCCTAACCTATACGCTGCCTTTACTCCAACGCTAACCCAAACCTCAACTCCAACTAAAACCTTAAGCTTAGGGAAAAACCCCTAAACAGAACACTATCCCAAACCCTTTCCCTAACCTAAACCCGAATCCAAACCTCAATCTTTATAAAAAGCCACAATCTCAAACCCTAACTGGACCCTGAATCGTAACCCGAACTCTAAACCATAACTCTATCTCAACCATCAACATAGTCTATCCTAGCCTAATCCTTCCTAAAGCCTTAATCTGAACCAGAACCCTCAGGATGAGGTACAGTGTTTCACGCCATGAGGGTTTTGAGCAAGGCAGCTCCTCTGCACATTTTGCAGACTGTAACCTCGACTATTAACCACTGACCCAAACCATCTACACCCTAACTCTAACCCTAAAACTCTAACCAGAGGACTTTCTTAAACCTGTCCCTAACCTGAACGCTGCCTTTACTCCAACACTAACGCAAACCTCAACTCCAACTAAAACCTTAACCTTAGGGAAAAAACCCTAAACAGAAGACTATCCCAAACCCTTTACCTAACTCAAACCCGAATCCAAACCTCAATCTTTATAAAAACCCACAATCTCAAACCCTAACTAGACCCTGAATCCTAACCCAAACTCTAAACCTTAACTCTATCTCAACCCTCAACATAGTCTATCCTAGCTTGATCCTTCTTAAAGCCTTAATCTGAACCAGAACCCTCAGGATGAGGTACAGGGTCTCACGCCATGAGGGTTTATGAGCAAGGCAGCTCCTCTGCACATTTTGCAGACTGTAACCTCGACTATTAACCACTGACCCAAACCATCTACACACTACCCTAAGTGAAATTTCAACCCTAACTCTAACCCTAAAACTCTAACCAGAGGACTTTCTTAAACCTGTCCCTAAACCTAAACGCTGCCTTTACTCCAACGCTAACCCAAACCTCAACTCCAACTAAAACCTTAACCTTAGGGAAAAAACCCTAAACAGAAGACTATCACAAACCCTTTCCCTAACTCAAACCCAAATCCAAACCTCAATCTTTATAAAAACCCACAATCTCAATCCCTAACTAGACCCTGAATCCTAACCCGAACTCTAAACCTTAACTCTATCTCAACCCTCAACATAGTCTATCCTAGCCTGATCCTTCCTAAAGCCTTAATCTGAACCAGAACCCTCAGGATGAGGTACAGGGTCTCACGCCATGAGGGTTTATGAGCAAGGCAGCACTTCTGCACATTTTGCAGACTGTAACCTCGACTCTTAACCACTGACCCAAACCATCTACACCCTAACTCTAACCCTAAAACTCTAACCAGAGGACTTTCTTAAACCTGTCCCTAACCTAAACGCTGCCTTTAGTCCAACGCTAACCCAAACCTCAACTCCAACTAAAACCTTGAGTTTAGGGAAAAAACCCTAAACAGAACACTATCCCAAACCCTTTCCCTAACTCAAACCCGAATCCAAACCCCAATCTTTATAAAAACCCACAATCTCAAACCCTAACTGGACCCTGAATCCTAACCCGAACTCTAAACCTTAACTCTATCTCAACCCTCAACATAGTCTATCCTATCTTGATCCTTCCTAAAGCCTTAATCTGAACCAGAACCCTCAGGATGAGGTACAGGGTCTCAAGCCATGAGGGTTTATGAGCAAGGCAGCTCCTCTGCACATTTTGCAGACTGTAACCTCGACTATTAACCACTGACCCAAACCATCTACACCCTAACTCTAACCCTAAAACTCTAACCAGAGGACTTTCTTAAACCTGTCCCTAACCTATACGCTGCCTTTACTCCAACGCTAACCCAAACCTCAACTCCAACTAAAACCTTAAGCTTAGGGAAAAAACCCTAAACAGAACACTATCCCAAACCCTTTTCCTAACTCAAACCCGAATCCAAACCTCAATCTTTATAAAAACCCACAATCTCAAACCCTAACTAGACCCTGAATCCTAACCCGAACTCTAAACCTTAACTCTATCTCAACCCTCAACATAGTCTATCCTAGCTTGATCCTTCCTAAAGCCTTAATCTGAACCAGAACCCTCAGGATGAGGTACAGGGTCTCACGCCATGAGGGTTTATGAGCAAGGCAGCACTTCTGCACATTTTGCAGACTGTAACCTCGACTATTAACCACTGACCCAAACCATCTACACCCTAACTCTAACCCTAAAACTCTAACCAGATGACTTTCTTAAACCTGTTCCTAAACCTAAATGCTGCCTTTACTCCAACACTAACCCAAACCTCAACTCCAACTAAAACCTTAACCTTAGGGAAAAACCCCTAAACAGAACACTATCCCAAACCCTTTCCCTAACTTAAACCCGAATCCAAACCTCAATCTTTATAAAAAACCCACAATCTCAAACCCTAACTGGACCCTGAATCCTAACCCGAACTCTAAACCTTAACTCTATCTCAACCCTCAACATAGTCTATCCTAACTTGATCCTTCCTAAAGCCTTAATCTGAACCAGAACCCTCAGGATGAGGTACAGGGTTTCACGCCATGAGGTTTTTTGAGCAAGGCAGCTCCTCTGCACATTTTGCAGACTGTAACCTCGACTATTAACCACTGACCCAAACCATCTACACACTACACTAAGTGAAATTCTAAACCCTAACTCTAACCCTAAAACTCTAACAGAGGACTTTCTTAAACCTGACCCTAACCTAAACGCTGCCTTTACTCCAACGCTAACCCTAACCTCAACTCCAACTAAAACCTTAAGCTTAGGGAAAAAACCCTAAACAGAACACTATCCCAAACCCTTTCCCTAACTCAAACCCAAATCCAAACCTCAATCTTTATAAAAACCCACAATCTCAAACCCTAACTAGACCCTGAATCCTAACCCGAACTCTAAACCTTAACTCTATCTCAACCCTCAACATAGTCTATCCTAGCTTGATCCTTCCTAAAGCCTTAATCTGAACCAGAACCCTCAGGATGAGGTACATGGTCTCACGCCATGAGGGTTTATGAGCAAGGCAGCACTTCTGCACATTTTGCAGACTGTAACCTCGACTATTAACCACTGACCCAAACCATCTACACCCTACCCTAAGTGAAATTTCAACCCTAACTCTAACCCTAAAACTCTAACCAGAGGACTTTCTTAAACCTGTCCCTAAACCTAAACGCTGCCTTTACTCCAACGCTAACCCAAACCTCAACTCCAACTAAAACCTTAACCTTAGGGAAAAACCCCTAAACAGAACACTATCCCAAAACCTTTCCCTAACTCAAACCCCAAACCAAACCTCAATCTTTATAAAAACCCACAATCTCAATCCCTAACTAGACCCTGAATCCTAACCCGAACTCTAAACCTTAACCCTATCTCAACCCTCAACATAGTCTATCCTAGCTTGATCCTTCCTAAAGCCTTAATCCGAACCAGAACCCTCAGGATGAGGTACAGGGTCTCACGCCATGAGGGTTTATGAGCAAGGCAGCTCCTCTGCACATTTTGCAGACTGTAACCTCGACTATTAACCACTGACCCAAACCATCTACACCCTACCCCAAGTGAAATGCTAAACCCTAACTCTAACCCTAAAACTCTAACCAAAAGACTTTCTTAAACCTGTCCCTAACCTGAACGCTGCCTTTACTCCAACGCTAACCCAAACCTCAACTCCAACTAAAACCTTAACCTTAGGGAAAAAACCCTAAACAGAAGACTATCACAAACCCTTTCCCTAACTCAAACCCAAATCCAAACCTCAATCTTTATAAAAACCCACAATCTCAATCCCTAACTAGACCCTGAATCCTAACCCGAACTCTAAACCTTAACTCTATCTCAACCCTCAACATAGTCTATCCTAGCCTGACCCTTCCTAAAGCCTTAATCTGAACCAGAACCCTCAGGATGAGGTACAGGGTCTCACGCCATGAGGGTTTATGAGCAAGGCAGCACTTCTGCACATTTTGCAGACTGTAACCTCGACTATTAACCACTAACCCAAACCATCTACACCCTACCCTAAGTGAAAATCTAAACCTTAACTCTAACCCTAAAACTCTAACTAGAGGACTTTCTTAAACCTGTCCCTAACCTAAACGTTGCCTTTATTCCAACGCTAACCCTAACCTCAACTTCAACTAAAACCTTATCCTTAGGGAAAAACCCCTAAACAGAACACTATCCCAAACCCTTTCCCTAACTCAAACCCGAATCCAAACCTCAATATTTACAAAAACCCACAATCTCAAACCCTAACTGGACCCTGAATCCTAACCCGAACTCTAAACCTTAACTCTATCTCAACCCTCAACATAGTCTGTCCTATCTTGATCCTTCCTAAAGCCTTAATCTGAACCAGAACCCTCAGGATGAGGTACGGGGTTTCATAACATGAGGTTTTTTGAGCAAGGCAGCTCCTCTGCACATTTTGCAGACTGTAACCTCGACTATTAACCACTGACCCAAACCATCTACACACTACCCTAAGTGAAATTCTAAACCCTAACTCTAACCCTAAAACTCTAACCAGAGGACTTTCTTAAACCTGACCCTAACCTATACGCTGCCTTTACTCCAACGCTAACCCAAACCTCAACTCCAACTAAAACCTTAACCTTAGGGAAAAACCCCTAAACAGAACACTATCCCAAAACCTTTCCCTAACTCAAACCCCAAACCAAACCTCAATCTTTATAAAAACCCACAATCTCAATCCCTAACTAGACCCTGAATCCTAACCCGAACTCTAAACCTTAACCCTATCTCAACCCTCAACATAGTCTATCCTAGCTTGATCCTTCCTAAAGCCTTAATCCGAACCAGAACCCTCAGGATGAGGTACAGGGTCTCACGCCATGAGGGTTTATGAGCAAGGCAGCTCCTCTGCACATTTTGCAGACTGTAACCTCGACTATTAACCACTGACCCAAACCATCTACACACTACCCCAAGTGAAATGCTAAACCCTAACTCTAACCCTAAAACTCTAACCAAAAGACTTTCTTAAACCTGTCCCTAACCTGAACGCTGCCTTTACTCCAACGCTAACCCAAACCTCAACTCCAACTAAAACCTTAAGCTTAGGGAAAAACCCCTAAACAGAACACTATCCCAAACCCTTTCCCTAACTTAAACCCGAATCCAAACCTCAATCCTTATAAAAACCCACAATCTCAAACCCTAACTGGACCCTGAATCGTAACCCGAACTCTAAACCTTAACTCTATCTCAACCATCAACATAGTCTATCCTAGCCTAATCCTCCCTAAAGCCTTAATCTGAACCAGAACCCTCAGGATGAGGTACAGGGTCTCACGCCATGAGGGTTTATGAGCAAGGCAGCTCCTCTGCACATTTTGCAGACTGTAAACTAGACTATTAACCACTGACCCAAACCATCTACACCCTACCCTAAGTGAAATTCTAAACCCTAACTCCAACCGTAAAACTCTAACCAGAGGACTTTCTTAAACCTGTCCCTAACCTATACGCTGCCTTTACTCCAACGCTAACCCAAACCTCAACTCCAACTAAAACCTTAAGCTTAGGGAAAAACCCCAAAACAGAACACTATCCCAAACCCTTTCCCTAACTCAAACCCGAATCCAAACCTCAATCTTTATAAAAACCCACAATCTCAAACCCTAACTAGACCCTGAATCCTAACCCGAACTCTAAACCTTAACTCTATCTCAACCCTCAACATAGTCTATCCTAGCTTGATCCTTCCCAAACCCCTAATCTGAACCAGAACCCTCAGGATGAGGTACAGGGTTTCACGCCATGATGGTTTATGAGCAAGGCAGCTCCTCTGCACATTTTGCAGACTGTAACCTCGACTATTAACCACTGACCCAAACCATCCACTTCCTCCTAATTGGGAACATGACACTGCAACATCCTATGTCCCCAATTAAGTGGTCTTTGGTGGTAAATGTCACACACACACACACACACACATACACACACACACACACACACACACACACATACCTGTAACGGCAAGTTGTGTGTCCGCAGCTTTAATGAGCGCCAAGCTACTGCATGGCCAAAGGCAAAAAGCTTCATGACAGGATCATACACTCAAGGACGTCTCGTCAGTGATCCACGTGGTACACACACACACACACACACACAAACACACACACACACACCCTTTGGAAGCTTTAGAAAGTCTCGCTCCAGTGGCAATAAGACGACTAAAAGGGTAGCTTATTAATGCGAGCGTGTTCTGACAACCTTAGTGGACGTGACACTCTGGTGGAAGACAAGCCGACACTAAATTGATCAAAGTTGTAACGCCGGTTCGGCATCGTGGTACCGGGTTCGATTCCCTCGAGGATGCGTCAAACAAAGAACACAACAAAGGTAAGATCTAACCAATTTATTAACAAAGAGTGAGCTCCGAACAAAAACACTGGAGCTAATAAAAAGGGAAACAAAAGACGCTAGCGTGAAAGCTAGGAAATATAAAGAACTAAGATTTGGCACGATGGCACAAAAAATGAAAACAAAGATGATTAGCATGTGAGCTAAAGATGATAACAAAGTGGCTTAGCTAATGAGCTAGCGAGAAAAACATACCTGACGTTGCTTGTTGCATGTGAGCAAATTACAGTCCCAGAAAGAATAAACAGAAGAGGCTGGCTTATAAAGGGAAGGTAATTAGCAGTGAACAGGTGTGCAGGAACCGGGAGTAACAGCTGAAACTAATAAGTAACCATGGTGATGGACTAAACGGGAATTAAACGGATCAGACGGAGAATGAGAACAAAGATGGAAAAATAAACAATAATATTTGAAGATCCGAGTCACGGATGGCAACAAAAGTCAGATATTGATTTTTTTGTGATGCAAAATTGGATTGATAAAAACTAAAGAAACTTCTAATTCTATACTTCTCATAATGTGTCATTTGATCGAAGAAAGCAAAAGGATCTTAGTGCTTTTTTTTTATGATCGTAAATTTTTAAATGAGCCCGGGAATCGAACCCAGCACCTTCTTATTGTGAGGTTAGTCTAGTAAAAGAAAGGTTGAATGGACTGAACCCAATTCCAAACCAAACACATCCTCCAAACATTTCAAATAGCAATCCACAGAGCAATTGAGAAGACATACAAATGCAACACTAGAAAAACAAAAAACAACATGGTTTTTGACAATGATTTTACTAATATAAATATGTCATATAATGAGGCACAAAGCTGGAATAATATGGATTTATTTTATTAAAAAACAAAAACAACAAGGTGGACTTTATCTGAAAATAAATGGGAATAAAAAAAATTATTGTATATACATATATTATTGTATATATATATATATATATAAATATATATATATATATATATATATATATATATATATATATATTTATATATATATTTATTTCAGGGGGTTTTTAAATTTTAATACGAAAAAAATTTTTGGACAATTTTTGAGAATCGATGTGTAATATAAGAGAACAAAAACATGTTATGACATATTTATTTTACCATAAAAAATGGTAATTTTACAACAAGAAAAAGAACAATAAAGGCATTAAATAACAAGCTGTTGTTCCCATTTATTTTCCCAAAAATTCAACCTTGTTTTTTTGGGTTTTTTTTACACAAATAAATCCAAAATAGTCCAGGTATGATAGACTTAGACAAACATTAATGATCCACTAAAGGGGCGGCATAGCTTGGTTGGTAGAGTGGCCGTGTCAGAAACTTGAGGGTTGCAGGTTCGATTCCCGCTTGTGCCATCCTAGTTACTGCCGTTGTGTCCTTGGGCAAGACACTTTACCCACCTGCTCCCAGTGCCACCCACACTGGTTTAAATGTAACTTGGATATTGGGTTTCACTATGTAAAGCGCTTTGAGTCACTTGAGAAAAGCGCTATATAAATATAATTCACTTCACTAAAGAAATATTTTTTCAATATTTTTTTAATATATTTATATATATATATATATCCCACTGAGTTGTGAGTTTTTCCTTGCCCTTATGTGGGCGCTGATCCACGGATGTTGTTGTGGCTTGTGCAGCCCTTTGAGACACTTGTGATTTAGGGCTATATGAATAAACATCGATTCATTGATTGATTCCCATTTATTCAACATAAAAAAGGCCACGTTGTTTTTTTTGTTTTTTTTTACAAAAATAAATCCTTAATATTCCAGGTATAATAAACTTTCATGATCCACGAAATAAATTGTTCTATATAATATATATATTATTTATTTTCAAAAATAAAGTACATTTTATTATGATATGTATGTAATGTTATGATGTAAAATTTGGGATCATGTGAATTTAAATTTTTTTTGTGTGTTAGGAAAAAAAAGTGGATATTATTTGGGTAATAAATATGTAATATAATGGGGCAAAAACCTGGAATAATATGGAATTATTTTACTAAAACAACAAAGTGGAATTTTTCTGAAAATAAATGGGAACAAAGGCTTGTAATTTTATGACTTGCATATATATATATATATATATGTATTTATATACACACGTGTGTGTATATATATGTACATATATATATACACGTGTTTGTATATAAATACATACACATATATGTATATATATATATATATATATATATATGTATATATATATATATATATATATATATATATATATATATATATATATAGGTGTGTGTATGTGTGTGTACATATATATATATAATTGACTTCGACAAACTTTAATGATCCACAAGGGAAAATGTTCTGTATGATATATATATATATATTATGTGTTCATTTTAAAAAATAAAGTAAATTTTATCAGAATATGTATGTAATGTTATGATGTAAAATTTGGAATAATATGAATTTATTTCAGGGGGTTTTTCAGTTTTAATACAAAAAAAAATTGGACAATTTTTGAGAATCGATATGTAATTCAAGAGAACAAAAACATGTTATGACATATTTACTTTTTATTTTACTATAAAAAAAAACAGAAAAGACAACAGAATAAATTGATGAAAAAAAATCTTAGAATACTACTTTCATTAAAGAATTGTTGTAACCATTTTTGTAATGTTTAACTAGATGGACCAATCACAACTACATGTTTTGTTCATTTTAATTACCAAAAACTACATCTTCAAAAATTAGTCCCTTTTATGCTGTGAAATGAAATGATGTCATCATTTTATTTAGGGTTGTGAATGAAATAAATCGGGTAAAAAAAAAACCTGTTCGGAAGAATTAAATAATGTATGGAAAAAAATAAAAGAATATTTTAAGTGTCATCCTTTTTTGCATGGAAGCCTGATTACATGAATGCTCCACTGCTAGGGAGACACTGCCATCTAGCGGTTATTTTCTCTTAAAAAAAAAAAAGCTTAAACGGCTTCATTTATTTCTTTTGTATTGAATACTTTTATTTTATTTTGGTCTCTGATACTTTTCTCAACGCAGGCGTAAAAAAAATACAAAAATGAAAAAGTGATCTGTATAAACTGGACTGGCTTCCATCTGTATCCTTTCAGGGCGCCGACGAGGGTGAGGAGGCCAGGAGGAAGATTGACGAAGAGGAGCATGAAGAAGCATGTTGGAGGTAAAGGAGACAAAGAGAGTGTCATAAAGGTGTCATGAGAGGCGATGTTAGGGTCAGCTGACATTAAAGCTTTTAAGGGAAAAGGGCTGATACACTCACACAAGTGTGTGTGCGTGTGTACGTATGTATGTTTGTGTCGGATACATAGACTTGATTTATCCCTCGATAGGGAAATCATGAAGTTGCAGGAGCGCCGATTCAAAAAGTAAACATTACCTATCTAGCCAAAGATTGTAATAAATCCATTAAAAGAAGACAGCCTACCATTTCCTTTAACTCCTACACACACATCTTTACCTTTGGACATTAAAAGCTAGTATTTTCCAGGAGTTATCTCACCCTCTGAGTAGCCCTTTTTGATTGATTGATACTTTTATTAGTAGATTGCACAGTTCAGTACATATTCCGTACAATTGACCACTAAATGGTAACACCCGAATAAGTTTTTCAACTTGTTTAAGTCGGGGTCCACGTTAATCAATTCATGGTACAAATATATACTATCAACATAATACAGTCATCACACAAGTTAATCATCATAGTATATACATTGAATTATTTACATTATTTACAATCCGGGGGGTGGGATGAGGAGCTTTGGTTGATATCAGTACTTCAGTCATCAACAATTGCATCAAGAGAGAAATGGACATTGAAACAGTGTAGGTCTTACTTAGTAGGATATGTACAGCCAGCAGAGAACATAGTGAGTTCACATAGCATAAGAACAAGTATATACATTAGAAGTACATTTGATTATTTACATTAGGTTATTTAAAATCCGAGGGATGGGACGTGAATGGAGGAGGGTATTGGTAAAGGGTTGATGTTGCCTGGAGGTGTTGTTTTAGAGTGGTCTTAAAGCAATATAGAGATGCACTTACTTTTATACCTGTTGGGAGTGCATTCCACATTTGAAGTTAATTATATTTTATATAGCGCTTTTCTCTAGTGACTCAAAGCGCTTTGCATAGTGAAACCCAATATCTAAGTTACATATTAAACCAGTGTGGGTGGCACTGGGAGCAGGTGGGTAAAGTTTCTTGCCCAAGGACACAACGGCAGTAACTAGAATGGCGGAAGCGGGAATCGAACCTGCAACCCTCAAGTTGCTGGCACGGCCGCTCTACCAACCGAGCTATGCCGCCCCATTCCACATTGATGTGGCATAGAAAGAGAATGAGTTAAAGGCCTACTGAAATGAGATTTTCTTATTCAAACAGGGATAGCAGGTCCATTCTATGTGTCATACTTGATCATTTCGCGATATTGCCATATTTTTGCTTAAAGGATTTAGTAGAGAACATCAATGATAAAGTTCGCATTTTTTGGTCGCTAATAAAAAAGCCTTGCTTGTACCGGAAGTAACAGACGATGTGCGCGTGACGTCACGGGTTGTAGGGCTCCTCACATCCTCACATTGTTTACAATCATGGCCACCAGCAGTGAGAGCGATTCGGACGATTTCCCCATTAATTTAAGCGAGGATGAGAGATTCGTGGATGAGGATAGTGAGAGTGAAGGACTAGAGAAAAAAAAAAGACAGGGCAGTGGGAGCGATTCAGATGTTATGAGACACAATTACTAGGATAATTCTGGAAAATCCTTTATCTGCTTATTGTGTTACTAGTGTTTTAGTGAGATTATATAGTCGTACCTGAAAGTCGGAGGGGTGTGGCCACGGGTGTGGTGACCACCAGTGTCTCTGAGGGAAGCCACATTTCTCGATGAGGCGAAGCGAAGACAGCCGGTCGGGCCGGGCTGAGCATTTTTTTCCCTCCTCCATGGTGGAAACATCCCACGTTCGGGGGCGGCCGGTCGGAGGAGGCAAGAGAGTGCGCAGCTGCCTCTTTGACAGGTGCACGAGGAACGACCCAAGCTCCGCTCATGTATACGGTAAGAGCCGACTTATTTCCACAATTTTCTCACCGAAACTTGCCGGTTGACATGTGGTAGAGAACCATGTTCGCTTGACCGCTCTGTTCCATAGTAAGCTTCACCTTCAGGAATGTAAACAAGGAAACACCGGCTGTGTTTGTGTTGCTAAAGGCAGCTGCAATACACCGCTTCCCACCTACATCTTTCTTCTTTGACGTCTCCAGTCATAATAACATGTAATACTTATATATTTTGCTCATTTTAAGTATAAAGCGGTGTATTCATTTTTCAGACCCATCACAACATTCGCTTTTCCCTTCAACAACAGCAACACTACTCGTGGCAGACTTCCTGAGAGCCTATGACGAATACTTTGGGACAAATAATCCAGAAAGTTATATTTTTGAACCTGAAAATACAGAGGCTGAGCTACAAGTTTTAAAAGCTAAGCAGATTCAGCAGGCCGCTCTATTGCAAAGTGCTAAACAAGAAATACAAATACTTTACGACAAATATTTTGGGACAAATAATCCAAAAAGTTATATTTTTGAACCTGAAAATACAGAGGCTGAGCTACAAGTTTTAAAAGCTAAGCAGATTCAGCAGGCCGCTCTATTGCAAAGTGCTAAACAAGAAATACAAATACTTTAGGACAAATACTTTGGGACAAATAATCCAAAAAGTTATATTTTTGAACCTGAAAATACAGAGGCTGAGCTACAAGTTTTAAAAGCTAAGCAGATTCAGCAGGCCGCTCTATTGCAAAGTGCTAAACAAGAAATACAAATACTTTACGACAAATACTTTGGGACAAATAATCCAAAAAGTTATATTTTTGAACCTGAAAATACAGAGGCTGAGCTACAAGTTTTAAAAGCTAAGCAGATTCAGCAGGCCGCTCTATTGCAAAGTGCTAAGCAAGAAATACAAACTACGAACATAATGAAATAATCACTTACTGTACGATGTCTGCTCTCACTGGGATGAGGACGGATGGGATGTTCATAGCTTCCCGTTTAAAAGAAGAATTAATCATAATTCTCACGCAGGTTAAAAAAAACAACTCTCATACAGCTCTCCTTTATCCGACAGTTTTACATTTAACCTCGAGTGCGTGTGCACGCGCGTGTTAGACGGCCGCTAATTGAATAACGACATGAATGCGTCTGATGGATGAGCCGACACTTTCCTCACTTCTCTTCTTCCATCAATGTCATCTTTTTCTTGGCTGTCAGCTTAGCTCTCAACCTTCCATACTAATTCAGACTTTTTAATTCACGGTTATATAATTAAATAATTGTCCTTTTTTTTGTTCATTCATAAATGTGTATTTTTTTTGTTTTCATATAAAAATTATATAATTTTTCATAAGTTGCGTTTGTGTGAAATAGTTACTCGGTCACACTGAAAAAGAAAAAATGTGCATATAGTCATTATGGAAAAAGTGTATACATTTTTGTAACTTCTACAGGACTAAAGTGGTATAATTCCATCCATACATCCATTTCCTACCGCTTGTCCCTTTATGATAAAAAAAAAAAAAACCTGGTCATTTTACTTTATGTATTTTCACAAATTAGTAAATTTGCCAAAACAATTAGGTGTCAAAAGTGGAATGTATTTATCGTCCCTGTCAGGATGCCAAATATTGTCCAGGATCTTGAGTATTTCATTAGGGTCCTTGGCCCATTGCAAAGGACTCCACAGGAGTCCTTTGCAATGGGCCAAGGACCCTATTGAAACTGTAAGGTTTTATTATTATTTATATTTTGTATCTTTACATCAGGGGTCCCCAATCTATGGTCTGCGGTAAGTGCCAAGTTAAAAAAAAAAAATAATAATAATGTTTTTTTTTCTCTGCGATGAGGTGGCGACTTGTCCAGGGTGTACACCGCCTTACGCCTAAATGCAGCTGAGATAGGCACCAGCGACCCTGAACAGGACAAGCGGTAGAAAATGGATGGATGGATGTTTTTTTTGTTTTTGGTTGGGGACACTAAATTGGCCCTAGTGTGTGAATGTGAGTGTGAATGTTGTCTGTCTATCTGTGTTGGCCCTGCGATGAGGTGGCGACTTGTCCAGGGTGTACCCCGCCTTCCGCCCGATTGTGGCTGAGATAGGCGCCAGCGCCCCCGCGACCCCGAAAGGGAATAAGCGGTAGAAAATGGATGGATGGATGGATGGGGACCACTGGTCTACATAACATGTAATGGTGGTTCTTTGGTCAAAATGTTGCATGGATTATGTTTTACAGATCGTCTTCATGTCGCTTTCTGACAGTCGCTTCAGGATGCGCGGTTTTGTGGGCGATCTTATTTACTTTCGGCAGCGTCTTCTCCCCGTCATCTTTAGGGACGGGAATGGAAGACGTGTCAAAAGATGGAGCTGACTGTTTTAATGACATTCAGACTTTACTTCAATCAATAACGGAGCGGCAGCTCCTCATCCGAAAAACCGACCGACCCTAACTCTCTAATAACTAAAGTTCCTTGGGTGAATAATGTAAACTCACTACACCGGTATGTTTTAGCGCTTTCATGGCGAGTTTACTGACAGATATAAGTAAGAACTTTACATTACTTTATATTAGAAATGGCAACAGCGGAGGATGAATGTCACATAACAAGTAGATCGAGAAAAATAAGAACTTTATAGACTGCGGTGTTGACACGGGCTACAAAGGCGGATGCGTGCAATTTTTCAGGATTTATACAGATCAACAGGTACCAGAAAGTAAGAAAAGTTGCTTTTGCATAATATTGTGAAACAAAACGCCAGATAATATGTCTTACCTTATACACACACCATAATAATACTCCTAGGTTGAAGCGCATCAAACAGTTAGCTTACCAAAGTGGTACTAATGTTAGGATCCGTACACAGATTTTCTCATATTATTGTTGTTTCTGTTCCATTTTCATATGACTCTGCTGTTTAACATGCTTATTTCCTGTTTTTGTCCATTACCATGGTTACTCATCAGTTCACCTGCTGCTCACGGTCCCGCACACCTGCCACAGATAATCACCGTCACTTTATAAGCCGCCCTCTTTTGTTTGTTCAGCCTGGGTTCATGATTTGCTTTTCACGCAACGAGTTACGCCTGCAATACTCTCATGTATGTATATTCTCGCTAAGCTTTTCACGCTAGCTATTGTTCATTCCAGTTCTCATGCTGAAGGTTCGGTTTTCTCTTTTGTGCCTACGGGTCAGTTTAGTTTGCATTTTGTATCACCTGGTTCTCATACTAGCGTCTTTGGTTTCCTTTTGTTAGCTCCAGTGTTTTGTTTCTTAGATCCTTGTTGTAGAATAAATCCGTTGAAACTTACCTTTGCTGTGTTCAATTTTGACGCATCCTCGAGGGAATCGAACCCGGTACCACGATGCCACATAGGCGTAACAACTAAAACAATTTGATGGATTTTTGAGCGCCGTGTGCAATGTTCTATATCTTCAATGTAACAAAAAAAGTTGTTGTTGTTTACTTGAGCCATATTACCATCATAGTGCAGTCTACACTTATCTCTTATGTGTGACTGCCATCTACTGGTCACACTTATTATTGCATCATGTACCAAAAAAAATTGCTTCAACGTTTGTAAGCAAAACCTGTCACGCCTATGGATCATGTTCTGTTTTTAGAATAGAATAGAATAGAGTTTTATTGTCATTATTGCAATGAACAGGTTCAAAGAACAACGAAATTGGAGCAGCTCCTCCTAAGGTGCATATACAATATGGTAGTATTAATAGTAAAAAAAAATAATAATAAATAAAAAATAAATTAAAAAAAGATTTTGTCATGTTTGGTTAATTTTTGGACACTTTTATCCCGCTTTTGCACTTCCTTGTTTCTCTTATCTCCATGCCAACTCATTGATGTTCACCTTGCCCTCAAGTCACGCCCCTGTCCTCAGCTCCATCCATCCATCCATTTTCTACCGCTTATTCCCTTTCGGGGTCGCGGGGGGCGCTGGCGCCTATCTCAGCTACAATCGGGCGGAAGGCGGGGTACACCCTGGACAAGTCGCCACCTCATCGCAGGGCCAACACAGATAGACAGACAACATTCACACTCACATTCACACACTAGGGCCAATTTAGTGTTGCCAATCAACCTAGTCCTCTGCTCTCACACCTGTTATTAATTTCATAGCTATTATTTAAGCCACGGTTACCAGGTAGTCGGCCTGGCAACTTCCTACATACATACCCATATTCCTCACCTGCTTCATGCCATGCTATGCTGTCCGTTTTGTCCACGCCACGTAAGTTTTGTTGTTCATGCCACAGCGCAAGTGTTTTTGTTCATGTTTATAGTTTGTAGCCTTTTTACTAGTCGTTTGTTTTTTCATAGCCCAGTGTTTGTACCTCCTTGTGAGCGCCCATTGTTTGCCTTTTTTTTTTTAGTTATAGTGTTAAAAATAAATATGTACTCACATTCACGTCTCGCCCGTGCCAACTATCCTTTGCGTCGAAGAAACAACCCACGTCCAAGTCCGAGCTTGACAAAACCAGAATTATTGCTGACATTAGGGTAAAAAAAAGGATTTTAAGTGCGCCTTATAGCCTGGAAAATAGGGTAGTTATGTACATGTGATTTTTTATTAGGGTCCGCCCTGCCTATGGCAAAGGACTCCACATGAATCCTTTGCCATAGGCAAGGACCCTATTGAATCTGCTGTGTTTTATTCTTTTTTCTTTATTATTATTCCGCTCGTTCGCGCTGTAATTTGACCCCCTTAACATGCTTCAAAACTCACCAAATTTTACACACACATCGGTACTGTGTGCCTTCCCATCATATTAAGCAACCAAACCCCAAAATTCAAAATTGCGCGCTAGCGCCCCCTAGGAAGAAACAAAAAACAGACAGCTTGTAACTTCCAGTAGCAATGTCGTAGAGACATCAAACAAAAACCTCTACGTAGGTCTAACCAATACCTACATTTCCTAAAACTGCTTGTAACTTCCGGTAGGAATGTCAGAGAGACATGAAACAAAAACCACTATGTAGGTCTCACTTAGACCTACATTTGAATAATTAACATACTTTAGCAAAAATCAACAGGAAGTTTGATATTTTCACTTCAATACAACAACTGCATTACTTTCACAATGCATTATATTCTCAAAATAGTGGCTCCAAGGCGTCTTCTAACGCTTATCCGGCCGTGGGTCTCGGGGGCAGCAGCCAAAGGCGGACCCGACCAACGCTGCTTGCAGCTTTAATTTTCTTTTTGTTTTTAATATATTTGCCAAAAATTTGTAAAAAAAAATAATGATAATAATAAAAATAATAATAATAATTATATTAATAATTATTATTAGCTCGGTTTAGCTCGGTTGGTAGAGCGGCCGTGCCAGCAACTTGAGGGTTGCAGGTTCGATTCCCGCTTCCGCCATCCTAGTCACTGCCGTAGTGTCCTTGGGCAAGACACTTTACCCACCTGCTCCCAGTGCCACCCACACTGGTTTAAATGTAACTTAGATATTGGGTTTTACTATGTAAAGCGCTTTGAGTCACTAGAGAAAAGCGCTATATAAATATAATTCACTTCACTTCACATCTTCACATTGTCACTATGGGGTATTTTGTGTTGAAAAAATAACTTTATTCCATTTGTGGACCAAGTGAAGCGCTGTGAATAATTTCCAGATGTACTGTACATGTATTGTATTGGCACACAGAGTACTGAGGTTATTTAGAAGTCGGAGGAAGAGATAGATTGTCTTTGGTTTGAGAAGAAGCAGCTCTTTGTGATGAAGAACAGTTGGACAAACGTCAGAAATAACGCAGCATCAGACTTTAAGTTCACGGTCGTAATCAAAGAATTTGGCCTCAGGCCCGGCGTGACTCGCATCAACGTTTCTGACACGTTTCTTTTAGGACTTACGTAGGACCTCGTCGACTTTAATCACTTTCTCACTGACGACGTCGAGAAAATCCGCAGCTGACGTCCTTGAATGAGCTTTTTCGACATCTCACGATGCATAAATTGGCAAGACTGTAAAGTGACGAGCTTTAATCACGTTTCCTTCCACCAGACCAGCAAATAAAAAAAACAACCATTTCTGTCAACACATGAAATCTGAACTTGTTAGTGTTGGAAATGTTTTGTTAATTTTCATTCACCAACAAGAAAAATCTTGGATATTTTAGTAAGATTTGCGTTGCTATGCCGACCACAAGCATCAAACATGAGAAAGCAATGATATCATAAAATAGACAAAATTATTCAAGGATTTGTCCACCACGTTTTTTTTTACTTAAAATGTTACAAAATTACCTCAGAACTGTCAAATCATAGAAAAGACGAGAATAAAGTCCCAAAAATTCAAACACTTAAAGAAAAAAATTGTCTAAAAAATATAATTCACGAGAAGAAATTTGTTTTGTGGGAATAAAAGCTCAATTCTATTTTTACAACTTTGTTCTTGTCTGAAAATAAACTGTAGGTGCAACTAAATTATTACTTTATTGTTGTCAAAAATCCTCCAAAAAATAATACATTTCAACCAGACAAAAAAAGATTTTTGCCAGGACACACACAAAGATCTATAGAGGGCCAAATGTGACATTTTTAAATAATGACTTAAATGTGTCATTAATTATAATTTGAATTAAATACATAAATGTGTTAAATGTGTCATTAATTTATTTAATTTAAAATCATATTTAATTAATCATTTTATTAATTGTTGATTTCATTATTTCCTGGTTTATTTCATTATTTAAGTAATTAATGACACAATTAAGTGATTATTTAAAGATTGATTTATTTATATATTCATTTGGCCCTTGGTCAGCACTTCATGAATTAGTTTTATCCGTCAAAGTCAGTGGGCGGGGCTAAAAAAAATTATATTCCAACCATGATGAAATAAAGCGTTAACAAGGACTGAATGGGGCAAAATTAAATACAACAATCTTTAATTTATTACTTCCAATGAGTCATTTCTTACCTAAATCAGGCCGAAGAACCCCAAACTGATGGAGCGATGGAGCAGGGTCCCCATACTAATAAAACTTGAATAAAATGGTGTTTTAAATTAAACTGAATCTGAAGGTATCTTGTTGTTTGCAATATTAAGATATTCAAGGAATACAGTATAGCGCTGCAAATAGCTAGCGATCACAAAAGTTAAGATTATTATAATAATACTAACACACACACACTCACACACATATACATATATATATTTATATATATATATATATATGTATTTGTGTGTGTATATATACACACGCAGATATATATACATACATATATACATATATATATATATATATATATATATATATATATATATACATATATACACACACCTATATACTGTATATACATACATACACACATACACATGTATGTATATATATATATACACACTATATATATATATATATATATATATATATATATATATATATGTATACAGCCTGATAAAGATAAATAAATCATGAAATATTTAAATCAATAATTACTTGATTGAGGAAAAATATACATGGAATTTTCCACTAAATACATTAATGACATGTTTAATTACACAATTATGTATTATAATGAATGACATATTTAAGAAATTGTTCAAAGACTTGAATCTTAGAAATTCAAGGGTCCTCTGTGGTCGTGGAACTCCTGTTGAAGACCTTTAACCTTTAAATAAAATAATGAAATCAATTAATGATTAATTAAAATAGACGGAATTTTACATGAAGTAAGTTGATGACATGTATGTCATTTTAAATATAATTAATGACACTTTTATGTAGTTATTTAAAAGTTGGTAGAGTGGTCATGTCACCAACTTAAGGGTTCCAGATCGCTTCCAGCTTCTGACATCCTAGTCACTGCCATTGTGTCCTTGGGCAAGGCACTTTACCCTCTCTGCTCCCAGTTTCTCCCACACTGGTGTAAACCTATCTTAAATGTACATCATGTATTTCACTATGTAAAGCGCAAAAGAAAAAGTGCTGAATATAAATCACTTCAAATAGATGTTTTTATTATTATTTAATTTAGTCCCATATGGCCCTCCAAACAATGTCACGACCCCTCTGTGGACACCCTGTCGAAGACCTTTGACTTAAATCACTAAATAAATCATGAAATACATAATCAAACCGTGAAACAATTAAGAAATAAAGGAATCAATTAATTACATGATTAAAATGTTTTATATAATTTGACATTAAATCAATTAAAGGCATGTATAATAACCCAAGTATGTATTATATTCCAAGTATATTTAATGACACATTTGAATATTTATTTATTTTTTTATTATGTATTATTCATTTTGCTGCGATGAGATGTCGACTTGTCCAGGGTGTACCTCGCCTTCCGCCCAATTGTAGCTGAGATAGGTGCCAGTGCCCCTCGCGACACCAAAAGAGAATAAGCGGTAGAAAATGGATGGATGGATTATTAATTTTGTCCCATTTGGCCCTCCAAACAATGTCACGACCCCTGTGGAGTACCTCTGTGGAGTCCCTGTTGAATACCTTTGACTTAAATCACTAAATAAATCATGAAATAAATAATCAAACCGTGAAACAATTATAAAATAAAGAAATCAATTAATTAAATTATTAAAAAAATGCATTTAATTTGACATAAAAGCACTTAATGGCATGTTTAATAACCCGTGTATGTATTTAATTCCAATTATAATTAAAGGCCTACTGAAAGGAGATTTTCTTATTCAAACGGGGATAGCAGGTCCATTCTATGTGTCATACTTGATCATTTCGCGATATTGCCATATTTTTGCTGAAAGGATTTAGTAGAGAACATCGACGATAAAGTTTGCAACATTTGGTGCTGATAAAAAAAGCCTTGCCTTTACCGGAAGTAGCAGACGATGACGTCACAAGGTTGAGGGCTCCTCGGACCGAGAAAAAGACAATTTTCCCATTAATTTGAGCAATGATGAAAGATTTGTGGATGATGATATTGATAGCGAAGGACTAGAAAAAAAATAAATAAATAAAAAGCGACGGCTCCGGGCGGCGGCAGTGTGAGTGTTTCAGATGTAATTAGACACATTTACTAGGATAATTCTGGAAGATCCCTTATCTGCTTATTGTTTTAAAGGGGAACATTATCGCAATTTCAAAAGGGTTAAAAACAATACAAATCAGTTCCCAGTGGCTTGTTTTATTTTTCGAAGTTTTTTTCAAAATGTTACACCTCCCGGAATATCCCTAAAAAAAGCTTTAAAGTTCTTGATTTTCGCTATTTGCGATGCGACTGTCCATTTCCCTGTGACGTCATACAGGGCTGCCAATACAAACAACATGGCGGTTACCACAGCAAGATATAGCGACATTAGCTCGGATTCAGACTCGGATTTCAGCGGCTTAAGCGATTCAACAGATTACGCATGTATTGAAACATATGGTCGGAGTATGGAGGCAGATAGCGAAAACGAAATTGAAGAAGAAATTGAAGCTATTCACGCTATTCGGCCATAGCACGGGTGTACCTAATGAAGTGGCCCATAGCATGGCTGCCTTATTAGCATCGCCGGTAAAATGTGCGGACCAAACGATCAGGACTTTCGCATCTTGTGACACTGGAGCAACTTAAATCTGTCGATTGGTAAGTGTTTGTTTCGCATTAAATGTGGGTATCTAGTTTCAAATGTACATACAGCTAGCGTAAATAGCATGTTAGCATCTATTAGCGTAGCATGTTAGCATCGATTAGCTGGCAGTCATGCCGTGACCAAATATGTCTGATTAGCACATAAGTCAACAACATCAACAAGACTCACCTTTGTGATTTCGTTGACTTAATCGTTGCAAATCCATCTGCAGGTTATCCATACATCTCTGTGCCATGTCTGTCTTAGCATCGCCGGTAAAATGTGCAGACACTCTGGCAAATTCAATGGGGGTCTGGCGGCAGATTTCTTGCCAGTGGTGCAACTTGAATCCCTCCCTGTTAGTGTTGTTACACCCTCCAACAACACACCGACAAGGCATAATGTCTCCAAGGTTCCAAAAAATAGTCGAAAAAACGGAAAATAACAGAGCTGAGACCCGGTGTTTGTAATGTGAAAATGAAAATGGCGGGTGTATTACCTCGGTGACGTCACATTCTGAAGTCATCGCTAAAAGACCGATAAACAAAAAGGCGTTTAATTTGCCAAAATTCACCCATTTAGAGTTCGGAAATCGGGTAAAAAAATACATGGTCTTTTTCCTGCAAACATCAAGGTATATATTGACGCTTGCATAGGTTTGGTGATAATGCTCCCCTTTAATAGTGTTTTAGTGAGATTGTAAAGACATACCTCGAGGTCGGATGGCTGCGGTGAACACGCAGTGTCTCAGAGAGAAGCCGAAGAGCCAAGCTCACAGCTTTGCCTTTTAAACATCTACTGCAGGAGGACGAATAATCCAATGATGTCTCCGGTAAGATATATATCACAATTTTCCCATCCAAAACATGCTAGTTGACGTAGAGAAACATGTTCGCTTGACCGCTCTGTGTTAAAAACAAAGAAACACCGGCTGTGTCTCGGTGCCTAAGGCAGCTGCAATCCACCGCTTTCCACCAACAGCATTCTTCTTTGACGTCTCCATTATAATTGAACAAATTGCAAAAGATTCAGCAACACAGATGTCCAGAATACTGTGTAATTATGCGATGAAAAGAGACGACTTTTAGCCGCAAATGGTGGTGCACTAATATTTCCTGACAGTCCGTGACGTCACGCGCACGCGTCATCATTCCGCGACGTTTTCAACAAGAAACTCCGCGGGAAATTTAAAATTGCAATTTAGTAAACTAAAAAGGCCGTATTGGCATGTGTTGCAATGTTAATATTTCATCATTGATATATAACTGCGTGGTCGGTAGTAGTGGGTTTCAGTAGGCCTTTAATGACACATTTCAGTAGTTATTTAATGATTTTTTTCAAAATTATTATTCAATTTTGTCCTCTTGGCCCTCCGTACTGACATGAATTGAGGAAATAATCACCCGGGGGTTCTGTGCCAAGCTTGAGGCTGCAGTTGCTGCCAAATGTGCTTCAACAAAGTATTGAGCAAAGGCATATGATTTTTGTTGTTTTAAAAAAATTAAAAAAAAAAAAAAAACTTGACGTTGTCAATTATAGGGTATTTTGTGTAGAATATTGAGGACAAAATAATGTTATTCCATTTGGAAAAAGACTAATTTTTCATTTAATTTTGTCCTTTTTGGCCCTCCGTACGGACATGAATTGAGGAAATAAGCACCTGGAGGTTCAATGCCAGAGTGAATGTGAGTGTGAATGTTGTCCGTCTATCTGTGTTGGCCCTGCGATGAGGTGGCGACTTGTCCAGGGTGTACCCCGCCTTCCGCCCGATTGTAGCTGAGATAGGCGCCAGCGCCCCCCGCGACCCCAAAGGGAATAAGCGGTAGAAAATGGATGGATGGATGGATGGATGGAACAAAAGCAAAAAAAAAAAAAAAAAAAAGCATTAGTGTACAAAAATTCTTATTACGCTGACTTTTTATTTGTAAAAAACGTCCCTGTCCTTTCTTTGCCTTGTCCTCCCTAAATCCACACTGAAACGTCGTGGCAGTTTTAGAAGATTAGGCCGTCTTAAGGAGCGTCTTGAGCGAAAGACTAAATGAAGAACACGGCGAGGACGTGAAGAAAGAAGAGAGTACCGACTTAACGAGGACGTGACGCGTCTTCTGGCATCAGCAGAAACCTGTTGGTGGAGAAAATATTCCGACTTGCTTATCTTTGTTCTGTTGGACATGGCAGGTACAGTCTGAGCTCACCTTCGCACTCGAAGGCCTGCAGAGCGCTGGTGTAAGAGTGACCCAGCCAGGAGGTGAAGCCCCCAGGACCCTCAGCAGGTGGTGGGCGGAGTCACTGAAGAGCACGTTGGAGTCGGCGTAGCCCGCAGAGCTGAACAGGCTGAAGCCCTCCGTGGCGTTACCAAAGATGTTCTACGGGAGGACGGGAGAGACAGGTTTTGTTTTGTTGTGTGTGTGTGTGTGTGTGTGTGTGTGTGTGTGTGTGTGTGTGCATTTTCTTCTCTCTTTGTTTTTTTTAAGTATTGCACTCTGTGTTTTCCACTCGCCTGTGTATGAAAAGTACTATGTACAGTCGTGGTCAAAAGTTTACATACACCTCTTTACACTGTCTTGAGTTTCCAATCATTTCTACAACTCTTATGTTTTTGTGATAGAGTGATTGGAGAACATACATTCATGAAGTTTGCTTCTTTATGATTTATTATGGGTCTAGTGAAATTGTGAGAAAATCTGATGGGTCAAAAGTATACATACGGCAATGTTAATATTTGCTTAAATGTTCCTTGGCAAGTTTCACTGCAATAAGGCGCTTTTGGTAGCCATCCACAAGCTCCTGGTCTCTTGGCAAAATTGGTGCAGTTCAGTTCAGCTGAACTGCACCGGTATTCCTTTTTATTTATTTATTTTATTTTGTTTTGATTTTATTTATCTTTCTAGTTATTATGTATACGTATTGTTGCATTTGAACAACTGTATTGTTGATAATAGAGGTAAACTATTGGTATTGTTCATAATCAATAGCGCTTTTTCTATTGGTATTGTATTGCTCCAGTTGTAGTGTAAATAAATGATAAATGGGTTGTACTTGTATAGCGCTTTTCTACATTTCTACATCTACGTAAAAATGCTCTAATGTAATTTCTATATTATTTATTTCACTAACTGCTTATTTGCTATCACTTTTACAATCATATTTGTACATAGCGTATGTGCTGGTGTTGTTCTATTGTTGTTGTTTTTGTTGTTATTGTTGTGTTTGCTGTTGTTGTTTTGTCTCTCTGTCTAATCGATGAGGTGGCGACTTGTCCAGGGTGTACCCCGCCTTCCGCCCGATTGTAGCTGAGATAGGCGCCAGCGCCCCCCGCGACACCGAACGGGAATAAGCGGCAGAAAATGGATGGATGATGTCTAATCCCACAATTTCCCCTCTGTCTTCCTTTTTTCTCTTTCTATCCCCTCCTGCTCCGGCCCGGTTGCACCAATGATAATATAAATAAACATTTAATACAGTCAAATTAAAATAAGGCAAGTATCCCTACACTTCTCTTTTGTATAGTTAATCTGTACAGCAGATATGGGCATCTACATCAACTATATGATTTGCCTGAGAAGCTGGACAGGACATAAACAAAAATATATACATATATGCTTACATGTCCTTTGGCAATTTTCACTGCAATAAGGCGCTTTTGATTGCCATGTACATGTATTTAAGCCATTCTGTTTCTGTTTTCGTCCTGGCAACATCACCTCCTTCACGCCCTCGATCACCTGCTATGCCTTCAATGCCATTGATCCATGCCCCTTGTCTTTTTCCAAGTAAGGTTTTTTTATTCATGCCATTGTGCAAGTGTTTTGTTTCGTGTTTATAGTTATAGCAGGGGTCGGGAACTTTTTTGGCTGAGAGAGCCATACAAACCAAATATTTTTCAAAGTATTTCCGTGAGAGCCATTTAATTTTTTTTTTTTTTACACTGAATTCAACTATATGGGTGCATTTTTAAGAAAGACCAACATTTTTAGAGTAAAGTAAGTCTCTTATTCTTTTTAATAACATTGATATTCTGAGGCTAACCAACAATAAATAAAACACTTCTTACCATTAATGCGACTTCTTGAACAGGTGCGGTAGAAACCAGATGGATGGATGAAAATGCATGAGAATGTTTAGATTTTGAACGTTATTTTTGACACTGTGATTACCAGCGGAATTATTCATTACTCATAGTGTTAAGCAGTATCAGTTAAGATTTATCTGAGAGCCAGATGCAGTCATTAAAAGAGCCAAATCTGGCTCTAGAGCCATAGGTTCCCTAGCCTCTGTGCTAGTCTTTTGTTTCATAGCCCAGTTGTTGTTCTTCCGCCCTCATGCGTGCTTTTTGTTTATTCCTATTTAGTGTTAAAATAAAGATGTCTTTACCTTCACGCCATCGCCGTTTCCACTCCATTCGCTTCGCACCTCGGGAAAACAACCCAAGTCCAAGTTTGACGGAATGAAGGTTTTAGAATGGCCTTCCCAAAGTCCTGACTTAAATGTGTGGACAATGCTGAAGAAACAAGTCCATGAGAAGTGAAGTGAAGTGAATTATATTTATATAACGCTTTTCTCAAGTGACTCAAAGCGCTTACATAGTGACACCCAATATCTAAGTTACATTTAACCAGTGTGGGTAGCACTGGGAGCAGGTGGGTAAAGTGCCTTGCCCAAGGACACAACGGCAGTAACTAGGATGGCACAAGCGGGAATCGAACCTGCAACCTCAAGTTGCTGGCACGGCACTCTACCAACTGAGCTATGTCAGAAAACCAACACATTAGCTGAACAAAACTGCACCAATTTTGCCAAGAGAACCAGAAGCTTGTGGATGGCTACCAAAAACTGCCTTATTGCAGTGAAACTTGCCAAGGGACATGTAAACAAATATTAACATTGCTGTTTGTATACTTTTGACCCAGCAAATTTGCTCACATTTCTAGTAGACCCATAATAAATTCATAGAAGAAGCAAACTTGATGAATGTTTTTTGTGACAAAAAGAATGTTCTCCAATCATCCATCCATCCATCCATCGTCTTCCGCTTATCCGAGGTCGGGTCGCGGGGCAGCAGCCTAAGCAGGGAAACCCAGACTTCCCTCTCCCCAGCCACTTCGTCTAGCTCTTCCCCGGGGGATCCCGAGGCGTTCCCAGGCCAGCCGGGAGACTTAGTCTTCCCAACGTGTCCTGGGTCTTCCCCGTGGCCTCCTACCGTTGGACGTGCCCTAAACACCTCCCTCGGGAGGCGTTCGGAGTGGCATCCTGACCAGATGCCCGAACCACCTCATCTGGCTCCTCTCCATGTGAAGGAGCAGCGGCTTTACTTTGAGTTCCTCCCGGATGCAAGAGCTTCTCACCCTATCTCTAAGGGAGAGTCCCAAACTCATTTCGGCCGCTTGTACCCGTGATCTTATCCTTTCGGTCATGACCCAAAGCTCATGACCATAGGTGAGGATGGGAACGTAGATCGACCGGTAAATTGAGAGCTTTGCCTTCCGCTCAGCTCCTTCTTCACCACAACGGATCGTACAACGTCCGCATTACTGAAGACGCCGCACCGATCCGCCTGTCGATCTCACGATCCACTCTTCCCTCACTCGTGAACAAGACTCCTAGGTACTTGAACTCCTCCACTTGGGGCAGGGTCTCCTCCCAACCCGGAGATGGCACTCCACCCTTTTCCGGGCGAGAACCATGGACCTCGGACTTGGAGGTGCTGATTCTCATTCCGGTCGCTTCACACTCGGCTGCGAACCGATCAGCGAGAGCTGAAGATCCCGGTCAGATGAAGCCATCAGGACCACATCATCTGCAAAAAGCAGAGACCTAATCCTGCGGTTACCAAACCGGAACCCTCAACGCCTTGACTGCGCCTAGAAATTCTGTCCATAAAAGTTATGAAGAGAATCGGTGACAAAGGACAGCCTTGGCGGAGTCCAACCCTCACTGGAAATGTGTCGACTTACTGCCGGCAATGCGACCAAGCTCTGGCACTGATCATACAGGGAACACTCTATCACAAAAAAATAAGAGTAGTAGAAATGATTGGACACTCAAGACAGCCATGACATTACAAGTGTATGTAAACTTTTGACCACAACTGTAAATAAAGTTTCATTTGATGATGTATGGACAAAACGATGAGGACCGCCTCACTGACCTGAAGCCGTTCCAAGTACTTCCAAACGCGACATTTGTCCTCCACGCGCACCACCACGCCGTTGGCGGGCACGGCGGCCAAGTGGCAGTGTGTGTACTCCTCCAGCTCGGCCTCGCTTGCCGTCGGGACACAACAGCTTCATGTCCTCCGCTTCCAGGTCCAGCGCCCAGGATTCTTGGTTCCTACCTGGTCAAGGTGAGTCCATGGAGACGTCACTTTGCTATAGATCGCATGACAACCTCCACAAAACAATGTTTTCTTTTTTTTTTTCCTTCTTTAATTGGCAAGCTGACATTTGGACACGGGTCGCTTGTTGCCTGGCAACCGGAGGGCAGACAAACACCCGCAGCAAAGTAGGTCAATACTCTTCCCCTTGATGTTGTTTGTCTATGTACTCTATTGATAAATACACACCATCCAGATTGTCAAAGACAGTCGTGTGTTTGACAAAAGCCACGTCGCCCAGGTTCTCAGCCACACACCTGAAAGAAACACACAAGAAAATAACAAATCATCTAAGACAGGGGTGTCAAACTCAATACAGAGTGGGCCAAAACTGAACAAAGCCGCGGGCCAAGGTTGAACAAATTAATCAATCAATCAATCAATGTTTACTTATATAGCCCTAAATCACTAGTGTCTCAAAGGGCTGCACAAACCACTACGACATCCTCGGTAGGCCCCACATAAGGGCAAGGAAAACTCACACCCAGTGGGACGTCGGTGACAATGTTGACTATGAGAACCTTGGAGAGGAGGAAAGCAATGGATGTCGAGCGGGTCTAACATGATACTGTGAAAGTTCAATCCATAATGGATCCAACGCAGTCGCGAGAGTCCAGTCCAAAGCGGATCCAACACAGCAGCGAGAGTCCCGTTCACAGCGGAGCCAGCAGGAAACCATCCCAAGCGGAGGCGGATCAGCAGCGCAGAGATGTCCCCAAGCCGATACACAGGCGAGCAGTACATGGCCACCGGATCGGACCGAACCCCCTCCACAAGGGAGAGTGGGACATAGGAGAAAAAGAAAAGAAACGGCAGATCAACTGGTCTAAAAAGGGAGTCTATTTAAAGGCTAGAGTATACAAATGAGTTTTAAGGTGAGACTTAAATGCTTCTACTGAGGTGGCATCTCGAACTGTTACCGGAGAGGGCATTCCAGAGTACTGGAGCCCGAAATGAAAACGCTCTATAGCCCGCAGACTTTTTTTGGGCTTTGGGAATCACTAATAAGCCGAGTCCTTTGAACGCAGATTTCTTGCCGGGACATATGGTACAATACAATCGTCAAGATAGGATGGAGCTAGACCGTGTAGTATTTTATACGTAAGTAGTAAAACCTTAAAGTCACATCTTAAGTGCACAGGAAGCCAGTGTAGGTGAGCCAGTACAGGCGTAATGTGATCAAACTTTCTTGTTCTTGTCAAAAGTCTAGCAGCCGCATTTTGTACCAACTGTAATCTTTTAATGCTAGACATGGGGAGACCCCGAAAATAATACGTTACAGTAGTCGAGACGAGACGTAACAAACGCATGGATAATGATCTCGACGTCTTTAGTGGACAAAATGGAGCGAATTTTAGCGATATTACGGAGATGAAAGAAGGCCGTTTTAGTAACGCTTTTAGGGACCCAAACAAGTTTTGCAATGAATATTGAACAAGCAGGCTTAAATAGGGCAGCACGGTGGTACAGGGGTTAGTGCATCTGCCTCACAATACGAAGGTCCTGAGTAATCCTGGGTTCAATCCCAGGCTCGGGGTCTTTCTGTGTAGAGTTTGCATGTTCTCTCCGTGACTGCGTGGGTTACTCGGGCTTCCTCCCATGGAACAGGCAGAGCTTATATAACGTAATAGTGCAAAATCGATTTTCAAAAAACAAACGAAAAAGCATGAGTGGTATATTAAATAAAACGTAATTTAAAAAAATGAATGCCTCTTTTCTATTTGCAGCCTTCTGAGGTAAATATCCACATTATCTTTTTCCGCAGGCTAATAAATTTGAAAATAAAATAAAAATGAGGTGGGCGGGGTTTGGTGGTAGCGGGGGGGGGTGTATATTGTAGCATTCCGGAAGAGTTAGTGCTGCAAGGGGTTCTGGGTATTTGTTCTGTTGTGTTACGGTGCGGGTGTTCTCCCGAAATTTGTTTTGTCATTCTTGTTTGGTGTGGCTTCACAGTGTGGCGCATATTTGTAACAATGTTAAATAAATAAATAAATAAATGGGTTGTACTTGTATAGCGCTTTTCTGCCTTCAAGGTACTCAAAGCGCTTTGACACTACTTCCACATTTACCCATTCACACACACATTCACACACTGATGGAGGGAGCTGCCATGCAAGGCGCCAACCAGCACCCATCAGGAGCAAGGGTGAAGTGTCTTGCTCAGGACACAACGGACGTGACGAGGTTGGTACTAGGTGGATTTGAACCAGGGCCCCTCGGGTTGCGCACGGCCACTCTCCCACTGCGCCACGCCGTCCTAAGTGGTTTATACGTGCCACCCTCAGTGTGACCTGTATGGCTGTTGACCAAGTATGTGAAGTGAATTGTGACGTATATTTATATAGCGCTTTTTCTCAAGTGACTCAAAGCGCTTTACATAGTGAAACCCAATATCTAAGTTACATTCAAACCAGTGTGGGTGGCACTGGAAGCAGGTGGGTAAAGTGTCTTGCCCAAGGACACAACGGCAGAGACTAGGTCGCAGAAGCGGGAATCGAACCTGTAACCCTCAAGTTGCTGGCACGGCCACTCTACCAACCGAGCTAAACCGCGAGACTGTGACTTGGCCAGCACGCTGTTAAAATGGAGGAAAAGAGGACGTGAGGGCATGTTGTAGAGGACAGTGCCTTTAAGGCACGCTCCCATTATGTTGTCCGGGTGGAATTCGGGAGACTGGTTGCCCAGGGAGATTTTCGGGAAGGGCACTAAACTTCGGGAGTCCCCCGGGAAAATCGGGAGGGTTGGCAAGTATGAGTATTAGCGGGGAATGTGGTGTTACCAGCAGGCCAGCTCTAATGTTAATTTGATATTGCCTCAAGGGCCAAATGAGTTTGACACCCATGATCTAAGAAATTCTCAAACTGTGGTATGCCAAATAATCGCTTAAATAAATATTCAAACACAGTGTTACTGTTCAAGCATTGTTTGTTACTTTTTACAAAACTATTAAAAATACTTACGCTTACTTAAAACCTCTGCTTTGTTTTTAATGAATACTTGGGCCTACTACGCTGATGTATTCTAATATTGGTCATAGGGTTGTACAGTATACAGGTATTAGTGTCAGGCTTGCCACTGACTTTTTGTGTGTTTTAGTTTTTCCTCTGTGTGTGTTAAGTATTTTCTGTTTTTAGTTCCTGTCAGCGCTCTTATTTTGTCTGTTTCCTGTTTTTTTTCCCTGTGCGCTGTTTTCCCCTCAGGTGCGGCTGATTGGCACCTGGCCACACCTGGTGTCAATCAGCCCGCTCCTATTTGTACCTGCTTTTGTCCTCCAGTCAGTAATGGATTATTTTCTTGTCGGTGTCGTTCTTGTCGCTTCTGTCTTGTCGTGCCGTGTCTTGTATTTGGAGCGTAGCGGTAAGCTATATCCGTGAGATGTTTGTAGCTTGCTGTTCTTTGCTCCCTGCTTCCAGTTTGTTTTGTACACGTTTTGACTTTTTTTTTCCTGCTCGCTACCCGCTAGCTTCCACGCTAGACCCTTTTTGTTTGTTATCCGCCCACGTGCGCGCTTTTTGTTTGTACCCTTTTGTTTGTGCTTGTTCTTGTATTTTAATTGAATCATGTTTTCTCACTTCGTGCCTGCCTCCATTTCTGCATCTTGGGGTTCGTCACCAACTAACTCTGACAATTAGTATAGTACCGCGATACTAATGAATCATAGTCTATACCGCCTCTAAAAAGTACCGGTCCCCCACCAGTTGTTGTGTCATGCAAAGGAGCATGTTTGGCAGCGCACAATCCTGGAGTACTTACAAGCAGATACAGTGTGTAGACCAGGGGTCACCAACGCGGTGCCCGCGGGCACCAGGTAGCCCGTAAGGACCAGATGAGTCGCCCGCTGGCCTGTTCTAAAAATAGCTCAAATAGCAGCACTTACCAGTGAGCTGCCTCTATTTTTTAATTTGTATTTATTTACTAGCAAGCTGGTCTCGCTTTGCTCGACATTTTTAATTCCAAGAGAGACAAAACTCAAATAGAATTTGAAAATCCAAGAAAATATCTTAAAAACTTGGTCTTCACTTGTTTAAATAAATTCATTTATTTTTTTACGTTGCTTCTTATAACTTTCAGAAAGACAATTTTAGAGAAAAAATACAACCTTAAAAATGATTTTAGGATTTTTAAACACATATACCTTTTTACCTTTTAGATTCCTTCCTCTTCTTTCCTGACAATTTAAATCAAGGTTCAAGTAAATTTATTTTTTTTATTGTAAAGAATAATAAATACATTTTAATTTAATTCTTCATTTTAGCTTCTGTTTTTTCGACAAAGAATATTTGTGAAATATTTCTTCAAACTTATTATGATTAAAATTCAAAAAAAATATTCTGGCAAATCTAGAAAATCTGTAGAATCAAATGTCAATCTTATTTCAAAGTGTTTTGAATTTCTTTTTAAAAAAATGTCTTCTGGAAAATCTAGAAGAAATAATGATTTGTCTTTGTTATAAATATCAATCAATCAATGTTTACTTATATAGCCCTAAATCACTAGTGTCTCAAAGGGCTGCACAAACCACAACACAAACCACTACGACATCCTCGGTAGGCCCACATAAGGGCAAGGAAAACTCTCACCCAGTGGGCCGTCGGTGACAATGATGACCCAGCCTGAAACCGGATTGAAAGGTTTCACATAGATTGTTAGACGCTAAGTGTTCATTTAACTGCTCCGCAACAATTTTTTCAAGGATTTTTGAAATAAAGGGAAGGTGAGACACCGGTCGGTAGTTTACCATGAGGTCAGGATCGAGGTTAGGTCTTTTAAATATAGCTTGGTCCAATTTGTTGTATATTCTAACAAAGTGCAGATTGGATTTTAACCTATTTAAAACATGTCGTCAACATTCTAAAAAATAATCTTAATCAGGAAAAATTACTAATGACGTTCCATAAATACATTTTTTTATTTTTTCAAAAAGATTCGAATTAGTTAGTTTTTTTTCTTCATTTTTTTCGGTTGAATTTTCTAATTTTAAACAGTCGAAATTGAAGATAAACTAGGTTTAAAAAATGTTTTTATTTTTTTTTTTCGTGTTTTCTCCTCTCTTAAACCGTTCAGTTTAGTGTTTTTTTCATCTTTTATTCTCTACAAAAAACCTTCCGTAAAAGGAAAAAAAATGTACGACGGAATGACAGACAGAAATACCCATTTTTATTTATGTATGTATAGATTTATTTATTAAAGGTAAATTGAGCAAATTGGCTATTTCTGGCAATTTATTTAAGTGTGTATCAAACTGGTAGCTCTTCGCATTTATCAGTACCCCAGAAGTAGCTCTTGGTTTCAAAAAGGTTGGTGACCCCTGGTGTAGACATAAAGGGGAGAACGGACTCATTTTGGCTTAAAAACGATAAAGGTGAAGCTACAACACTAAAACGCCCTCAAGAAGCGGTGCTTTAAGACCTAGCTAGCGAGCTAGTTAGCGGCTGATATCAATTTGCAGTCAGCAGTGATGTAACTACTTCTAAATCACTACTCATTGTCTTCATGGCGACTAGTAAAGTATACTCATTTCAAAAATAACCCTTGTAGAACAAGTGACAGCTCTACATGTTTCCCTGCGCACCCTCAACACCCCGGACACATTGATTTATGGATTGATTGATTGAAACTTTCATTAGTAGATTGCACAGTACAGTACATACCTAAGATGTGACTTTAAGGTTTTACTACTTACGTATAAAATACTACACGGTCTAGCTCCATCCTATCTTGCCGATTGTATTGTACCATATGTCCCGGCAAGAAATCTGCGTTCAAAGGACTCCGGCTTATTAGTGATTCCCAAAGCCCATAAAAAGTCTGCGGGCTATAGAGCGTTTTCCGTTCGGACTCCAGTACTCTGGAATGCCCTCCCGGTAACAGTTCGAGATGCCACCTCAGTAGTCACCTTAAAACTCATTTGTATACTCTAGCCTTTAAATAGACTCCCTTTTCAGACCAGTTGATCTGCCGTTTCTTTTCTTTTTCTCCTATGTCCCACCCTCCCTTGTGGAAGGGGTCCGGTCCGATCCAGTGGCCATGTACTGCTTGCCTGTGTATCGGCTGGGGACATCTCTGCGCTGCTGATCCGCCTCCGCTTGGGATGGTTTCCTGCTGGCTCCGCCGTGAACGGGACTCTCGCTGCTGTGTTGGATCCGCTTTGAACTGGACTCTCGTTGGATCCATTATGGATTGAACTTTCACAGTATCATGTTAGACCCGCTCGACATCCATTGCTTTCCTCCTCTCCAAGGTTCTCATAGTCATTATTGTCACCGACGTCCCACTGGGTGTGAGTTTTCCTTGCCCTTATGTGGGCCTACCGAGGATGTCGTAGTGGTTTGTGCAGCCCTTTGAGACACTAGTGATTTAGGGCTATATAAGTAAACATTGATTGATTGATTGATATTCCGTACAATTGACCACTAAGTGGTAACACTCAAATATGTTTTTCAACTTGTTTAAGTCGAGGTCCATGTTAATCAATTCCAACGTCGAGTCAGGATTTCACTACGTCCATCCATCCATCCATTTTTTACCGCTTATTCCCTTTCGGGGTCGCGGGGGGCGCTGGCGCCAATCTCAGCTATAATCAGGCGGAAGGCGGGGTACACCCTGGACAAGTCGCCACCTCATCGCAGGGCCAACACAGATAGACAGACAACATTCACACTCACATTCACACACTAGGGCCAATTTAGTGTTGCCAATCACACTATCCCCAGGTGCATGCCTTTGGAAGTGGGAGGAAGCCGGAGTACCCGTCCGGTCGTAAATTATTAAGACAATTGAATGGACCTGCTATCTCTGTATAAATAACAAAATCTCATTTCAGTAGGCCTTTAAAGTGACACACACATCGAAGCTTCTACTTGTACGTTGTAATGCATCGATGCTTCGGTGTCGTTTGACCCACCGCTGCTCAGTAGTATGGAAAAGTGTTTGTTGAAATACAAGAAATCAAGTCAAAAATGTTGAATCGCTGTCTCATCTAATAACATTGGAAAATGTCCCAAAACTTTTGATTAATGGTGCGTATGGCAATTTATAAATGAAATAAGACAAAAGCGTATAAAGAAAACTACCTCAGCGCCCCAGCCTCTCCGTAGTGGCGCTCTTGGGGGTTGCTGGCACAGATGTGTCTGTCGTTCTCGTCGCCTATGCAGGCCTCGCACAGGTTCTTGGGGTTGTTGCCTCTGGGGTCGTGCTGGGGGTCCTTGATGCCGGGCACGCAGCTGTAACCAAAGAAGTTGCCCACGGCTGGTGGAACAGACGAGGAGAGCAAACACTTGTGTTGATGAGAGATATTCTGTCGGTAGAATATTTAGGGAACGGGGAAGCATACAGCGGGGAAAGTTGCACTGCTCCCCGACGCCGATCTGCGAGGTGTTGACCAGGTAGCCGATGGGAACGGTCCAGCCCACAGTGGTGCGCATGCCAGGGTGGCAGGAGCTGCGTTCATGCATCTCCAGCAAGGACAAGTCGGAGGAGGAACGACGGGCAAGCGCCACCACATAGTAGCTGACACCATCTGCAGGAGAAATGCATTGAAATAAAAATGAATGAATAACAATTAGATGACCTATGAGCTGTAAACTCACCCACTCCGTTGAGGGACTCCCCTGCTGACACCTCCAGGCCGTGACACAGACCTGCAGCGTAGACGTCGTCCGCAAACATGGAGGCTGCGTCCGCGCTCCCGTTCTGGAATTAAAACAATGTGTATGTTTTTTTAAGTTCAAAATAAATGCAACAAATAAAATCAACTTGTTTTTTTAAATTAACAGACTAAATTTAAAAGCTCACCAATTTTACATTGAAAGACAACAAATTTAACAGGTTTTAATGATAATAATAATAATGGATTAGATTCATATCGCGCTTTTCTATTATTAGATATACTCAGAGTGCTCACTGAAAAGTGGGAACCCATCATTCATTCACACCTGGTGGTGGTAAGCTACATCTGTAGCCACAGCTGCCCTGGGGTAGACTGACGGAAGCGTGGCTGCCAGTTTGCGCCTACGTCCCCTCCGACCACCACCAATCATTCATTCATCATTCATTCACCAGTGTGAGCGGCACCGGGGGCAAGGGTGAAGTGTCCTGCCCAAGGACACAACGGCAGCGATTTGGATGTCAATAGGTGGGGAGCGAACCTGCAACCCTCAGGTTTCTGGCACGGCCGCTCTTCCCACTACGCCATGCCACCCAAACGCACCAAAAAACATGTTTGTGTTGAAAATGAACGCAAAAAATTTAAGTGAAGTGAATTATATTTATATAGCGCTTTTCTCAAGTGACTCAAAGCGCTTTACATAGTGACACCCAATATCTATGTTACATTTAAACCAGTGTGGGTAGCACTGGGAGCAGGTGGGTAAAGTGTCTTGCCCAAGGACACAACGGCAGTAACTAAGATGGCACGAGCGGGAATCGAACCTTCAACCCTCAAGTTGCTGACACGGCCACTCTACCAACCGAGCTATGCCGCCCCAAGTCAAATAACATTTTGTGTTTACTGAATAATAAACCACATTTGAAAACAATCTCATTAATAGGAAAAAAAACAAGAACATTGGTCGCGATTCGATTGTAAATCGATTTCACGCGATTCTCAATTCAAAAACGATATTTTTCCGATTCTAAACGATTCTGTATTCCTTCAATACATACGATTTCAGCAGGATCTACCCCAGTCTGCTAACATGCTAGCATAGTAGTAGATTTTTGTAAAAAGGCTTTTATAATTGTAAAGGACAATGTTTTATCAACTGATTGCAATAATGTAAATTTGTTTTAACTATTAAACGAACCAGAAATATGACTTATTTTATCTTTGTGAAAATATTGGACACAGTGTGTTGTCAAGCTTATGAGATGTATATACTGTATATATTCATTATGTATTTATCTATAGCATCTGTAAAGCTGATGTTTACAATGAACTTTAAAGAGAAAGTGATAAAATATATATTTTTTTCTTACTACTAGCATATATATATATATATATGTATATGTATATATATATACATTGGTACTGTATATATATGCATATGTATATACATATATTCGTATGTGTATACAGTATATGTTTGTTTGTATACGTATATATCCATACATTTTTCTACCGCTTGTCCCTTTTGGGGTCGCTGGAGCCTATCAGCTGCATTCGGGCAGTAGGCGGTGTACACCCTGGACAAGTCGCCACCTCAGTGTATATATATTATCCTATATATATATATATATATATATATATATATATATATATATATATATATATATATATATATATATATATATATTCTGCTGAAATCTTATGTATTGAATGAAAACAGAATCGTTTTGAATGGGAAAAATATCATTTTTGAATCGAGAATCGCGTTGAATCGAAAAAATCGATATATAATCGAATCGCGACCCCAAGAATCGATATTGAATCGAATCGTGGGACACCCAAAGATTCGCAGCCCTAATATATATATATATATATATATATATATATATATATATATATATGTATATGTATGTATATATATATATATATATATATATATATATATATATATGTTCACATATGTATATGATTATATAAAATACAGTACAATTTAATCTAGTGAGGACCTGGAGTGTCCGCCCTGAAATCGGTAGGTTGTGAGTTCAAACCCCAACCGAGTCATACCAAAGATTATAAAAATGGGACCCATTACCTCCCTGCTTGACACTCAGTATCAAGGGTTGGAATTGCAGGTTAAGTCACAAAAATATGATTCCCGGGCGCAGCCACCACTGCTGCTCACTGCTCCTAGGGTGATGGGTCAAATGCAGAAAATAATTTCGCCACACCTCGTGTCTGTGTGACAATCATTGGTACTCTAATTTTAACTTTAACTTTAAAATGTTTGATAATTATAGATTATAGTATCAGTGTTAATATGTTTAAATAGTTCAAAGCAAAAAAACAAGGTTATAATTTCCCATTTCAGATATGAAAACATTGAATTATATTGAGTAATAATGAATATTATTATTTCAAATAGCACAACATTGTATCACAAACTGATTTTATTGGATTGCATTTTTTATACGTACTTTAATTTTCTCCATGCAGTCCCTGGTGTCTAGGCCTCGAACGCATCGCAAGTTCCCCCTGACATTCCGAGCTGTGGCGTTCCCGGCCAGATCCGTGCACTTCTGCTCCTCCGCGTCCGATATCACACACCACGACACTGGCCACAAAACAGCAGGTCGTTCAAAAAGGTGAATCCACTAAGACATGCTGTGCTAACAGGGGGTCCTACCTGTCGCTTTTTGATGGGAGACGCAGTGAACGCAAAGAAGATGCGAGAAGAAGAAAAAGAGCAGGAGAGCTGAAGTTCTCCCTAAAAGCGCCATGTCCACTCTGTTTGGGAGACTTAAGATAATCCTTGTATTGCAACAGGGAGTGGGGAGCAGGTGGATTTCATTGCAGGGAACCCAAAACAAAGAGTCAGTGAAGCGGGAATCCGAGGGGAGGAGAGTTTTCCATATAATCCTTCCTTCATCTGAAGATACTATAGCAGGGTAGCGTTACCCAATGCCGTATTATTATCTCATATATACATCCAGTGGGGGGCAGTTGGGGTCACCTGGCAATGAGACTCCACCTGGGAGTATTTCATTAAAAATGTGCAGCAGACAAAGTGCTTCTGTGTTCATGTGGACAACTGAACCCACACTGCTCTGGCCTCGCTACGAGCCACTGGAGGCTGAAGACTAACAGCGCTGCCTTTTGTTTCGTGGACACACATCAAACAGCGACTGCAGACAGGTCTTCATTTCCCCCAAGTCGAGGAATATTTAAAAAAGACGCTGCAGTTGAAGACACAAATGTGGCACCAAACGTGTCATCTGTAAAGATGATGCTTACATTGGACTTTGAAGAGAAAGAGATGCTAAAATATTGATTGTTTTCCTTACTACAAACACTGATACCCAGTACCCTCTGCAGTTGAGTAAATAAACAAACCCTGGCCAGAATATATAGAAAATGTGGGTTCAAATGAATGCAACAGTTACAGTATGCCATTTAATATGTTAGGACGAAGGTCAGCAACCCACGGCTCTAGAGCAGTGTTGGTCAACCACTGTGCCGCGGCACTCTGGTGTGCCGTGTGAGATTTTCATTTCACCTAATTGGGTTAAAAATATTTTTTGCAAACCAGTAATTAGACTCCGTAAACAATGTGACGTTGTTGAGTGTCTGTACTGTCTAGAGCTCTGCAGAGTAACCGTGTAATACTCTTCCATATCAGTAGGTGGCAGCAGGTACCTAATTGCTTTGTCATGATCACAATATGCCGGAGGCAACTTGCAGGTAAAAAGGTATCCAATGCTTAAACCAAAAATATACAGAAGGCGAGTGCCGCTAAGAAAAGGCATTGAAGGTTAGAGATGCCAGTGCAGAACGAAACTACAACTGAACTGGCTGCAAAATAAACAAAAACAGAATGCTGGAAGACAGCAAAGACTTACAGCTTGTGGGGCAGAGATGGCGTCCACAAAGTACGTCCGTACAAGACATGACAAGCAACTATGAGTGGTCGTTAGGGACATTACTCAGAATGACCTCTTAAATACACTACTGAAATGCTCTTATATTTCAGTGGTGTATGTAAGAGGTCATTCTGAATAATGTCCTTAACGGCCCCTCATAAGCAACAGTGTCCACACAAAAAAGGATGGCGTCCACACAACTGAAATAGTCTTGATTGCTAAAACTAAGCAGGTGCAAGGAACAGCACTCAGGGAAGAGATGAAACTGCGACAGGAAAATACCAACAAAAGAGGAAACGCCACCAAAATAGGAGCGCAAGACAAGAACTAAAACACGACACACAGGAAAACACCAAAAAACTCCATACAAGTCACGGCGTGATGTGACAGGTGGTGACAGTACACCTACTTTGAGACAAGAGCTATAGTGATGCATGCTTGGTTATGGTTTGAATTCATATCCAACAATTGCGACGACTTTTACTGTCAACCAAGTTTCGTTTTTTTAATGATTTTTGCTGGTGGTGTGCCTCCGGATTTTTTCAATGCAAAATATGTGCCTTGGCTCAAAAAAGGTTGAAAAACACTGGTCAAAGGTGTATTGATTGATTGATTGTTTGATTGATTGATTGATTGATTGATTGAAACTTTTATTAGTAGATTGCACAGTACAGTACATATTCCGTAAAATTGACCACCCGAATAAGTTTTTCAACTTCCCGATTGTAGCTGAGATAGGCACCAGCGCCCCCCCGGAACCCCAACGGGAATAAGCGGTAGGAAATGGATGGATGGATGTGTATGTATGTATATATATATATATATATATATATATATATATATATATATATATATATATATATATATATGTATATATATATATATATATATATATATAAAATTTTATATATATATATATATATATATCCATCCATCCATTTTCTACCGCTTATTCCCGTTGGGGTCGCGGGGGCGCTAGTGCCTATCTCAGCTACAATCGGGCGGAAGGCATACTTATATATATATGTATATATGTAGATATGTAGATATGTAGATGTATGTATATATATATATCTGTGTTGGCCGTGCGATGAGTTGGCGACTTGTCTAGGGTGTACGACGCCTTCCGACTGTAACTGTAGCTGAGACAGGCTCCAGCGCCCCCCGGCGACCCTGAAGGGAATAATTAAGCGGTAGGAAGTGGATGGACATATATATATATATATATATATATGTATGTATGTATGTATGTGTGTGTGTGTTTTCTAGTTCTAGAGGGAAACGTATCAACCCAAATAAAAAATATGTTTTGCTTAATTGGCAATATAAAATTTACGGATGGACCTTAAAGCAGTGGTCCCCAACCACCGGGCCGCAGAGGAATTTTTTATTAAATCAACATAAAAAACACAATATACACTTACAAATAGTGCACCAACCACAAAAAAATCCCCTTTTCATGACAAAAACGTGCCTTTTTCATGACAAAGAAGAAAAAAAAAATGAAAAAAAAAAGGACACCCCCCGGGCCGCGGGACAAATTATTAAGCGTTGACCGGTCCGCGGATACAAAAAGGTTGGGGACCACTGCCTTAAAGCAACCTACACCCGTCTGGCAACGCCAATCCCACAATGCATTGCGACGCTAATGTTTTGGTGACGTCATGATAGCCTGGAAGGAAAACAGGCGAGTGGCTGGGCTGTGGCCCTCTGCGGTGGCTTCCGTCGCCAATTCTCAGTTTGTCAAGAAAACAACCAAACCCGTAAACACGTAGACGTAACGGGATGAGGTAGAAGCCAACACCCGTGTGTGCAGGGTGAGTGTAAAGCTTGTTAAAATGTTCGGTGGCTGCGCTTTTGCTTGTGTAGCTACTTTAGCATGCTAGGCTAACAGCAGCAGCTCCTTTCTGCTTCAGACTGGCGCCTTGGTGACGGCGATGTTAGGCTAATAAACATTATCGGAAATGTTTCCCGCAGGCTACATGAAACAAAACCTCTGGATTAATCTTAGAGTTTACTAGTCACTGTGCATGTACGTCGGCGGTAGGCTAATTGGTAAGATACAGGGGTGTGGGAAAAATCGATTCGATTACGAATCGCGATTCTCACGTTGTGCGATTCAGAATCGATTCTCAATTTTTTTTTTATCAATCCCAAAAAAAAAATACACAGCAATACCATAACATTGCAATCCAATTCCAAAACCAAACCTGACCCAGCAACACTCAGAACTGCAATAAACAGAGCAATTGAGAGTAGACACAAACACGACACAGAACAAACCAAAAGTAGTGAAACAAAAATAAATATTATCAACAACAGTATCAATATTAGTTATAATTTCATCATAGTAGTGATTAAAGGCCTACTGAAATGAGATGTTCTTATTCAAACGGGGATAGCAGGTCCAGTCTATGTGTCATACTTGATCATTTCGCGATATTGCCATGTTTTTGCTGAAAGGATTTAGTAGAGAACATTGACGATAAAGTTTGCAACTTTTGATCGCTAATAAAAAAGCCTTGCCTGTACTGGAAGACGATATGCGCGTGACGTCACTGGTGTGAGGGCTCCTCACATCCTCACATTGTTTATAATGTGAGCCACCAGCAATAAGAGTAATTCGGACCGAGAAAGTGACGATTTCCCCATTACTTTGAGCAAGGATGAAAGATTTGTGGATGAGGAAAGTTGGAGTGAAGCACACACAAAAAAAAAAGGCGACAACTCCAGGCGGCAGTGGGAGAGTTTCATATGTAATTAGACACATTTACAAGGATAATTCTGGAAAATCCCTTATCTGCTTATAGTGTTAATAGTGTTTTAGTGAGATTGTAAAGTCATACCTGAAAGTCGGAGGGCTGCGGTGAATGCCAGTGTCTCTGAAAGAAGCCAAGGAGCCAAGATCACAGCTGCCTTTTTGAGCTGCAGGATGAGGTTGCGTAATCTACTCAAGTCTCCCGTAAGAGTCGACTTAATATCACAATTTTCCCATCCAAAAACTTGCTGGTTGACGTAGAGAAACATGTTCGCTTGACCGCTCTGTGTTAAAGCTTCACAACAAACAAACACCGACTGTGTTTAGGTGCCAAAGGCATCTGCAATCCACCGCTTTCCACCAACATCATTTTTATTTGACGTCTCCATTACTAATCGAACAAATTGCAAAAGATTCAGCAACACAGTTGTCCAAAATACTGTGTAATTATGCGATGAAAAGAGACGACTTTTAGCCCTAAGTGGTGCTGGGCTACAAGTCCCCTCCAACCAATAACGTCACAAACACACGTCATCATACCGCGAAGTTTTCAACAGGAAACTCCGCGGGAAATTTAAAATTGTAATTTAGTCAACTAAACCGGCCGTATTGACATGTGTTGCAATGTTAATATTTCATCATTGATATATAAACTATCAGACTGCACGGTCGGTAGTAGTGGGTTTCAGTAGGCCTTTAAAGTGTCTTTAGTGATCAAAGGTGAAAAGTGTCTACAGTGATGGTTCACAGTTCGGGGGTAGTTAAGGTAGCTGTCTTTTGTTCAAAAAGACAAAAGTAAAAACGGAGGGGGTGGGGGGGAAGCTAGCATTCACAAGGTAACATTCACAAGCCTGATGTCCTGTGGGTAGAAATCAATCAATCAGTCAATCAATGTTTGTTTATATAGCCCTAAATCACTAGTGTCTCAAAGGGCTGCACAAACCACAACACAAACCACAACGACATCCTGGGTAGAGCCCACATAAGGGCAAGGAAAAATCACCCACGGCCGCTCGGTTAGTAGAGCGGCTGTGTCAGCAACTTTAGGGTTACAGGTTCGATTCCCGCCTCCGCCATCCTAGTCACTGCCGTTGCGTCCTTGGGCAAGACACTTTACCCACTTACTCCCAGTGCCACCCACACTGGTTTAAATGTAACTTAAATATTGGGTTTCACTATGTAAAGCGCTTTGAGTCACTAGAGAAAAGCGCTATATAAATCTAATTCACTTCACTTCACCCCGGTGGGACGTCGGTGACAATGATGACTATGAGAAAACTTGGAGAGGACCGCATATGTGGGCAACCCCCCCCCTTTAGGGGACCGAAAGCAATGGATGTCGAGTGGGTCTAGCATGATACTGTGAAAGTTCAATCCATAGTGGATCCAACACAGTAGTGAGAGTCCCGTCCATAGTGGAGCCAACTGGAAACCATCCCAAGCGGAGGCGGATCAGCAGCAAAGAGATGTCCCCAACCAATACACAGGCGAGCGGTCCATCCTGAGTCCCGACTCAGGACGAGCGGTCCATCCTGGGTTCCGACTCTGGACAGCCAGTACTTCATCAATGGCCACCGGACCGGACCCCCTCCACAAGGGAGAGTGGGACAGAGGAAGAAAAAGAAAAGAAACGGCAGATCAACTGGTCTAAAAAGGGGGTTTATTTAAAGGCTAGTGTATACAAATGACTTTTAAGGTGAGACTTAAATGCTTCTACTGAGGTGGCATCTCGAACTGTTACCGGGAGGGCATTCCAGAGTACTGGAGCCGAACGGAAAACGCTCTATAGCCCGCAGACTTTTTTTGGGTTCTGGGAATCACTAATAAGCCGGAGTCCTTTGAACGCAGATTTCTTGCCGGGACATATGGTACAATACAAACTGTTTGTCGGTCTCATAGTCCTGGATTTCAGGCTCCTGTATCGTCTGCCTGATGGTAGGACATGACCCAAAGGCGGTGCGATTATGATGATGATTGACAGCGACTTGTGTCCCGCCCATTCAAATGCAATTAGGAAACTGTCGCAAATATAGTGGGCGTAAATGTCATTATGTGCGACTCTGACCTTATCTTGTCTTCCACAAGTGCACTGAAACATGGCTTGGAGGAGTCTTCACGTCCTGCTGCTGCTTTTCAAGTGGTCCTTTCAAGCATCAAGCTCAGGTACCTGCTTCTCTTCTCTCATCATTCATGTCTGCTTGTTGTATCCACCCTGCAAACGGAGCAAAGCATCAAGTACTAGTAGTAGTAGTACTGGTGCGGCTGGGTGATATGGCAAAAAACGACAAGATTATTTTTTTCATATCATACGATCTTGATTAATATCACAAATTGTTCCCCCCTCCCCCGTGCTTGAAATAAACATTTCCACCATGTTGGCTTAAGGCAGACCTGGGCAAAATACGGCCCGCAGCCCATTAAGGTTTTCAATCCGGCCCGCCGGACCTTTTACATAATTTTTTTTAGACCTTTAACATTAAAACTGTTGCCGCCATTATGATGTGCAGTGCTGTTTTTAAATGACCGTAAGTCTTGGAACTACTTTAAGTATTTCAATGGTTGAAATCTGCATGAGTGTAATAGGAGTTATTACAGTAGTGGGGCAGTATAGCTCGGTTGGTAGTGCGGCTGTGCCAACAACTTCAGGGTTGCAGGTTTGATCCCCGCTTCCACCATCCTAGTCACTTCCGATGTGTCCTTGGGCAAGACACTTTACTCGCCTGCTCCCAGTGATAGATAGATATTGGGTTTCACACTGTAAAGCGCTTTAAGTCAATTGAGAAAAGTGCTGTATAAATATAAATCACTTCCCTAATCTACGTCACAGCGGCTCAGACCAGGAACAAAGCAAAGTGGGTGTGGTCCGTTTTCGGAGCAGCCAGACCCAATTGCATATGTCAAATTTCTGCATGAAAGTGATATTATAAATTATATTGTAGGTGTTTATTACCCTTTGCATTCATATTTTGCTGTTTGTTACATTTTTGTTGTGTTTTGCTTGAGTGTAAAAGATACACAACTATGGAGGAGCTCGTCTGAGAAATAAAAGAGGAGCAATGTTCATATGTTTTTAATATTCAGTGTTTTATTGTTCGTAGTTAATATTGTAAATCCCACTTTCTTTTTTTTAAGGAAAAATTGTGGGTGACCCATTCAGTAAAAAACTGTACAATTTTATGAGGTGGTCTGTAATAACTTGTTTAGAATTCTATCGGACATTGTGACTTTTGATATTAGTGTTCCTGAAAAAAGGGACCCAAACACACATACTGTACAAATTATTTTTTACAGCTAAATATGTATATATTTTATTTATACACACATAGGCCCCCCAGACACATTTTTTCTCTCGATGTGGCCCCCATTTGTGTTTACAAGAGCAGTGTTTTTCAACATTTTTTGAGCCAAGGCACGTTTTTTTTATTTAAAAAATCCAGGGGGACACTATCCCATCCTCGTCGCCATTGTTGTGTGCCAAACTTGTCACTTATGAGGTCACTTCTTAGCAATCTAAGCTTAATAATGTACCAAAAGAAAGCTTATTGTTTTTTTCTGCCTTTTATTCCCGCTCTTTACTTTTTACACTTCCAGGTGTCCAACACACAACACATGTCATCATATCCTGTGTCCCCTGCCCTTAAGTTCCCCTTACAATGGTTCCGGTATTTTCCTGTGACCCGAGTAACCAATACATGACAGACACCACCAGCAGTAAATGTTAAAAACGAAACTCAATAGCCCATATTGACAATATAAAGTCGTTCTCATCAAATACCTGACGCAAATGTTCGATATGACTTCAAACCATAACCATCATTAATTCGCTTGTCTCAAAGTAGGTTTGCAAAGCAATGCTACCTGCTGCCTTCTCCTGGTACAGAAGAGTATTACATGGTTACTTTGCTGCTCTCCAGACAGTACAGACACTCTACAACGGCACATTGTTAGACACAATTAATAAAAGGATTTGTGAAATCCCCTGGTTTTTTGCTGCTTAATTAACCCCAGCATTCACACCACATAAAACATTGTGTTGCTACTGGTCCGACGTTTTCTACAAAAAAAAAATAAAAACAACTTACAGCCTTGTCCAGCTGTTTAGTGACTTTTACGATTCATGTTTAGATAACTTTTACTGCAAATGAATATCGGCTCCAAATATTGGTTATTGGTAACCTGACTCGCCAGATCCTTGTAGTTCGCTGAGCTCCACACAAGGGTCTGGGCTCGAGGGCATTGCAAACTCTTTCCAGATAGCAAAAAATAATGAACCAGTCAGCATTGCTGGGCGGGGTTTCATAGATGTGACGTAGCGCTTAAGGGACTGTTTGATTCAAACAACAATGGTGGTATGCAGTGATTCTGCTATTGCAACTGTTTTGTGACATCAATCAAATATTAATTATTTAAGAGATGAACAGAGAACGGTTTTGAAGGCATTTATTGGTGGCAAGGGTGTTTTGGCTCTACTTCCGACCGGGTTTGGGTTTCCCAGTGCCGCTCTAATCCAGCGTCACAGCTGGATTTCGCTGTGAGTGGTTGAAGTAACACGTCATTCATGCTAACGGACAAGTGGTTCATCCAATCACATACAATTATTTTTTTACAAGGCCCCGCCTTCTGAAATACATCTATTAAGATCTCCCAGATTCATGTGTGGAGCTCAGCGAACGACAAGGATCTGGCGAGAGTCAGGTTAGGTTATTGGTCTCCTTGACTACTAATAATCGTATCGGCTCTGGAGAAAAAAAAACATTTGATCGAACTCTAGACAGACTTCATTTGTTCAACTTCTTTAGTTATACTAGTGGTGTTCCTCAATGTTCCATTTTAGGTGCCCTCATTTCCATCTTTTGGGCTAGTCAACTGGTAGCCTGCGAGTTCAGTTAAAAGAACTTGTGAGAGAATCACATTTTTACAGCAGATTTTTGGAAACACCAGAGTGCTGTCATGGTGTTCTTTGACTAGCTTTTTCGCAGAAAGTCCTTAAAAACAGCAGAGTGCTTCTGGTACACTGACGGAAAAAATAGACCATTATCAAATGTCTACTGTAGAGGATGCTGGTTCTCGGGAATGTACAAAATAAGATTATAGGTGAATAGGGGGGTACTAGGATGACAGGGGATGCAAAACAATAACAGTGCAATACGTTTTCATAACATGGTCACTACTGCCTACTTTGTCTTGTTATATTCTTATTTTACTGTTATATTTTTATTCCCATTGTTGCTTTTTAGTTGTTATTCTTATTGTAATATTTCTCTATTTTGTTTCCATTTAAACCCCCATTATTTACTTTTTACTTTTATTCAAATTGATCTCAACTCTGTACACTGCTGCTGGAATTTTAATTTTCCTGAAGGAATCAATAGAGTACTATCTATCTATCTGAAGTATAGCTTTTTGGAAATATGGCCCCCAAAACAATTGAGTTAAATATCCCTGTTTTATGTTCTTCCTCTACAGATGGGCAGTTATTGTGCCTGTGCGACAGTCCAAAATGCCTCCAGGACCAGTGCCATGGCACACGCTGCTTCTCCTCGGTGCGTGTGGGCTCCAGCGGCGTGGTGTTTGAGCGCGGCTGCTTGGAGGGCCCCAAGAAAACCCGCTTGCACTGCTCCACGCAGCCCTCCTCTCACCAGGCCATTTCCTGCTGCTCCCATGACATGTGCAACCTCAACACCACCAGGAGCTCCGTGATGGCTCTGCTGCCTTCAGGTGCACGGACAAGCAACAGTTCGCTCAAGATCAAGTTTGTTTTACTCTTTCTTACACGTGATTTGTCCACCGTGTAGCCCCGCAGGAAGTGCCGGTGGGGTACAGCTTCGGAATGCTGGCTCTCTTCGTGCTGGGTCCCATTGTGGTTCTGGCTCTGCTGTCCGTGCTGTCTGCGCTGGCCTGCAGGAGGCTCCACCATGGCCGCCTGCAGAGGCTGCAGGAGTTCGACACAGAGCAGGGAGCAGTGGACGGCCTCATCACCTCCAACGTGGGGGACAGCACTTTAGCAGTGAGAGGACCAGGACAACACTGATGTCACATTGATATGACTAAATGGGTTTCTCTCCTCCTTTTAGGACATGTTGGATCACTCGTGCACTTCAGGAAGTGGTTCAGGTCTTCCATTCTTGGTCCAGAGGACTGTTGCTAGGCAGATCAGTCTGGTGGAGTGTGTCGGTAAGTGGGCAGCATATACTATTTTAAATTATATTTACCCAGTCCTCAGTTTCATTATAAATTTAGTTATTATTTAGTGGTTTTATTTACCAACAAGCAGTCGACATGTCTTGTTTAGTTATTTTTGTCTCCTTTAGGTGTCATAATATTCATTTATTGGATTGTATTTAGTGGTTAAAGTTAAAGTACCAATGATTGTCACACACACACTCTCGGTGTGGCAAAATTATTCTCTGCATTTGACTCATCACCCTTGATCGGCATAGCTCGGTTGGTAGAGTGGCCGTGCCAGTAACTTGAGGGTTGCAGGTTCGATTCCCGCTTCTGCCATCCTAGTCACTGCCGTTGTGTCCTTGGGCAAGACACTTTACCCACCTGCTCCCAGTGCCACCCACACTGGTTTAATATGTAACTTAGATATTGGGTTTCACTATGTAAAGCGCTTTGAGTCACTAGAGAAAAGCGCTATATAAATATAATTCACATCACCCCGTGGGAGGTGAGGGGAGCAGTGGGCAGCAGCGGTGGCCGCACCCGGGAATCATTTTTGGTGATTTAACCCCCAATTCCAACCCTTGATGGTGGGTCCCATTTTTATAGTCTTTGGTATGACTCGGCCGGGGTTTGAACTCACAACCTACCTACCCCTTAGGGTTTGATCGAACCCAGGTTAAGAACCACTGGTTTAGAGCCATTTCATAAGACAGGGAAGTGTATCTGACCCTTATTTGTATATTTTCTACTCATGGAATGGGAATTATAGTTTAAGTTAATACCTGTCGTACGACTGGTCTTCCCGTGGTGTTTCGCCCTCTCAATTTGGTGATTTTCTGTCTGTCCCTCCAAGGCAAGGGCCGATACGGTGAGGTGTGGCGAGGCCAGTGGCAGGGCGAGAACGTCGCGGTCAAAATCTTCTCCTCCAGGGACGAACGGTCCTGGTTTCGAGAGACGGAAATCTACAACACTGTGCTTCTGAGACATGACAACATCCTGGGTGAGTCTGCTGCACCATAATTACATGTGGCGATAATAGAGATGCAACTAACAACTTTTTTGATTGTCTGCTAATCATCCATTACTTTACGATTAGTTGACTAGTTGGATTATGAAGCATAAACCTATTTAGTGGCTCTAATTTTAGCCTTGCTGTAATTACATTTGTCACACTTTTATTCTGTAGCTTTTAAATTGGTGTGAGTCTTGTGGTCCTCTGTGTCTTTAATTAGTCTCTTCAATTTTATTGATTAGTTTTTTACTTGTTACATTTTAAATGCATGTAATTACTTTTTATTGTTTCTTATGTGCAGCATTCTGGAAACAGTTCTGTTATTACTGCTATATAAATAAAAGATTGGATCCGACAAATTCAGCTAATATATTTTCGCGCTAACTAACAAACATGACTAATCCATTCAGAAATATTTCTTCATACTGTAAGTGTTCTGCTCAATAGGATTTTACTGTTTTTTATGAAAACCAAGGACAGTAAAACACAAAATAGGAGCAATATAAACAAACAAAACCTGAAGTATCAACCCCCATCCATCCATCCATCCATTTGCTACCGCTTATTCCCTTTTGGGGTCGCGGGGGGCGCTGGCGCCTATCTCAGCTACAATCGGGCGGAAGGCGGGGTACCAACCCCCCCAAAAAACTAAATGTGATAAGTTTAAAAAGTTGCACACAGGTATATTATTGATTATTGATCAACTCATGGCATTTTTATCAATCTAATAGCCAAACTGTTCAGAATGAATTGAGTCTATCTAATTGGTTGTATATTTATTTTTTATATTGGCACCATGGTGTCTAACATATGTGTGTGTGTGATTGATGTTAGTTAAAGTACCTTTCTTCTTTGCGCTGCAAATTGATGCTGCTTTACAGCTGAATCATAACACATAGAGATGTAACGGTCAAATAAATTGATACTTTTGAATTCGGACTTTACTGAAGTGACTGATTATAACTAATTGCAGGTTGTGAGCTGTTTTCTATGCACATGTTTACTAAGCATATGCTATTGCCCAATTGACAACTGGACTAGAAAATGTGTCAGAAACTTATTCATAACTCATGTTAGTGATTGTTTACCCGGTAAATAAATAAAAAAGTAAAAACCAAATATCTTAACTATTAAACAACAAGTCAGTCTTTTGAACAGAACAGCTCCTTTTTTAAAGTTTTTATTTATTTCCTTCAATGATGTGCATTTTTGATCATCAGACAATTAAACCTAAGCAACTAAACACATATTTACACACCTATGCTTGAGAGGAACAGGATGAAGAAAATGTTATATTTCCTGTCCCCTTCAACATAATAGGTAGTCTTTCTTAATGGATAGCCCAGATTTACAAGCATACAAATCAAACAAATACATCCAAATATAATGAAAACAAACAAAAAGAGTTTTTCTCTTTCAAAGAGTTATGAATTCCAACCCTAGTATAAAATTAAAAAGTACTTGGATTAATTTAGACAAAGTTTAGCTGGGGGACCTTGGCTAAAATAATAGTAAAATATATTTTTCACACAACTTCATCTCACCATGTTAGCAAGCTATAATAATCTTACCGAGTTGAGATGGCACGGCTTAGATGTTCAACATCATCTTGTATCACAGATTTACTGCCATAAAAACAAGGTCTGCTTTGCAAAATGAGCACGGTAACAAAATTAGGGTGAAATATTCCCCCACTTTGTTCTGCACTCACTCTCTTCCGTCCATTAAAAACGTGAGTGACTATTGTCGACAAATGAATTTTCCCGCAGCCAATTTTATTGTCAATATATGTCGATGAATTGTTGCACCCCTAATTAATACGTTCACGCCACTCACCGCAGGCTTCATGGCGTCCGACATGACCTCACGCAACTCCAGCACCCAGCTGTGGCTCATCACCCACTACCACGAAAACGGCTCCCTGTACGACTACCTGCAGCGGGTGGCCGTGGAGCCGTCGGAGGGCCTGGCCATGGCGGCGTCCATCGCCAGCGGCCTGGTGCACCTGCACACGGAGATCTTCGGCACCGAGGGCAAGCCGGCCATCGCACACCGGGACCTGAAGAGCAAGAACATCCTAGTGACCAAAGAGCTGCGCTGCTGCATCGCCGACCTCGGTAAGGGGAAACCTCTCCAAGTACAATCTGGTTTCAGAACAGTTGGAAAAATATATTTAAGAAGTCTCTACAGTGGAAAACAGCCAAAAATGTGTACTGTACCAAACTATTCCTGACATCTCACAGAATGTAGTAGTCTCACGACTAGGTTTGCCAGATAAACTGTGTAAATGATACACATTTGACAGACGATAGAGCTCTTACTGCTATCGTGATAATCCACAATCTAGCTGTGTCCCATTCATTTTACAGCAATCAGCAAATGTACACTAACACTAATTAATCCTCGCCTCCATGGCGGAGAATAAATTGCACGTCTTACAAGTAGCATTATCAGTGGAGAGCGATGAATAGCTAAACATGCTACACGACACAAAGTCGGAAGATACAATAAGCCATGCTAACCACTAAGCTAGAGCCCTAGACTGTAAACTGAGGTGGATTTATCAATACAAAAATCGACAGTAACAATGCCAAGTATAATATCTAAATCAGTGGTTTTCACAGGGGTCAAATATTTCCTTTAAATTGATGCTTTGGAGTGTCCAAGTTAAAGGATGTCTTCTGTTTAGTGGGTTTATTTACAATCTTTGGTCAGGGTGTGTTCTGCAACAACGTGGCACATCAATGATAATCAGCAGTGAAGACAGTATTACACTCAAACTGTCATGGGTAAGCCTGGGCGATATATCGAGTTTCGCGATAAATTCAAGTTTTTTTTATTTTTATAAAAAAATAGATTTTTTCCCCCTCTTTTTGCTCCAGCATACTTTTTGCTCTACTGATCTTCCTTGGCAGAGATTCAAAGCATGGCTAATGCTAATGCTAACGAGAGCGAGACCTTTGTTCCAAAGAAAAGAAAAGTGTTGTCAGTAGTTTGGTTTTGCGGCAACAGGCATGGAACAAATGGCTGCACAGTGCAGAGGTTGTTAAAAAAAGGCAGCGGCACAACAAACTTATTCTAGCATCTGAAACCGATTGCGGGAAATGCAACTCTACGAGCCGGACAAGACAGCAACAAAAAAACAAACACCGGTTAAAATGCTTCTTACTGTGGTGGAATCATATACACAAGGTGTGTATGATGATAAGAAGCAACATGCACAGAGCAATCACTAAATCAGCCGAAATGTGTGAATGAAAAAGCCTGCCCAGGGTTTCCTCCAGCTTGAAATCTATGTGTAGGGGTAGGGGCGTGGTCTATGAGACATTATATATAAATATTGTAATGCTAAAAAATAATTTACCTATATTTAAAAACTAGTCTGTTATTAGTAATACCATTGTTGTGTTTTGCTCTGGCTGTATACCAGTGGCAGCTGCTACTCTTTAAACATGACTACAGTCTCCAATAACAGATAAAAGATGTAAACATGCTAGATTTTTCAAAGAAAACTTCACTTTAAACATCAGAAAATATCTCCATACCAACAGGAACAATGGAATGAAAGGTGAAACATGTCGTGGCAGTGTTTTGTATTTCAAAATTGCTGATTCATTCATTTTGCTGTCAATTACAAAGGGATTCAGCCCAGACAGGTCATCTAATCATCATGCGGAATAACAAAGACCCCCTTTCCATCCCTCTTATTCATTCGCTCACCATCCATGGGCGGGACAAAGCAGAGTATTAATGCAATGATTGTCTAGTTTGATTGATTGATTGATTCTTGTATTAGTAGATTGCACAGTACAGTACATATTCCGTACAATTGACCACTAAATGGTATCACCCGAATAAGTTTTTCAGCTTGTTTAAGTCGGGGTCCACGTTAATTAATTCACGGTAGTTTGGCTGCAGCATAGTAACGCTCCCACAACAATGAAGCAGCTGATTCTTAACAAAAGTTCAATCAAATCTTAAATGCTAACGCATTTAGTCAATGACATGCAAACACAAAATAATATATTTGACCACTTTTTTTTATATATTTTAGGGGAAGCTGACCTTCCCTCGCAGTCTTTATCAATCACTACTGCTGTATATCTGGCTTCACATGTTACAACAATGTCGTGGCAACTAAGATCAATAATTGCAGGACAAGGATTGGCTTTAAGGGCTGGGTGGGTCTGGCTGGAGTGCAAAGCCACTGGAGAGCCGCCGCCCAAGCGAAAGGTGCATTAAAGCAGCGAAGCGGGCGGATCCTGTGTCTTTCCGCCAAGGCTCCAAACACTCGCGTGGGTCTTGCTTACGGATAAATTGATTTACTTGGACCCCGACTTAAACAAGTTGAAAAACTTATTCGGGTGTTACCATTTAGTGGTCAATTGTACGGAATATGTACTGAACTATGCAATCTACTAATAAAAGTTTCAATCAATCAATCAATCAAAATGATTAAAGTTTTTCAGTGGCCACATTTCCTGCTCATCACTTGTCACTTGTGGTTGAATAATATAGGCTTTATATTCATACAATATATTACTTTACCATATTTTTCGGACTATAAGTCGCAGTTTTTTTCATAGTTTGGCCGGGGGTGGGACTTACATTCAGGAGCGACTTATGTGTGAAATTATTAACATGTTATCGTAAAATATCAACTAGTATTATTTAGCTCATTCACGTAAGAGACTAGACTTATAAGATTTCATGGGATTTATCGATTAGGAGTGACAGATTGTTTGGTAAACGTATAGCATGTTCTTTGTTACTTATTTGAATGACTCTTACCATAATATGTTATGTTAACATACCAGGCACCTTCTCAGTTGGTTATTTATGCGTCATATAACGTACACTTATTCAGCCTGTTGTTCACTATTCTTTATTTATTTTAAATTGCCTTTCAAATGTCTATTCTTGGTGTTGGGTTTTATCAAATAAATTTCCCCTAAAAATGCGACTTATACTCCAGTGCGACTTATACGCCGAAAAATACGGTAATTTGTTTTAATGTAAAAAAAACATCCTAGTTTTTAAGGTGTGGCGGTTTTAAGTCAACCGTGGCGGTGCGCCACCATCAGATTAATATCAATCCACTTACTAAAACTATTATATAGTCTTCTCAATGTTTTACTTGATTTTTTGCATAGTCATTTACTACATTTGTATTTACAGTATTTGTTTCTATTAAGTTGCATTAAGTATTTTAAACATACAGAAGTTTTCACATTTATTCATCTCTAATTGAGTTATTTGCATGCAATGTACAATGCCACACTTTTGTTTACAGACGACGTATTTGAGTCAAGACAGATGTATTGTTTTCCAGAGGGAGTTCTTTGAAAACCATTCCATAAAAAAAATACCATTAATATCTAGTCCAGGGGTAGGGAACCTATGGCTCTAGAGCCAGATGTGGCTCTTTTGATGACTGCATCTGGCTCTCGGATAAATCTGAGCTGACATTGCTTAACAGGATAAGTAATTAATAATTCCACTTGTAATCACAGTGTTAAAAACAACGTTCAAAATATAAAACATTCTCATGCATTTTATGTTCAAGAAGTTGCATTAATGCTAAGAAGTAATTTATTTATTATTGGTTAGTGTGGGGCTTGCCCTCCTGGGGGTTCTTCAGACCACCAAGAGCCTGTTTTAGGGTTCCAATATTGTTTTTTTAAATTTTTCTCTCAGTTGCTTTACAGCAATTGACTTTTTCTCTTTCGTCCTCACTCGCACACTGGCTCTAGCCCCAACCCTGTCTCTCCTCCTGGCTGCTGCTTATAACAGAGCGACAGGTGATTAGATAAAAAGGCCCAGGTGGGCCGTCTACGCACCTGTCGTTGATTTCAAGGCCGGTCCTGGCAACATCCCGCTTTGCTGCAGGCCCGCAGGCCACGACCCCTCCACAGTTAGCTTCAGAATAACAATGTTATTACAAAGAATAAGAGACTTATTATACTCTGGAAATGTTGGTCTTACTTAAAAAATGCACGCGTTTAGTTGTGTTCAGTGTTAAATAAAATATTATATGGCTCTTAGGGAAATACATTTTAAAATATTTGGCTTCTTGGCTCTCGCAGCCAAAAAGGTTCCCGACCCCTGATCTAGTCTAAAAAGAACAACATTATTTAAATTATAATTTGTTGAGAGTAAGATACAGTGTCATTTCAAACTATTAGGTTTTTGATCAAATAAAATAAAAACTTGTTTTGGAATCATCTCCGTCATTTGTATTCAAGTGTTTCTTTAAAAAGTAGGGAACAAATTATAAATATTTTGTGAAAAACTCAAGATTTGATTTTTGCGGAGTCATGGGACACCACAGTTGGTATAGCAATGTTCATCATACGACTATTGAAAGAGAATTGATTGATTGATTAATTGATTGATACTTTTATTAGTAGATTGCACAGTACAGTACATATTCCGTACAATTGACCACTAAATGGTAACACCCCAATAAGTTTTTCAACTTGTTTAAGGCGGGGTCCACGTTAATCAATTCGTGGTACAAATATATACTATCAGCATAATACAGTCATCACACAAGTTAATCATCATAGTATATACATTGAATTATTTACATGGGATGAGGAGCTTTGGTTGATATCAGTACTTCAGTCATGAACAATTGCATCAACAGAGAAATGGACATTGAAACAGTGTAGGTCTTACTTAGTAGGATATGTACAGCGTGCAGAGAAAATAGTGAGTTCAGATAGCATAAGAAGAAGTAAATACATTAGAAGTACATTTGATTATTTACAATTGGTTATTTACAATCCAGGGAGATGGAATGTGAACGGAGGAGGGTATTAGTAAAAGGTTGTTGCCTGGAGGTATCGTTTTAGAGCGGTTTTGAAGCAAATGTACAAGAACAAAATGCAAGACGGAACGGGCCTGTGATTGACGGCTGGTGTTTCAGGGTTGGCGGTGACACACTCCCAGGCAGACAACCTGCTGGACGTGGGCAACAACCCCAAAGTGGGCACAAAGCGCTACATGGCGCCTGAGGTCCTGGATGAAAGCATACAGACGGACTGCTTTGACGCCTTCAAGAGAGTGGACATCTGGGCCTTTGGGCTGGTGCTGTGGGAGGTAGCCAGGCGCACGTACAGCAACGGTAAGTCTTGCTCTGCAAAGACCTCCTCGATGTGTCGGCGCCGATAAAGTCCCTCAATCCGTCCATGCAGGTATCGTAGAAGAATACAAGCCTCCGTTCTACGACCTGGTGCCAAACGACCCCAGCTTTGAAGACATGAGGAAGGTGGTTTGTGTGGAGCAGCAGAGGCCTTTCATTCCCAACCGATGGTTCTCTGACCCAGTATGTATTTGTCTCATCACCGCCTTCCTGCTAGGGATGGGTACTATACACTATATTGCCAAAAGTATTTGGCCACCCATCCAAATGATCAGAATCAGGGTCTTAATCACTTGGTCTGGCCACAGGTGTATAAAATCAAGCACTTAGGCATGGGGACTGTTTCTACAAACATTTGTGAAAGAATGGGCCGCACTTAAAAGCTCAGTGATTTCCAGCGTGGAACTGTCATAGGATGCCACCTGTGCAACAAATTTCCTCGCTCCTGAATATTCCAAAGTCAACTGTTGGCTTTATTATGAGAAAATGGAAGAGTTTGGGCCAATTTAGTGTTGCCAATCAACCTTTTCCCAGGTGCATGTCTTTGGAAGTGGGAGGAAGCCGGAGTACCCGGAGGGAACCCAAGCATTCACGGGGAGAACATGCAAACTCCACACAGAAAGATCCCGAGCCTGGGATTGAACCCAGGACTGCAGGACCTTCGTATAGTGTGTGTGAATGTTGTCTGTCTATCTGTGTTGGCCCTACGATGAGGTGGCGACTTGTCCAGGGTATACACCGCCTTCTGCCCGATTGTAACTGAGATAGGCGCCAGCGCCCCCCACGACCCCAAAAGGGAATAAGCGGTAGAAAATGGATGGATGGAAGAGTTTGGGAACAACAGCAACTCAGCCAACAAGCGGTAGGCCACATAAACTGACAGAGAGGAGTCAGTGGAGGAAGTATGGTGTGGGGTAGTTTTTTAGGAGTTGAGCTTGGCCCCTTAGTTCCAGTAAAAGGGAACTTTGAATGCTCCAGGATACCAAAACATTGACAATTCCATGCTCCCAAATGTGTGGGAGCGGGCCCCTTCCTGTTCCAACATGACTGTGCACCAGTGCACAAAGCAAGGTCCATAAAGACATGGATGAGAGAGTCTGGTGTGGATGAACTTGACTAGCCTGCACAGAGTCCTGACCTTAACCCTATAGAACACCTTTGGGATGAATTAAAACAGAGACTGAGAGCATCAGTTTATTGACCTCACCAATGCTCTTTTGGAAGAATGGTGTAAAATGTTCTATCAACACACTCCGCAACCTTGTGGACAGCCCTTCCCAGAAGAGTTAAAACTGTAATAGCTGCTAAAGTTGGCCCAACATCATATTAGGAATGGGATGGCACTTTAAGTTCATATGTGAGTCAAGGCAAGTGGCTAAATACTTTTGGTATTATAGAGTATTTAATTCAGCCTCCTGTGATAACAATATATTTGTCACATTTTAAAATAGGTTACAAAAGCTCATAGTTTGGCTGCTGATGTTTGAAGTAACATGACATCATTTCCGGGTGTATTAGTTTCTCAAAACAATTATTAATCTACTTGTTAATGTCTGTTGTTTGGATACTATACTGAGTTTTACAGATGTGGGTATGAATCCAATTGCTTGTATTCCATCACATGACTTCTTCCCAGAAGTGAAAACCATTGGTGGTCAACCCAGCCAAGTTGTTGTGCAGAGTACACAAGGGTCCTAGATCTTCCCGCAAAGAAATCTAACTATGCAATGAAATAGATTCCCTATATCAGGGGCGCTCACACTTTTTCTGCAGGCGAGCTACTTTTCAATTGACTAAGTCGAGGAGATCTACCTCATTTATTCTTATTTATAATTTATATTTATTTATTTATGAAAGAGACATTTTTGTTAACAAGTTAATGGTGTTTAATGATAATACAAGCATGTTTAACACACATAGATTCCTTTCTTTCATGAAGACAAGAATATAAGTTGGTGTATTTGGTTCTGATGACTTGCATTGATTGGAATTAGATAGTGGTGCTGATAACGTCCGCATTTTCAAATGGAGGAAAAAAAAAGTCCTCCTTTCTGTCCAATACCACATGAAAGTGGTTGGATTTGGCATCTCATTTGTCCAACTTGCATACTCGTTTTTAAACACTTTGTTATGAGAGTAGCATATGTGTGTGGCCCTTTAATGTCTGGCAGCAGGTGAGTGACGTCAGTGAGAGTGCGGGTGGGCAAGCAAGTGAGAAAGCGGTCGCTGAGGGCGGGGGAGAAATACATTGGCATCAAACTCCGTAGCTTGCTAGCTTGTGCACGCTAGCTTTCTGAGACTCTTATTTTGTTAGCACAGGCAGGATGAAACAGGTCTTTTATGGTGAAGACAGGAACTGTGCAGTCGGTCTTTAGAGTTTTGACAGTAGGTACGGAGTCTCTAGAAATAAAATGTGTTTCTCTGCGTCCGCCCTGTTAGTGATTTTTTTCTTAAATATGAGCTCGCAGCAGCCAGCGTCATCTCACAAGTTCCTCGGGTGCCGAGAATGTCAAACAACTGACGAAAGTGAAGTCTTGGTATGATTGATGATTGCTCATTTTTATGTCTATTTTTTAATGCCTGGCTTGAGATCGACTGACACACCCTCCGAGATCGACCAGTCGATTACGATCGACGCAATGGGCACCCCTGCTCTAGCCTTTATCAAAACAAGATTTGTCGCGTGACATCAAGTATTGTCGGGGGAGTTCCCAGACATATTGATGTCTCTGGTCCTGAGGACGACAAAACAGATGGAAACGTGGAAAAGCATGGAGTTCTACAACTTCTTTGTGTGTGGCTGGGTCAAGGGAGTTGGTATCAAAACTTTCCTGGAAAAATATTCACCGTTTTTGCTCTGTTAATGTTGCATTTCAGGATTCATCTTTGCATCTTGCGAGGACGTGTCCATGTAAACAAACAGCAACTACTAGCACCCAACAACACCCGTGGCTGCATATCTACCGTATTTTTCGGAGTACAGGTCGATAGACATATAAGATTTCATGGGATTTATCGATTAGGAGTGACAGATTGTTTGGTAAACATATAGCATGTTCCATATGTTATAGTTATTTGAATGACTCTTACCATAATATGTTAGGTTAACATACCAGGCACCTTCTCAGTTGGTTATTTATGCCTCATATAACGTACACTTATTCAGCCTGTTCACTATTATTTATTTATTTTAAATTGCCTTTCAAATGTCTATTCTTGGTGTTGGGTTTTATCAAATAAATTTCCCCCAAAAATGTTTTTTTCCTTCTCTATTATGCATTTTCGGCAGGTGCAACTTATGCTCCGAAAAATACGGTATATAAAAAAAAATTGATATGAAAAACAACCCTTTTTTTTATTATTATTAATCGATTTTTTTGGAATGAATCGATTTTTTTGTGCACCCCTGATCAAGGTGCATTATCACAATAGAACGATGATATTAAAAGCTCATTTTTTATCGGCCAACCCTACTTTTCCTGCCCAGCCCTAAACTTCTCCTCTCCTCCTCCCAGACGCTCTCGGCACTAGTAAAGCTGATGAAAGAGTGTTGGTACCAGAACCCGTCGGCCAGGCTGACAGCGCTGCGCATCAAGAAGACCCTGGATAAGATCCACAGCTCCCTGGACAAGGTAAAAGACTCGTGAGCGGAACGTCCCTTCTCCCGTGGTTGCCTTCCACAGACTTTCTTTGGATAAGAGGGGGAGGGACATGGTCTGCATGGCTAGAGACAAGCGGGAGTTAGCCAACATAATGATTTTACCACACCACATGTCCATCGAGCTCTGCACTGGGCTTTACCGTCATAGTGCTGACCCTGCAAAATAGGAATACATCAGCTTATATAATAATCTTGTGCGAAGGGAGTGGAAAGATCGATGAATACTTGTTTACACCCGTGACTTTTTTTTAAAGCTATGGTGGAGGTTTACTATGTAAGTGAGCTGGGCCTCTGCATACTCCTCCCATCATGCCTCGCTGCACAAGCCACCCCAATAAAGACACTCCGTCCCCTGTAGGAAGCTTTTTATTTATGCCTTGAAGTTGCCTAGCTGTGCGCTTACAGGGGAATTTGCTCACAAGTGCTGTTTTGTTAGGGGGAAAACAAAAGTAGCTTTTTTCTTTTTTTTTTTTTTATATATATATGTAATAAAAATACTTCCTGCACTCCTGGCTACAGTCGTCTCTCGCCACACTACGATAATACTCGTATTACAATGATGTCATTGTTTACCTCCATGTTAATGATATTTTCTTATTTAAACGGGGATAGCAGGTCTATTCTATGTGTCATACTTGATCATTTCGCGATATTGCCATATTTTTGCTGAAAAGATTTAGTAGAGAACATCCACAATAAAGTTTGCAACTTTTGGTCGCTAATAAAAAAGCCTTGCCTGTACCGGAAGTAGAAGTAACTGACGATGACGTCACAAGGGTGAGGGCTCCTTATATCCTCACATTGTTTATAATGGGAGCCTCCAACAGCAAGAGTTATTCGAACCGAGAAAACGACAATTTCCCCATTAATTTGAGCGAGGATGAAAGATTCGTGGATGATGATATTGATAGCGAAGGACTAGAAAAAAAATAAAGTTACAAAAAAAAAAGGTGATTGCATTGGGACAGATTCAGATGTTTTTAGACACATTTACTAGGATAATTCTGGGAAATCTCTTATCTTTCTATTGTGTTGCGAGTGTTTTAGTGAGATTAAATAGTACCTGATAGTCGGAGGGGTGTGTCCACGGCTGTCTTGAGGCCAGTCTCTGAGGGAAGTCGACGTCAGCTGCAGGAGGACACATGCTCCGCTCATGTCTCCGGTAAGAGCCGACTTATTACCACAATTTTCTCACCGAAACCAGCTGGTTGACATGTGGTAGAGAAACATGTTCGCTTGAGCGCTCTGTTCCATATTAAAGCTTCACAACAAAGAAACACTGGCTGTGTTTGTGTTGCTAAAGGCGTCCGCAATACACCGCTTTCCACCAACAGCTTTCTTCTTTGTAGTTTTCATTATTAATTGAACAAATTGCAAAAGGTTCAGCAACACAGATGTCCGGAATACTGTGTAATTATGCGATTAAATCGGACGACTTTTAGCCGTGAGTGGTGCTGGGATAAAATGTCCGCTACAACCACTAACGTCAACATAAGCGTCATCATTCCGCAACATTTTCAACAGGACACTTTGCGGGAATTTAAAATTGTAATTTAGTAAACTAAAGCGGCCGTATTGGCATGTGTTGCAATGTTAATATTTCATCATTGATATATAAACTATCAGACTGTGTGGTCGGTAGTAGTGGGTTTCAGTAGGCCTTTAAACAAGTTGAAAAACTTATTGGGGTGTTACTATTTAGGGGTAAATTGTACGGAATATGTACTGTACTGTGTAATCTACTAATACAAGTTTCAATCCATCAATCAAAGTCATGTACCCTCTAGCTGCAGAAGTCAGCTCTCCAGTCAGCTAAATGGACTCAATAAGTCCATGCTGATGTTTTGAGGAATTTGTGACACTGAAACATTAAGAAAAAGAATGCCGTTGTAAGTTAATAATACTAATGCAGACACTCGTAAATGTGTTAGTATATTAGCTAACGATGCTAGCTTGATTAGAATATAACACGTACAAATATGGCTCGGGATCTTTCTGGGTGGAGTTTGCATGTTCTCCCCGTGAATGCCGGGTACTCCGGCTTCCTCCCACTTCCAAAGACATGCACCTGGGGATAGGTTGATTGGCAACACTAAATTGGCCCTAGTGTGTGAATGTGAGTGTGAATGTTGTCTGTCTATCTGTGTTAGCCCTGCAATGAGGTGTCCACTTGTCCAGGGTGTACGCCGCCTTCTGCCCAAATGCAGCTGAGATAGGCTCCAGTACCCCCTGCGACCCTGAAAGTGACAAACTGTAGAAAATGGATGGATGGATGTACAAATATGCATGAAAACACTATCAAACATGTGACGGATTAGTAAGTATTAATTGTTTTAGTTGCATTGTAAAGTAACAGACGTTGCTTGAAGTAATGAACATACTTGCCAACCGTCCCGATTTTCCCAGGAGACTCCCGAAATTCATTGCTCCGTCCAACATCTCCCGGTGCAACCATTCTCCCGAATTTCCACCCGGACAACAATATCAGGAGCTTGCATTAAAAAGTACTACATTTAGCGTCCTCTCTCACCTAAAAAGCAGACTATTATATATGTCTCCCTCATCCATAGGTTTATATATAACCCATAAAGTAAGCAAGCACAGAGCTATTTCTCAGCGTGTGTTTATTCCAGCCGACATGTTAACACAACATCCGGATTCCCGTCATGCATTGCTTCAAAACTACGGCAAGTAGTAATGTCCAAAAACATAACAGAGACGTAGCAGAGGAACAAAGAAGAGACATGGCCGCGATGAGTAAAGAAGAAGAAGCACGCTTGCAAGTTCCAAAATGATTGGAAAGAATAATTTCAGTTCATCCAGGACAGCTCGAAAGGGAAGGGATATGCTTCCTGCCTGCAAATTTTGTAGATCAGACTTCTCCATTGAACACGGTGGCCGAACGGATATTTATATATCATATATACCATAACAATGCAATCCAATTCCAAAAGCAAACCTGACCCAGCAACACTCAGAACTGCAATAAACAGAGCAATTGAGAGGAGACACAAACACGACACAGAACAAACCAAAAGTAGTTAAACAAAAATTAATATTATCAACAACAGTATCAATATTAGTTATAATTTCAGCATAGCAGTGATTAAAAATCCCTCATTGACATTATCATTAGACATTTATAAAAAATAAAAAAAGAACAATAGTGTCACAGTGGCTTACACTTGCATGGCATCTCATAAGCTTGACAACACACTGTGTACAATGTTTTCACAAAGATAAAATAACTCATATTTTTGGTTCGTTTAATAGTTAAAACACATTTACATTATTGCAATCAGTTGATAAAACATTGTCCTTTACAATTATAAAAGCTTTTTTTTTTTTTTTTAAATCTGCTACTCTGCTAGCATGTCAGCAGACTGGGGTAGATCCTGCTGAAATCCTATGTATTGAATGAATACAGAATCCTTTTGAATAGGAAAAATATCGTTTTTGAATCGAGAATCGAATCGAATTGAAAAAAATCCATATATTATCGAATTGTGATCCAAGAATCGATATTGAATCGAATCGTGGGACACCCAAAGATTCACAGCCCTAATATATATATGTACATATACACATATACATATATATATACATACATATATATATATATACATATATATATATACACACACATATATATATATATATATATACACATATAAATACACACACACACACACACACACCCCAAGTGAGCAAACTTGTTTACAAGATTTTGCCATAGCACAAACAATAACACACTAACAAACTATTTGCATTACGGCCATTAGCAAAGAAAAATCTAAAACTGGCTGCACCGTTTTATAAGCCGCAGGGTTCAAAGCATTGGAAAAAAGTAGTGGCTTATAGTCCGTGATTTACGATACCAACTGCTAGTAAGCTCTACAGTTAAGTTCTACTACTGGTCACTGTTCTTTAAAACATACTCCAATTTTTATTTCCAATTTCCGTGTCGTTATCACCTCTGTGCACAAAAGATGAAGTTGTCTTCACATTACTGTACCTTCATTTTCCTTGAAGGACTTCCCGAGTCACCGCAGGTGGTCTGGTAAAGTCTTGTACGGGTTGAGGATGCCTTTGGGGTCCAGCGTAGCCTTAATGACGGCCATCAAGGCGACGGCCCGGCTGGATTTGCTGTAGTAGACGTAGTTCCTTTTCTTCAAGCCCAGTCCGTGCTCGGCGCTGACGCTGCCCTGGCAGCCGGACGTCCACTCATAGACGAAGGGCTCGATGGCGGCCAGGAGGGCGGGGTCTTGAGCGGGAGAGGTGATGTTCAAGTGGAGGTTGCCGTCTCCTACACAGAGAAGGGAACATAAGTCATTGTTTAGGGTTGATGAAACTGCGATTCATCGACTTCCCCACCGGGCGGCGTATCCATCATTAACAGACCATCCATCCATCCATCCATTTTCTACCGCTTATTCCCTTTTGGGGTCGCGGGGGGCGCTGGCGCCTATCTCAGCTACAATCGGGCGGAAGGCGGGGTACACCCTGGACAAGTCGCCATCTCATCGCAGGGCCAACACAGATAGACAGACAACATTCACACTCACATTCACACACTAGGGCCAATTTAGTGTTGCCAATCAACCTATCCCCAGGTGCATGTCTTTGGAAGTGGGAGGAAGCCGGAGTACCCGGAGGGAACCCACGCATTCACGGGGAGAACATGCAAACTCCACACAGAAAGATCCCGAGCCTGGATTTGAACCCAGGACTGCAGGACCTTCGTATTGTGAGGCAGACAATGTTTTACCATATTTTCTGGACTCTAAAGCCACTACTTTTTTCCCAAGCTTGGATCCCTGCGACTTATACAAAAGTGTGGCTAATTTATAGATTTTTCTTGTTTTGTATAAAACAAACTTACATAATACTAAAACTGACAGATAGAAACGGTGTGTTATTGTTGGTGCTGTGTCACCATCTTTTGGACAAGTATTCTCAGTGCAGGTTTAAAGTGTACTGTATTTCCTTCGGTTTGGTTCCTTGAACCGGAAGTATAAATTCTTGTTTGTTTTTTTTTGTCCTGTCCAGCTTCTCATGCAAATCATATAGTTGATGTAGATGCCCATGTTCAGATTTACTTTACAAAGAAGAAGTATAGGATACTTCTCTTGTTGCCTTATTTGAATTTGACTTAATTAAATGTATTTATGTAATCATTTGGTGGAGTCGGGCCGGAGCAGGAGGGGATTGAAAAAGAAGTGAATTATATTTATATAGCGCTTTTTCCTCAAGTGACTCAAAGCGCTTTACATAGTGAAACCCAATATCTAAGTTACAATTAAACCAGTGTGGGTGGCACTGGGAGCAGGTGGGTAAAGTGTCTTGCCCAAGGACACAGCGGCAGTGACTAGGAATGCAGAAGCGGGGATCGAACCTGCAACCCTTAAATTGCTGGCACGGCCGCTCTACCAACCGAGCTATATATATAAAAGAAGAAAAAGGAAGACAGGGGGAAATTATGGGGATAAGAGGGGGATTAGGCAGAGACAAAAACAACAGCAAACACAACAATAACAACAAAAACTTCTAAATTCTTGTTTTTTGCCGTTCCATCTACCAGTCGTCCACAGCGTTTCTTACCTGTAAGGTTTCTTCATTCATAAGGCCAAGCAACGTTCGTAAGTTTTAGCTAGCAACGTCAGTATTAGCTAGTATGATAACACTGTGGAGAGGCGGGGCCGACGGCAGGGCAGGGCACGCTGGAACCCTGCCCAAGATGGCGGCAAGAAGGCGGAGCGATGCAGCAGACAAAATCAGGTGTGTGGGTCGCGCACTTGGACACAATCAACATTTCTCCTCACACTGTATAAAAGGGGAGAAGGAGGAGAGATGGGGCCTGAAGGAGTTTCAGCGACCAAGAAGCAAGAAAGAGCAAGACGCGAGAGACGGAGACGCAACCGACTAAAGGGCGGACCGGAGAGACGCGGAGGAGCCTGCCTTTATTTGAAAAAATGTTTAAAAGAGTCAAACCTGCTCAAAACATGTCCTTCCTAGGTGGTCCACTGAACCCGAGCGACGACAGCAAGAGACTGTGACAAACACGTTCACAAGTGTCTGTGTTAGTAGTATTAACTCACAATGGCATTCTTTTTGCATTGTTTTGGTTTCGCAAACGCCTTAGTAAATTAAGTTTGAATTATTACGGTATTTTCCGGACCATAGGGCGCACCCGATTATAAGGCGCACTGCCGATGAGCGGGTCTGTTTTGACACAAAAGACGCACCGGATTATAGGGCGCATTAAAGGAGTCATATTATTATAATTTTTCACTTCCTTGTGGTCTACATAACATGTAATGGTGGTTATTTGGTCAAAATATTGCATAGATCATGTTTTACACATCATCTTCAAGCTGCTTTCTGACAGTCACTTCAGGATGCGCCGTTTTGCGGGCTGTCTTATTCACGTGGCTCGCATTCGGCAGCATCTTCTCCCCGTCATCTTTGTTGTAGCGGTGTAGCGTGCAAGGACGGGAGTGGAAGAAGTGTCAGAAAATGAAGATAACTGTTTTAATGACATTCAGACTTTACTTCAATCAGTAACGGAGCAGCATTTTGTCATCTGTCGGAAATGTGTCCCGTGAAAAACAGTCCTACCGGAACTCTCTAATGACTCCAGTTCCTTGGGTGAATAATGTAAATTCACTACACAGGTATGTTTTAGTGCTTTCATGACGAGTTTACTGACAGATATAAGTTAGAACTTTACACTACTTTATATTACAAATGGCAACAGCGGAGGATGAATGTCACATAACAAGAAGATAGAGAAAAAGAAGAAGCTTATCGACTACGGTGTCGTCACGAAGGCGGACTCACGCAATTTTTCAGGACTTACGCAGATCCCATTAGCATGTACCAGAAGGTAAGAAAAGCTTCTTTTGCATAATATTGTGAAACAAAACAGCAGATAAAATGTCTTACCTTATACAGACACCATAATAATACTCATATGTCGAAGCACAGTACGATCCATCAAGCGGTGCGGCTTCATAACTTATCAAAGTCTTATTAATTGATTGATTTTTGAGCGCAGTGTGTAATGTTTCATGCTCTCAATGGAACATATACAATTTTGGTGTTGTTTACTTGAGTCATATAGCAGTCTACACATATCTCTTATGTATGACTGCCATCTACTGGTCACACTTATTATTTCACCATGTACCAAATAAAATAGCTTCAAGCTTATAAGATGCACTGTCAAGTTTTGAGAAAATTAAAGGATTTTCAGTGCGCCTTATAGTCTGAAAAACACGGTAAGTCTTTTTAGCGGATTGTAGAGCGAGCTTTTACAGCCAGTTGGTCCACGACGAGTACTTTTCCGTGTTTGATCGTCTGATTTACTGCCGTGTTTAAGACACAGTTTGGAAACAATTAAGGCAGGGGTGCCCATTACTTCGATCGCGAGCTACCGGTCGATCGTGGAGGATGTGTCAGTCGATCGCAAACCAAGCATTAAAAAAATAAACCTAAAAATTTGTGATCATCTTTACAACAACGTCACTTTATACACAAAATGTATAAAAACGAGTGTGGAAGCTGGACAAATAAGATGCCAAAAACTAACCACTTTCATGTGGTATTGCAGTGGTCCCCAACCACCGGGCCGTGGCCCGATTGGTACCGGGCCGCAGAAGAATTTTTAATAATGTTTTATTTTTTTAAAAAATAAAAAATGTTTTTTTTTATTTTTTTATTAAATCAACATTAAAAACACAATATACACTTACAATTATTGCACCAACCAGAAAAACCTCCCTTTTCATGACAAAAACGTCCCTTTTTAATGACAAAAAAACAAAAAACAAAAGGTTCCTCCAACCGGGACAAATTATTAAGCGTTGACCGGTCCGCGGATACAAAAAGGTTGGGGACCACTGTGGTATTGGACAGAAAGGAGGACTTTTTTCTCCTCCATTCGAAAATGTGGACATTATCAGCACTACTGTCTGACTCCAATCAATGCAAGTCATCAGAATCAGGTAATACACCAACTTACATTCTTGTTTTCATGAAACAAAGGAATCCATCCATCCATCCATTTTCTACCGCTTATTCCCTTTCGGGGTCGCGGGGGGCGCTGGCGCCTATCTCAGCTACAATCGGGCGGAAGGCGGGGTACACCCTGGACAAGTCGCCACCTCATCGCAGGGCCAACACAGTGTTAAACATGCTTGTGTTATCATTAAACACCTTTAACGTGTTAACCAAAACGTCTCTTTCATAAATGATAAATATAAATTATATATATGAATGAGGTAGATTCCTTCGACTTGGTCGATTGAAAAGTAGCTCGTCTGCAGAAAAAGCGTGGACACCCCTGAATTAAGGTATGTAAATAGACATCGACTAAATATTTGTGCAAGTATGTATTTTTATAACGTAAATATACGTTGGTGTGACTAATATATGGAAAAAAAACATTTTCTTTAAAATTTCAGTGGGTGCAATTTATATGCTGGTGCATGCTATAGTCCGGATAATACAGAAGTCTCTTTGTCTCACCTACGTGTCCGTATCCCACCACGCTTTTGGCTCGCCCCCCTAGGTGCACCCTCATGTCAGTCACCAGCTGGTAGATCTTCTCCACGGGAAGCGAGACGTCATACTTGTATGTGAAGCCATCGTGAGTCAGAGCCTCTGTGACGCGTTCGCGCATCGACCATAAAGCCTTCAAGGACAAACAAGCAACAAATAAGTAAATAAATCACATACAGAAAACAATTTATGCTGTAAATCAGGGGTAGGGAACCTATGGCTCTAGAGCCAGATGTGGCTCTTTTGATGACTGCACCTGGCTCTCAGATAAATCTTAGCTGACATTGCTTAACAAGGTAAGTAATGAATAATTTCGCTGGTAATCACAGTGTTAAAAATTACGTTCAAAATATAAAACATTCTCATGGATTTTAATCCATCCATCTGGTTTGTACCGCACTTGTTCAAGATGTCGCATTAATGGTAAAAAGTATTTTATTTATTGTCGGTTAGCTTCAGAATAACAATGTTATTAAAAAGAATAAGAGACTTTTTATACTCTAAAAATGTTGGTCTTACTAAAAAAAATGCACGCATTTAGTTGTATTCAGTATTAAAAAAAATAGCATATGGCTTTCACGGAAATACTTTTTAAAATATTTGGCTTGTATGGCTCTCTCAGCCAAAAAGGTTCCCGACCCCTGCTGTAAATGCAAAACTTTGAAGTAAGATTATATTTCCATACCTAAATTCTAAGTTAATGATTATTTGCAACAAAAAATAAAGTTTCTCAGTTGGAACATTAAATATATTTTCTTTGCAGTCTGTTCAATTGAATATGAGTTAAAAATGATTTGCAAATCATTGTCTTCTGTTTGTATTTACGAATTACACAACGTGACAACTTCACTGGTTTTGGGTTTAGTATATATCTGCGGCTTATATCGACCATAAAGCCTTCAAGGACAAATGAGCAGAAAAAAATAATATATCTAAATTCTGAATTTAGATATATTATAGATATATTTCACAGTATCATGTTAGACCCGCTCGACATCCATTGCTTTCGGTCCCCTGGAGGGGGGGGGGGTTGCCCACATCTGAGGTCCTCTCCAAGGTTTCTCATAGTCAGCATTGTCACTGGCGTCCCACTGGATGTGAATTCTCCCTGCCCACTGGGTGTGAGTTTTCCTTGCCCTTTTGTGGGTTCTTCCGAGGATGTTGTAGTCGTAATGATTTGTGCAGCCCTTTGAGACATTTGTGATTTGGGGCTATATAAATAAACATTGATTGATTGATTGATTGAATTATATTTATATAGCGCTTTTCTCAAGTGACTCAAAGCGCTTTACATAGTGAAACCCAATATCTAAGTTACATTTAAACCAGTGTGGGTGGCACTGGGAGCAGGTGGGTAAAGTGTCTTGCCCAAGGACACAACGGCAGTGACTAGGATGGCACAAGCGGGAATCGAACCTGCAACCCTCCCAACCGAGCTATGCAAATCACATACAGAAAACCAATTAACGCTGCAAATGAATGTCTTTGAAGTAAGAATTATTATATTTCCATACCTAGAGTCAAAAAAAAAACCTCTAAAACCTTCTAATTATGTTTTTTACATGAGAGCCCTCTAAACATGAAAGAACGCCCACATAACCACCTTTATACTTATTATCCCATATACTGTAGTCATGCTACTGAGGCTGAGCCAATCAGCATCCACGATACTGAACAGTGGTCTAATTTAAAGGCTATTTCTACTGTAGTATTTGTGTTTATTTTTACTTCATTTTACCATTTAATGCTTGAAAATAACCCATTTTAGGACAACGCCTCGCATCTCCGCTTTTACTTTCCTGGTAGTAATGCTGCCCCCTGCTGGTCTCAAAGTCAACTATGCTCATTTCCAATTTGGAGCCACATTACCTTGGTTTTGGAGTCCTCTGTGGCCACTGTCCCGTCAGTGACCAGTGATGAGGTCATGGCCTCTTCCAAAAAGTTGTGCAGTTTCTCCTCGTCGTGCCTCGCGTCAGATCCAGACGTTTCTATGACGATGTAGAACGGACAGTCTGCAAGATTGAGAGACAAGGAATAAATGCTATTCTGTTTTTATACAAATAATTGTTTGTGGTTGTGTTGACAATTACTTTCATTTCTGCTTTGATTGCTGAGGGGATTATAATCACAGTAAGGTTACATATTAAATAAATATGAATACATACAGTCGTGGGCAAAAGTTTGCATACACTTGTAAAGAACATAATGTCATGGCTGTCTTGAGTTTCCAATCATTTCTACAACTCTTTTTTTGTGATAGAGTGATTGGAGCACATACTTGTTGGTCACAAAAAACATTCATGAAGTTTGGTTCTTTTATGAATTTATTATGGATCTTCTGAAAATGTGACCAAATCTGCTGGGTCAAAAGTATACATACAGCAACATACATTATTAATTTTGGTGAAGTAGAGAAGTTACAATTTCATGTGACGACACCTGTTAATTTCTATGAGCCCATTTAAATGGGGCTTATGTGATGCAGTCATTAGACTTGGTTACAAACGCGACAATGGGGAAAGTCAAAAGAACTCAGCACAGATCCGAAAAAACGAATCATTGCCTTGAACAAGTTAGGACAGTCACCTGGAGCCATTTCAAAGCAGCTAAGGTCCCATGAGCAACTGTGGGGACGATTGTTGGTAAAGTGCATGGCACAGTTTTGTCACTGCCACGATCAGGAAGAAAACACAAGCTATCACCTGCTGCGGAGAGAAAATTGGTCAGGATGATCACGAGTCAACCGAGAACCACCCAAACGCAGGTTTGCAAAGAATTGGAAGCTGCCGGAACACAGGTGTCAGTGTCCACAGTCAAGTGTGTTTTGCATCGCCATGGACTGAGAGACTACTATGCAAGAAGGAAGCCCTTGTTCCAGAAGCGACACCTTAAGGCTCGCCTAAAGTCTGCAGCTGAACACATGGGTTGTACTTGTATAGCGCTTTTCTACCTTCAAGGTACTCAAAGCGCTTTGACACTACTTCCACATTTACCCATTCACACACACACTTATGGAGGGAGCTGCCATGCAAGGCGCTAACAACCACCCATCAGGAGCAAGGGTGAAGTGTCTTGCTCAGGACACAACGGATGTGACGAGGTTGGTACTAGGTGGGGATTGAACCAGGGACCATCGGGTTGCGCACGGCCACTCTTCCACTGCGCCACGCCGTCCCCACACACAAAAATAAGATAAGACCTTCTGGAAGAAAGTTCTGTGGTCAGATGAAACACAAATTTAGCTGTTTGGCAACAATACGCAGCAATATGTTTGGAGGAGAAAAGGTAGAGCCTTTAATCCCAGGAACACCATCCCTACAGTCGAAAACGGTGGTTGTAGTATTATGCTCTGGACCTGTTTTGCTGCCAATGGAACTGGTGCTTTACAGAGAGTAAATGGGACAATGAAAAAGGTTGGATCTTGGGCGCAGTTGGGTGTTCCAACAGGACAATGACCCCAAACACACGTCAGAAGTGGTAAAGGAATGGTTCAATCAGGTTAGAATTAAGGTTTTAGAATGGCCTTCCCAAAGTCATGACTTAAACACCCCCATTGAAAAAATGTAGACAATGCTAAAGAAACAAGTCCATGTCAGAAAACCAGCAAATTTAGCTTAACTGCAGCAATTTGGTCAAGAGGAGTGGTCAACATTTCAACCAGAAGCTTGTGGATGGCTACCAAAAGCACCTTATTGCAGTGAAACTTGCTAAGGGACATGTAAGCAAATAGTAACATTGCTGTACAATGAAAAAAGTCAGTGTTCAAAAACAAGAAAAAAAAAATACAAAAATGAGGGGTATTTTACTTGAACTAAGCAAAATTATCTTCCAATAGAACAAGAAAATTTGGCTTGTCAAGACTTTCCAAAACAAGTAAAATTAGCTAACTTCAATGAACCCAAAAATACCTTAAAATAAGTATATTCTCACTAATAACAAGTGTACTATTATACGAGTACGTATTTTCTATTGTTTCATTGAAAATAAAACGGCAAATTCTATTTGGCTGTCATCTGTTTTAATATGAGAAACAATTGTGTCAAAGTCATGATTTTGTATTACATTCTTGAAATAAGAAATTCTTACTTTAAAAAGTACTTTTTTACTTGTGAGTGTTGATGACACAGCTTTGCAACATTTGATATTCTCGTTTCAAGCATGTTTTACTCAATATAGGTCATCAAATCTCAGCTACAAGCCGTAATATCTTACTGAGATCATTTAGGACCTAAACACTTAAAACAAGTAAAACACTCTAACATAAAATCTTATGTATGGCCGCACAAGTCCCGGGATGCCCAAAATGTCCATAACACACCCAGCCGAGTCCCATGGGGAGGAGGGATGAAAGTTGGAAAAGTCAGCATAAGTCCCAAAAATGTTCAAAATACCTACACAGGTTCGAGTCCCACAAGTTCCGCCGCCGGCCGGGATGCCCAGAATGTCCAAAACGCGCCCAGCAAAGTCCCATGGGAAGGTGGGGAGAAAAGTCGGGGAAATGTTCAAAAGTCCCAACCGGGTTCGAGTTTGAGTGCACACTCGAACCTGGTTAGGTATTTTGACAATTTTGGGGGACTTTTGCCAACTTTTCTCATTTTTTCCCCCCTATTTCCCCGTGGGACTTTGCTGGGTGCGTTTCGGACATTTTTTGTATCCTGGGATTTGTGTGGCCGGCGGCGGGACTCGTGGGACTGGAACCCCGGCGAGGTATTTTGGACACAATTGGGACTTTTGAACATTTTGGCCTCCTTTTCCCCCTCTTCTTCCCCGCCTTCCTGTGCACCATTGCTGGGTGTGTTTTGGACACTTGGACAAAAATAGTTTCGGTTGGTAGAGTGGCTGTGCCAGCAACTTGAGGGTTGCAGGTTCGATTCCCGCTTGTGCCATCCTAGTCACTGCCGTTGTGTCCTTGGGCAAGGCACTTTACCCACCTGCTCCCAGTGCCACCCACACTGGTTTAAATGTAACTTAGATATTGGGTGTCACTATGTAAAGCGCTTTGAGTCACTTGAGAAAAGCGCTATATAAATATAATTCACTTCACTTCACTTCAAGCATATTTTACTCAAAATGGGTCATAGAATGTCGGAAACAAGCTGTAGTATCTTACAGAGATTATTTAGGAGCAAAACCCTTAAAAAAAGTAAAAGACTCTATAGCTCGGTTGGTAGAGTGGCCGTGCCAGCAACTTGAGGGTTGCAGGTTCGATACCCGCTTCAGCCATCCTAGTCACTGCCGTTGTGTCCTTGGGCAAGACACTTTACCCACCTGCTCCCAGTGCCACCCACACTGGTTTAAATGTAAAAATTAGATATTGGGTTTCACTATGTAAAGCGCTTTGAGTCACTAGAGAAAAAAGCGCTATATAAAAATATAATTCACTCACATAAAATCTGCTTAGTGGGAAGAATTATCTTACCAGACAGAAAATAAGCAAATATCACCCTTATTTGAGATATTTCATCTTACTTAGATTTCAGTTTTTGCAGTGTATGTATACTTTTGACCAAGCAGATTTGCTCACATTTTCAGTAGACCCATAACAAATTCATAAAAGAACCAAAATTAAATGAATGTTTTTTGTGAAAAATCCAATCACTCTATTATAACGAAATAAGAGTTGTATAAATTATTGGAAACTTCAGACAGCCTTGACATTATGTTCTTTACAAACTTTTGACCAGGAGTGTATAATTTTCCTGGTTTTTATTTTCGACAGCTCATAAAAATATCAATATCGACCAGATAACACACTTGTATCGTGATACAGTGATCAGTCATATCCCCCTAGCCTAGTAAAGTTACTTCCAGACCCTTTTCAAGCACTTCTATCCAGCATGCACTGATCACAACAACAAATCATGCACGTCTGTATCACCTCGTACATGTAGTTTATTTTTTGGCTGATATCGAACCAATGTCAATATCAGAACGTATCACCACTAGTTATTGTGTGTGTGTAATGTGTGTGTACCAGAGATGGGATTATCCAGTTTCAGATGGGAATTGAGCAGCCTCATGCATTCACTGTCCAAGAACTCAAAAGCGGACAGAATTTCTCCCAGCATGCCTTTGCACAGTTGAAAAGTTTTCAGGAGATCCTCAAACGTTTCACATCCTGTTGGCACAAACACACACACAGAAAAAAGTTGCTGGTTTTGCATCTTTTACAAGTGGGATGCTAAATGTGAAGAGGAGGTCCTACCCAAAAAAAGCACATTGACAGAATTGGGTTTGCGAGGACAAAGGACAGAGACCGCCGTGATGACCCCCAGCGTTCCCTCAGAGCCGATGAAGAGCTGTTTGAGGTCGTATCCTGTGTTGTCCTTCCTCAGAGTGGCCAGGCAGTCCAGGACCTGCCCGTCTGCCAACACCTGGACCATCACAGCCACGGAGCATCGGAATGAAACATCTGCAGAGTGAAAATAAAGGTGTTCCTCACCGCTTCCAAACCCAGCACGTTCCCGTGCAAGGAGCCGTAACGCAGCAGCCGTAGCCCACCGGCGTTGGTGGCAACGTTGCCGCCGATATGGCAGCTGCCTTTGGCACCCAGGTCCAGAGGCATGATGTGGTCTCGCTGCTCCAGGTAGAGCGACAGGTTCTCCAGAACACAACCCGCCTGGCACGTCAGAACCCCTAAAGAATGTTCAGGAAATTATCTTCTGCTCATAATTATCACCGACCACAACTTTGGTACTAAAAATAATCTGTTCTGATCGACACTGTCAGACTTTTGTATTGCTTTGCTCAGTCTGAGTAATCTACTCAACTGCAGAGACTCCCTGGTGTTAATGTGGGCAAATAATTTTAAAAGAGAAAGGCCTTATTAATGTAAAAGAGAAAGGCCTTATTAATGTAACCAATAATATATATATATATATATATATATATATATAATTATACATATATAAAGTTAAAGTACCAATGATTGTCACACACACCCATTAGGTGTGGAGAAATATATATATATATATATATATATATATATATATATATATATATATATATATATATATATATATATGTGTACACATTCATATATAAATGTATATGTGAATGCGTTTGTGTATGTATGTATATATACATATATATATATATATACACATACATATACCGTATATATATATATACACATTTATAAATATATTAACATATATACAAAGACATGCACCTGGGGATAGGTTGATTGGCAACACTAAATTGGCCCTAGTGTGTGAATGTGAGTGTGAATGTTGTCTGTCTATCTGTGTTGGCCCTGCGATGAGGTGGCGACTTGTCCAGGGTGTACCCTGCCTTCCGCCCGATTGTAGCTGAGATAGGCGCCAGCGCCCCCCGCGACCCCGAAAGGGAATAAGCGGTAGAAAATGGATGGATGAAGGCCTTACATTGTGGTAAATTCTTATTACAATAATATGTAATGTACATACAATTATTTTGTAATTATAAATATTACAACAATACTAATACATATTACTAGGTTTCCTTAAAACTAATAACCAGATACTTTACACTGAAATATATTGTTTTAAATAAATTGACAACACAAATATAGTATACTTTAAATACAACATGTATTATAATTTAGTAAATTAACAGTATTTCCAATAATTTTTTTGTAATTAAAATAACCACCATTTTTTCTTTGAATTACATTTGTTGCTTTAATGCTCCCTGCATTAAAGCACAAAATGGTGTTTTAAAATGCATTATATTAAAATAACCCATGTAGTATATTGGGGACTAGGAGCCAGATGAGGTGGTTCGGGCATCTGGTCAGGATGCCACCCGAACGCCTCCCTAGGGAGGTGTTTAGGGCACGTCCAACCGGTAGGAGGCCACGGGGAAGACCCAGGACACGTTGGGAAGACTATGTCTCCCGGCTGGCCTGGGAACGCCTCGGGATCCCCCGGGAAGAGCTAGACGAAGTGGCTGGGGAGAGGGAAGTCTGGGCTTCCCTGCTTAGGCTGCTGCCCCCGCGACCTGACCTCGGATAAGCGGAAGATGATGGATGGATTTTTTTTTTTTCCTTTCAGGTACATTTTTATGTACCTGTAACCATTTATTTATTTTTTTTTTTTTTTTCATTTTTGGCTATAGCTTTGTTTGTATTACTCCAAATGGAATCATTAAAAAAATCCTGTTAAATGTTATTATTTTTTAATTATTTTCATGTATCAGCACAGCAATACACCGGGAAATAGTTTGACAAAAAAGTTCTTGGAAAGTTAAGTGTGTATACAACATTTTTGCATTCATATTTTTCTCGAAAATGAAACCCATCCATCATCTTCCGCTTATCCGAGGTCGGGTCGCGGGGGCAGCAGCCTAAGCAGGGAAACCCAGACTTCCCTCTCCCCAGCCACTTCGTCTAGCTCTTCCCGGGGGATCCCGAAGCGTTCCCAGGCCAGCCGGGAGACATAGTCTTCCCAACGTGTCCTGGGTCTTCCCCGTGGCCTCCTACCGGTTGGACGTGCCCTAAACACCTCCCTAGGGAGGCGTTCGGGTGGCATCCTGACCAGATGCCCGAACCACCTCATCTGGCTCCTCTCGATGTGGAGGAGCAGCGGCTTTACTTCGAGTTCCTCCCGGATGGCAGAGCTTCTCACCCTATCTCTAAGGGAGAGCCCCAATGAAACCCCAAAGAGAAAATTGATAATGATTTTAGAAATTATTATATTGTGTAATGACTGTAGAATTAAAATGTGTTGTTACATTGGTATTAAAAGGGGATTTTATTGTCCCATGATACTAAACTGCAATTAAGTTTGGAATTGGACAGTAAAAAATAAAACAATGAATCAAAATGTGGTTTTCTACTAATCTTATGCATATACAGCAGGGCTGTGAAATAATTAAAATATTTAATCGAGATAATTGCATTTTATTTATTATTTCGTTTACCGTGGGGTCCCACAGTTAATTTTTGGGGTGCCACTTTTCTGTAACCGTTTTGAAAACAAATGATAAATGTATGCATTATCCTTTTATATCTCACATTCTATATTGTGTTTTGGAAAATGGTTGTCATAAAGGTTACTTAATTTATTAAACAAAGAATACAAAAAAAAAAAAATTATGTATATGTAAATGTATTCAGTTATAAACATTCATTCACTTTCTTCTTTCCTTCATGGATCTGAACTTTACCGCTGATGTTTCTTAGAGCCAGGTGAGGCTGGATTTTGAAAATCAGTGCATCTGGTCGTAAAGGTGTTCTTTTTCTTAGTCCGTTTACATGGCGTGCAAGACATCTTTCAATCATCGTAAGTGTCGCTTCTTGGGTTAAATTGCTCGCCATGACAAAAACAATAACACGCGGGAGTCTTAATACCGGAAATGCAGTATTTGTGATCGATGAAACTTTCGGCGAATCAAACTTTAAGAAACTGTACCGGAAAGTGCATTACTTTGAAGTCGACCAATAATATATATATATACACATATATATATATATATACATATATATATATATATATATATATATATATATATATATATACATACATATATATATATATATATATATATATACATACATATATATATATATATATATATATATATATATATATATATATATATATACATACATATATATATATATATATATATATATACATACATATATATATATATATATATATATATATATATATATATACATACATATATATATATATATATATATATATATATATATATATATATATATATATATATATAATTATACATATATAAAGTTAAAGTACCAATGATTGTCACACACACCCATTAGGTGTGGAGAAATATATATATATATATATATATATGTACACATTCATATATAAATGTATATGTGAATGCGTTTGTGTATGTATGTATATATACATATATATATATACACATACATATACCGTATATATATACACATTTATAAATATATTAACATATATACATATATATATACATACAGTGGGGCAAAAAAAAAAGTATTTAGTCAGCCAGCGATTGTGCAAGTTCTCCCACTTAAAATGATGACAGAGGTCTGTCATTTTCATCATAGGTACACTTCAACTGTGAGAGACAGAATGTGAAAAAAAATCCAGGAATTCACATTGTAGGAATTTTAAAGAATTTATTTGTAAATTATGGTGGAAAATAAGTATTTGGTCACTCCAAACAAGGAAGATCTCTGGCTCTCACAGACCTGTAACTTCTTCTTCAAGAAGCTCTTCTGTCCTCCACTAGTTACCTGTATTAATGTAACCTGTTCGAACTCGATATCTTTATAAAAGACAACTGTCCACAGCCTCAAACAGTAAGACTCCAAACTCCACTATGGCCAAGACCAAAGAGCTGTCGAAGGACACCAGGAAAATAATTCTAGACCTGCACCAGACTGGGAAGAGTGAATCTACAATAGGCAAGCAGCTTGGTGTGAAAAATCAACTGTGGGAGCAATTATCAGAAAATGGAAGACATACAAGACCACTGATAATCTCCCTCGATCTGGGGCTCCACGCAAGATCTCATCCCGTGGGGTCAAAATGATCATGAGAAAGGTGAACAAAAATCCCAGAACAACACAGGAGGACCTGGTGAATGACCTGCAGAGAGCTGGGACCAAAGTAACAAAGGTTACCATCAGTAACACACTACGCCGACAGGGAATCAAATCCTGCAGTGCCAGACGTGTCCCCGTGCTTAAGCCAGTGCATGTCCAGGCCCGTCTGAAGTTTGCCAGAGAGCACATGGATGATACAGCAGAGGATTGGGAGAATTTCATGAGGTCAGATGAAACCAAAATAAAACTTTTTGGTACAAACTCAACTTGTCGTGTTTGGAGGAGGAAGAATACTGAGTTGCATCCCAAGAACACCATAACTACTGTGAAGCATGGGGGTGGAAACATCATGCTTTGGGGCTGTTTTTCTGCTAAGGGGACAGGACGATTGATCCGTGTTAAGGAAAGAATGAATGAGGCCATGTATCGTGAGATTTTGAGCCAAAACCTCCTTCTATCAGTGAGAGCTTTGAATGGTTGACCAAATACTTATTTTCTACCATTATTTACAAATAAATTCTTTAAAATTCCTACAATGTGAATTCCTGGATTTTTTTCCTACATTCTGTCTCTCACAGTTGAAGTGTACCTATGATGAAAATTACAGACCTCTGTCATCATTTTAAGTGGGAGAACTTGCACAATCGGTGTCTGACTAAATACTTTTTTGCCCCACTGTATATATATATATAAACTTTACTTCATCTTTCTTGCTACTAGTTAGTGTGCGGACACTGACCAGAGACAGGGTCAAAGCCCTGGATGTTGTTCATAAGGGCGGTGGACAGAATGATCTCGTCGTAAACGGGAACGCTGCCGCCGACCAGCCCGGTGTTGCCTCCTTGCGTGTTCACCGCCAGGTTACGACGGTTACAGTAGCTTCAGTACATTTTGGGGAGGAAACAAGTGTTAGCGTACATCTGATAAAGGGTATGTCGATGATTCATACTTGCCAACCCTCCCCATTTTTCTGGGGGACTCACGAATTTCAGTAACCCTCCCCAAAATCTCCCGGGGCAACCATTTTCCCGATTTCCATTCGGACAACAATATTGGGGGCGGGCCTTAGAGGCACCTTCTTTAGCATCCTCTACAACCTGTCGTTGCGTCCGCTTTTCCTCCAAACAGACGGCGTGTTGGCCAAGCCACATAATAAATGCAGCTATCACAGACACACAAGAGAATGCAAGGCATACTTGATCAACAGCCGTACAGGTCACACTTAGGGTGGCCGTATAAACAACTTTAACACTGTTACAAATATGCGCCACACTGTGAACCCACACCAAACAAAAATGGCAAACATTTCGGGAGAACATCCGCAACGTAACAATATAAACACAACAGAACAAATACTCAGGATTCTTGCAGCACTAACTATTCCAGGACGCTACAATATACACCCCCGCTACCACCCCATATCCCGAATTCGAAGGTCTCAAGGTTGGCAAGTATGCGATGATTGTACCTGAGAATTTGAGAGACTTCCTCTGTTGACTGAGGCCTCAGCAGCAATTCACTGGAACCTAGAGGAGCAAAATGATTAATGTGTTTGAAAACAACAATAATAATTCCCAACAAGTGATCACCTTTCACAGACTTGAGCCAGTCCACGTTGCAGGACTCCAACAAATCGGGGTCGGTGATAGTTCTGCCAGGTAGAATTTTTCTGAAGTAGTCCAAATCCTCTTGATTCACCCTGGAGAAAGGTCGCCTCTCTGGAGCTGCAGCAGGGGACTTGTTGGCCACATCGCCCCCGCCGTGAAGCCTTCGACCCAGGCCGGTGGAGAACTGAGAGCCATGTGTGGAGGACTGGATGAAGTGTTTGCTCAAGGGCTTCAGGGCAGCGGCAGTCCTCAGCCTCAGTGTCCTCTGCAACATCCCAGCCATGGTTTGAAGATTTTACTAAGAAGCTGGCCGAACGACAAAGCAATGTTTTAACAGTTATACTTTGGTCAGTTTGATTGTAATTATTGTCTATAGCTTTACACAATTAATGTCAAATACCGCATTAGCTCGGCACGGTTTTAGACTTAGACTTCCTTTTAATTGTCATTCAAAATTTAACTATACAGTACAAATAAGAATGACATGTTGTTGCATTAGCTCTTGGTAGTGCAAGATAAAAAAAAAAGCAATAAGGTCCAGGTATAAATAAATAGATTACTGTACAAATAAATATATTGCACTTTTGCATATGCATCCATGTTTATGGATGTATGTTATATTGTCTTTTTTATTCCAGCGAGTTAATTCATTTTGGGGGGAGTTGAGGGGATAATGTAATGATGATGTGTTCAAGAGTCTTACGACCTGAGGGAAGAAGCTGTTACAGAACCTGGAGGTTCTGCATCGGAGGCTGCGGAACCTCTTTCGAGAGTCCAACAGTGAAAACAGTCCTTGGTTGGCGTGGGAGGAGTCTTTGCAGATTTTTTGAGTCCTGGTCAGGCAGCGGCTTTTTGCGAGCTCCTGGGTAGGAGGAAGAGGAGTCCTGATAATCTTTTCCGCCGTCCTCATCACTCTCTGGAGAGACTTCCAGTCTGAGGCATTGCAGGCTCCAGTCCAGACAGAGATGCTGTTGCTCAGCAGGCTTTCTATAATGCTTCTGTAGAATGTGCTGAGAATGGGGGGAGGGAGCTGTGCTATTTTTATCCGACGCAAAAAGTGCATGCGCTGCTGAGCTCTTTCTACAAGAGCTCCGGTGTGTAGGGACCACGTTATATAAATAAGTTAACCTTCAACTCATTAAACTTACCCCATAAGTTGTTCAAATTACCCGCGTTATACCACACCTTTGATTATTACTCATTACATACATTTTTCGAGCAAAATTATGCCACTTTAGAAGTTTGGTCACCGGCCTGTTTTGCTAGCGTAGCAAACAGGAAGCGTTCCGGGGGTTAAAGTTCAGTGAAGACAACTGGCCAATCAACGCACGCCTAAACCCATAAGGGGCGGAGTTATCAGTATACGGTATGTACCGTAATGCTTATAAACACAGCGAAACTAAGAAATTGCATAGCACATTTTTTTTGCAACAGACACAGAAACCATTATTAGTTTTGAGCAATATTCAAATAGAAATACATTCACATATTTTCGATTTAAATTTGTCTTTAAGTATTTTATTATAATAACCAAAGTTATCGAAATGACATAAGGAAACCTCCGCCTAGCTAAAGCTGCTAGTTAGCTCGGCACGGTTTTCTAAATAAGTTCACCTTCAACTCATTACTTACCTCAGAAGTTGTTCAAATTATCCGCGTTATACCACACCTTTGATTATTACTCATGGTGGACATTTTTCGAGCAAAATTATGCCACTTTAGAAGTTTAGTCACCGGCCTGTTTTGCTAGCGTAGCAGACAGGAAGCGTTCCGGGGGTTAAAGTTCATTGAGGACAACAAGCCAATCATCATCCGCTTTGCATCATAAGGGGCGGGGTTATCGGTATAACGCATGGTAACGTAATGCCTATAAACAAAGCGAAACTAGATAATTGCGAGACAAAACACACAGAAGCAATTATTAGTTTGAGGAATATTCTAATAGAAATTTGATCACATCTTGTCGGATTTAGATTTTTCCTTCAGTGTTTTTTCATAATCACTGAAGTAATCGAAAATAAGACAAAAAGTCCAGAAATTCTTGAAAATGTATTTAAGCATGCATTCTGTAAGATGCAACAACATGTAAGCATGCAACAAAGTTTTTCCACCTAAATCATTCGCGAAAAAACAGATCCCTGAATACAAGTTTTCTTCTTTAGACATTTAGACAGAAGATGAACAGGCCTGAGGTGAAAGGACCCGACATGTTTGTTTCACCAACATTGTGTATGTATAAAAAAATAAATCTCAGCATTATTGGCATAATTTACATGAATCAGCGTGAACACTGACATGGTGCACAGGATGCTAAAATACTCGTCATTCTCCATGTGCCATGTCTTGGATTAAAAGCTTATTTTTTTTGAGAGAGAGCTTGAATCACCTCGACAGCAGCGACCCTCCCACCGGCTGGTCTTCCTCACGTCCCGTGTGACCAGCAGCCTATTTAGCGGCGAGTCCTGGCGCTCAGAGCTGGACTCCACCCGTGGCCGGTGCTTCTAAGTGTTGTGCGGCGAAATTAGATCCCGTCTTGCCTCTTCAGTTGGGGGCAATATGTTGCTGAAGCTGTTGCTGGTCGAACTTGGATATGAGCTTCTTGACGTGTGCCAGTTTGTTGTGGAGGTACTGACAGCGAATCCTGTCCTGGCTGTAGTTGGGGTTGGACTGATGGCAAACACAAAAACATTTAAATGCCAGATAAGGACGTAAACGTGTCACGTGTAGCCATTTAAAACGTGGGAGTTACCTTTTTAATCTTGCTATAATCTTGCAGTATCTGATTATGAACGGTCTGCAGGAGACAGGAGACAGGGTTGACTTTGGATGAAATAATAAATATAAACATTGCATTTTAAAAGCGCTTTAGAAGAGCTGCCAAAACCGTGACAGAGTGAATGCATCAGCCGGAAGGAGACACTCTGAAACAACAATGGGGGGAAAACCAAAAGTTCCTATATTTACTTCTCAGAAGAAGGTAAGGGAATGGTGTTTATTAATAATCAATCATAAAATTATTCATTATAATTGAAATCCATCCATCCATCCATTTTCTACCGCTTATTCCCTTTTGGGGTCACGGGGGGCGCTGGCGCCTATCTCAGCTACAATCGGACGGAAGGCGGGGTACACCCTGGACAAGTCGCCATCTCATCGCAGGGCCAACACAGATAGACAGACAACATTCACACTCACATTCACACACTAGGGCCAATTTAGTGTTGCCAATCAACCTATCCCCAGGTGCATGTCTTTGGAAGTGGGAGGAAGCCGGAGTACCCGGAGGGAACCCACGCATTCACGGGGAGAACATGCAAACTCCACACAGAAAGATCCCGAGCCTGGATTTGAACCCAGGACTGCAGGACCTTCGTATTGTGAGGCAGACGCACTAACCCCTCTGCCACCGTGAAGCCCATAATTGAAATCACAGCGGGATATTTTCAACTAATATTATTATAAATAATTAATAGAGATGTCCGATAAATGCTTTGAAATGTGAAATCGTAAATTATCCGTATCGGTTTCAAATAGTAAAAAGTATGACTTTTCTAAAACGCCGCTGTAGGGAGAGGTGCACGGACGTGGTGAGAAGTACAGAGCGCCAATAAACCTTAAAGGCACTGCCTTTGCGTGCCGGCCCAATCACATATTTACGGCTTTTCAAACACACACCAGTGAATGCAAGGCATACTTGGTCAACAGCCATACAGGTCACACTGAGGGTGGCTGTCTTAGCAACTTTAACACTGCTACAAATATGCGCCACACTGTGAAGCCACACCAAACAAGAATGACAAACACATTTCAGGAGAACATCCGCACCGTAACACAATATAAACACAACAGAACAAATACCCAAATCCCTTTGCAGCACTAACTCTTCTGAGATGCTACAATATACACCCCCGCTAGCTCCCACACACACAACTCAACCCCGCCCACCTCAACCTCCTCATGCATTTCCCAAATGTGCTTCATTTGTTTTGCTGTGTATTTTCTGTTTTCAAGAAATAGTGCTTGAACTTTTTTTTCCTTTTGCGTATTGGTGTTTTCCTCGGTCTACCAGTCTGCTTGCCTTTTACAACCTTCCCATGTTGTTTGTAGATTTGTTTGTAGATTTGTCCAAAGCACTCACAATTGTGAGTGACGCAAGCCACACCCCGCACACAACCTGGTCAGCCTCCTTCCCTCTGGAAGAAGATACTAGAGCCTCCGCTCTCGCACCACCAGACTCACCAACAGCTTTCACCACCAGGCTGTTAGGCTGCTGAACTCTCTCTGCTTTCAACTTTTTAACTGCTTTTTATCTAACAAATTGTTCTTAGGGTAATTTGTATTTGCTATTTCAATGTGTTTTTTACTTCTGTTTTAAGTGGGGTTTTTTTTAGTCTGTCCTTTGCCTATATTTTTTTTTTTTTTGTGGGTTCTTCCGAGGATGTTGTAGTCGTAATGATTTGTGCAGTCCTTTGAGACATTTGTGATTTGGGGCTATATAAATAAACATTGATTGATTGATTGATTGATTATTTTCATAGTTTATTTCAAACATCATCTACTGACTCTCCTTACAGCAAAATATCAAAATGACATCCGTGAATGAGTAACACAACAGTTCTGTAACATGAAATTAATTAATTCAGTCATTACCAAAATACTGAGATGAAAAATATCTTATTTTCAAATAGGTTGAAAGTGTTTCTCATAATTCTTTTTCTTTGTACTTTGTAAGCACTGTTAATTTGAACAACCTCTTAAAGTGGATCAATCAGTACAATGTTTAATTTCTTTATTTAATCCATTCCATAATTTAATTCCACATACTGATACGCTAAAGGTTTTAAGTGTTGTACATGCATACAAATGTTTTAAATTCCAATTTCCTCTAAGGTTATCTCTCCTCTTTAGTTGAGAAGAATTGTTCACAGTCAAAATGAAAGCTTGTTCCCATAGGCACCATAAACTGTTAATAATGTTTAGACAAAAGTGTATATTATATATACTATTATATATATAGTATTTATATAGGTGTGTGTGTGTGTGTGTGTGTGTGTGTGTGTGGGTGTGTGATGGACATTCGTGTATTTTGGGTATATGCATTTGTGTATGTATGTGATTATGTGTGTATGTGTATGTATGTATGTATGTATATATATATGTATATATATATATATGTATAGATGTGTGTGTATATATGTGTGTGTGTACATATGTATATATGTAAGTGTGTGTGAATTTAAATGTATTATATATAGATAATATATAGCATCTACGCAGCAACCACAGAACTGAATTATATTATATATATTATTGTGTTATATATTGTAAATATATATTGTATATGTATAGGGGTGGGACCTAATAAGTTTACTTCTTCCCACTCCCTTTTGAGTCAATCTTGACATCTACAAAATATTAGTCACATGTAATGTTTTCAATGTAGGTGTAAAAATAATGTATTTATATATTTCTTTTGTATTTTATGTCATTCTCTTGTTTTGTTTGCATGGCTCAAAATAAACCCATTCATTCATTCATTCATTGTTGTACATTCTTTGGTTGTAGGTTATAATTTGTTTTGTACATCATTTTTGCTGTTTGCAATTTTATCAAATCATCGAGTTTTAATATTTTTGACTCAATAAATAAAAGGGTTTGTATGTTCTCTATAACCAAAATTATGTATTATTCTAATTGATCTTTTTTGTAACACAGTTAACAAATGTAGCGCACATTTGTAGTTATTTCCCCATATTTCTGCACAATAACTCAGATATGGTAACACTAGCGAGCAGTGGAGAATATAAAGGGATTTTTGGCCCAGGACGTATTTTGCTTTATTCATTATTGAAATATTTTTTGCCACCTTAAGTTGTATGTTTTGTATATGAGATTTCCAGTTCATTTTATCATCTATTAATACTCCCAAAAATCTGGTTTCTTTTACCCTTTCAATATCTATTCCGTCTATTTGTTTTCGTGTCTGATGCTCTTTTCTACTGTTACCAAATAGCATTATTTTAGTTTTACTGAGATTCAAAGATAGTCTGTTTTTATCAAACCATTTTTTAAATTTGTTCATTTCTTTCGTTATTATTTGTATTATCTTCCGTGTGTCCTCTCCTGAACAGAAAGCAGTTGTGTCGCCTGCTAATAAAACTTACTTCAAGTCCTTTGTAACTTTACAAATATCGTTTATATAAAGATTGAACAATCTTGGTCCCAGTATTGATCCCTGGGGTACACCACGAGATATATCTAACCGTGTTGACATATTTTCACCTATCTTCACATATTGCTTCTTGTTGGTTAAATAGCTTCTTAACCAGTTCAGTACCAAACCTCTGATGCCATATCGTTCTAGTTTTTGTATTAAAATATCATGATTATTTCTTTGTGCTTCAACTGTGGTTGTTTTTAAAGGGCTAAATTTATAAATAAAGTTGGTATGGTGTGGTATGGAACTAGACACCTCTCAGAGGTTTAAGTTCCCGTCCCACCTTGTATTTATGGGAATCGTGGTGGAGCTGCTTGAGCTGCGTGTCGAGCTCCATGAACTGTCTGGTGACGCCGTCAATGCGGGCGTGCAGGTCTCGGTACTCGCTGTACTCCTTGTTGAACTCCTCCTTGTAACGCTGCCGCTGGGCTTGGCTGCAAATCTCGGTGTACTTCCTGCACGGACACAAGTCAAGTCACAGAACATGATTACATTACTCCCGTAAAATTCAATTCACAAGAGCTTTTTTTTTTTTTTGTCAAGGTAAGTGCTAGTATTTTACTTAAAGGGGAACATTATCACCAGACCTATGTAAGCGTCAATATAAACCTTGATGGTGTAGAAAAAAAGACCATCTATTTTTTTAACCGATTTCCGAACTCTAAATGGGGAATTTTGGCGAATTAAACGCCTTTCTGTTTATCGCTCTGGAGGCGATGACGTCAGAATGTGACGTCGCCGAGGTAACACACCCGCCATTTTCATTTTCAACACATTACAAACACCGGGTCTCAGCTCTGTTATTTTCCGTTTTTTTTACTATTTTTTGGAACCTTGGAGACATCATGCCTCGTCGGTGTGTTGTCGGAGGGTGTAACAACACTAACAGGGAGGGATTCAAGTTGCACCACTGGCCCGAAGATGAGAAAGTGTCTACCGCCAGACCCCCATTGAATGTGCCGGAGTGTCTCCACATTTTACCGGCGATGCTAAGGCAGACATGGCACAGAGATGTATGGATAACCTGCAGATGCATTTGCAACGATAGTCAACAAAATCAAAAAGGTGAGTTTTGTTGATTTTGACTGCCAGCTAATCGATGCTAACATGCTACGGTAATCGATGCTAACATGCTATTTACCGGCGGTGCTAAAGCAGACATGGAACAGAGATGTATGGATAACCTGTAGATGCATTTGCAACTATATTACGTTTCCTTCCACCCACATTTAATGCGAAAAAAACACTTACCAATCGACGGATTTAAGTTGCTCCAGTGTCAAAAGATGCGAAAGTCCTGATCGTTTGGTCCGCACATTTTACCGGCTATGCTAACACAGCTATTCAGCCATGCTATGGCTATGAATAGCGTCAATAGCTATTCGCTCAATAGCTTCAGTTTTTTTTTCAATATTTTCATACTCCAACCATCTGTTTCAATACATGCGTAATCTGTTGAATCTCTTAAGTCGCTGAAATCCGAGTTTGAATCCGAGCTAATGTCGCTATATCTTGCTGTGGTATTCCCATTGTTTGTTTACATTGGCAGCACTGTATGACGTCACAGGGAAATGGCCAGTGTCTTCGCAGAAAGCCGAAAATAAGGCACTTTAAAGGTTTATTTAGGGATATTCCGAGACCGGTAAAATTTTGAAAAAAACTTCAAAAAATACAAAAAGAAACTGGGAACTGATTTTTATTGTTTTTAACCCTTTTGAAATTGTGATAATGTTCCCCTTTAAGGAAGCATTGGCACAATTCATTTAGCTACAGTTCCTAAGTTTCAGCACAACCAGAAGGAAATACAATCCAATGGAGGTACTTGATGACATACAACATGCAGTCATAGTCTAGCTAAGCCGTGAAGGACCCTGACTATTTGCTGTTTCCACCATGAATTGGAACAGTAACTATCAGTCTAAAAAGAGTGTCCAAAGTGCGGCTCAGGAACTCTTTGCGACCTCCAGCTAAGTGATGCAAAGCTGCCATGCAGGCTGTTTATTTCTTTAAGCTGTCATTGCTCAAGAAATAATGAATCAAAATAAATGTTATGATTTATTGACCTATATAATGCTGCAATTACTTCATGTAAAATATTACAAGTTGATATGCACTTTGGGAAAATATTGCATATTTTATGTTTACCATATAAACATTTAAGTTTTCTCTGACAAAACTAACAAAAAAACAACTTATAAAGGACGGATAGATCCGAAGTTGATCTAGACACTTAAAGGCCTACTGAAATGAAATGTTCTTATTGAAACGGGGATAGCAGGTCCATTCTATGTGTCATACTTGATCATTTCGCGATATTGCCATATTTTTGCTGAAAGGATTTAGTAGAGAACATCGACGATAAAGTTTGTAACTTTTGGTCGCTAATAAAAAAGCCTTGCCTGTACCGGAAGTAGCAGACGATGTGCGCATGACGTCACGGGTTGTAGGGCTCCTCACATTGTTTATAATCATAGCCACCAGCAGCTAGAGCGATTCGGACAGAGAAAACGACAATTTCCCCATTAATTTGAGCGAGGATGAAAAATTTGTGGATGAGGATAGTGAGAGTGAAGGACTAGAAGAAAAAAAAAAGGCGAGGGCTGTGGGAGCAATTCAGATGTTATTAGACACATTTACTAGGATAATTCTGGAAAATCCCTTATCTGCTTATTGTATTACTAGTGTTTTAGTGACCTGAAAGTCGGAGGGGTGTGGCCACGGGTGTAGTGACCGCCAGTGTCTCCGGTGGGAGGAGGTAAAAGAGTCCGCAGTTGCAGGAGGACGCAAACTCCCCTCATTTCTATGGTAAGAGCAGACTTATCACCAAAATTTTTTCACCGAAACCTGCCGGTTGACATGTGGTCGGGAACCATGTTTGCTTGACCGCTCTGTTCCATAGTAAAGCTTCACCTTCGGGAATGTAAACAAGGAAACACCGGCTGTGTTTGTGTTGCTAAAGGCAGCTGCAATACACCGCTTCCCACTTACATCTTTCTTCTTTGACGTCTCCATTATTAATTGAACAAATTGCAAAAGATTCAGCAACACAGATGTCCAGAATACTGTGTATTTATGCGATTAAAGCGCGACTTTTAGCCGTGATCGGTGCTGGGAGAACATGTCCGCTACAACCGGTGACGTCACGCGCACACGTCATTATATGCGTCATTCCGCAACGTTTTCAACATGATACTTCGTGGGAAATTTAAAATTGTAATCTAGTAAACTAAAGCGGCCGTATTGGCATGTGTTGCAATGTTAATATTTCATCATTGATATATAAACTGGGCTTCACGGTGGCAGAGGGGTTAGTGCGTCTGCCTCACAATACGAAGTTCCTGCAGTCCTGGGTTCAATTCCAGGCTTGGGATCTTTCTGTGTGGAGTTTGCATGTTCTCCCCGTGAATGCGTGGGTTCCCTCCGGGTACTCCGGCTTCCTCCCACTTCCAAAGACATGCACCTGGGGATAGGTTGATTGGCAACACTAAATTGGCCCTAGTGAGTGAATGTGAGTGTGAATGTTGTCTGTCTATCTGTGTTGGCCCTGCGATGAGGTGGCGACTTGTCCAGGGTGTACCCCGCCTTCCGCCCGATTATAGCTGAGATAGGCGCCAGCGCCCTCCGCGACCCCAAAAGGGAATAAGCGGTAGAAAATGGATGGATGGATGAATATATAAGCTATCAGACTGCGTGGTCGGTAGTATTGGGTTTCAGTAGGCCTTTAAGTGTGGAAAGTCAATACAAAACAAAAATAAAACAAATAAAATGTATGACTTATTTGTAACACTTGAGTGGGTCTGTTTGGTTTCCCCAAAATTTTTGTTTTTTTTTTTAATTGTCATTGCTCAAAAAATAATCGATGGTTTAATGAAAGGATTTATTTAAAGCTCCAATTACTTCACATCAAATATTACATTTGAAAAAAATGCTAGGAAAAATACTGCATATTCTTTGACGAAAGAAGGCGGAAAAAAGTGTGCGTGTGTAAAAAAAATAAAAAATAAAAAAAGTTATCGCCAGGCCTGAAGTTTGACTAGAGATTTAAATGTTTAATTAAAAAAATTGCATACATGAGTTATTTTTCAAGTCTTTATGACTGACCTTTCTGGGTCTTCGGGAACAAATCTATATCTAGTATTGTTTTTTTTGGGGAAAATTAAAAATATCAAAAGGAGTACAACTTGCTTTAATTTTTCAGTGTGTGGCCCTCAGTGGAAAAAAGTCTGGACACCTCTGGTCTAAAGCCTGGTACCAAAATGTTGGTATAGTCTCTGGTTAAGGGTGTGTTGCGTCATCTCCTATAAGACCATCTGTGCATCTGTCTACAAGAGGCTTGTAACCATAATATATAGGTCTTCTTACACCATTAAGTGTGACCTTAATTAGTACCTGGAGTGGCATGCAAAATAGAAATATGCAAGACTGTTAGCTATAAAATAAATAAATGGGTTGTACTTGTATAGCGCTTTTCTACCTTCAAGGTACTCAAAGCGCTTTGACACTACTTCCACATTTACCCATTCACACACACATTCACACACTGATGGAGGGAGCTGCCATGCAAGGCAGCTAACCAGCATCCATCAGGAGCAAGGGTGAAGTGTCTTGCTCAGGACACAACGGACGTGACGAGGTTGGTACTAGGTGGGGATTGAACCAAGGACCCTCGGGTTGCGCACGGCCATTCTACCACTGCGCCAGCTATCCTCCATTTGTTGCAGGGTCAAACGGTCATCATCACGAATTGTCATTTACATTCTTTACTGTGTATAAAGAAGAGAACTGCAGTATAGTAAAACATAAAAACTATAACTTTAGTGTCCATTAGTTAGGGATGCCGTAATGAGCAGCGGGGGTTGATTGCCTTGTATATGCCTGGGAGGTGAGCCCCTATTCTCTAAACCAAAATTACATTACTTTTTTTCTTCTTTATATTTCATATGGGGCATATACTTTGTAACGCTGACTTCCATTTCTTGTTCTATGGTGTTCATCAAAGTGTTGCCTTTTGCCATTACTGGTACCTGTGAGTGATGCTGGGTAACAAAATAACACAAGCTTTCCAACTTATTTCACTATTAGAGCTAATATTAAGGCTACTTTGAGAAAAAGAATGGAAAAATTAAAATGTTTGCTTGGAGTGTCCCTTTTTCACTTCCGATGCAATATTGGACCAAGTATCGGCCAAAACCGATATTGATCCGATATGATATATTTTTTTTGTAAGGGGTGCTGGAAGCCGGCAGACCCGTCAACCATCCGGTTCTGTCTCCCTGTAATGTTTGTTTGATCTTGAATGGGATTGTGCTGAAAATTGTAATTTTCCTGAAGGAACTCTCCTGACTAAATAAATAAAGTACTATCTAATCTAATCTAATATTCAGGGTTTTATCGTTCATTGAAAAATTTAAAATTCCATTCCGCTTTTAAGGCGGTCAGTCATAAGATTTTTAGCATTCAATCAGACTTTTTTGTGAGGTTTTATATTAGTTTCCCCAAAAATAGATACACCGGCCACCAGACACATTTTTCTCTCTAAATTTGGCCCCCCGAGTCAAAATAATTGCCCAGGCCTGGTCTATATGAAAGTGGTGGGGTTCGGTACCTCCAACAAGGTTAAGAACCACTGCTCTAGAACACGAGTGTCAAACTCTGGCCCGCGTGCCAAATCTGGCCCGCCGTGTAATTTCATTTGGCCCTTGAGGTAATATCAAATTAATATTAGTGCTGGCCCGCCGGTATTATACAGCGCCGGTGCCGGTGTAACACCGCATTCACCACTAATACTCATATTTGCCAACCCTCCAAATTTTCCCGGTAGACTCCCGGGGCGACCACACTGTCGAATTTCTACCGCTTTCCACCCGGACAACAATAATGGGGGCGTTCCTTAAAGGCACTGCCTTAAAGCGTTCTCGACAACCTGTCGTCACGTCCGCTTTTACACCATACAATCAGTGTGCCGGCCTAGTCACATAAAATATGCGCCTTTTAAACTCACACATGAGTGAATGCAAAGCATACTTGGTCAACAGCCATACAGATCACACTGAGGGTGGCCGTATAAACAACTTTAACACTGTTACAAATATACGCCACACTGTCAACCCACACCAAACAAAAATGACAAACACATTTCGGGAGAACATCCGCACCGAAAGACAACATAAACACAACAAAATAAATACCCAGAAGCCCTTGCAGCACAAACTCTTCCGGGACGCTACAATATACACCCTACGCTACCACCACTATTAAGATTTTGCACTGTTAAGTTATATAAGCGTTGCTTGTTCCATATTCAGTGTTGAGGCGGCATAGCTCGGTTGGTAGAGTGGCCGTGCCAGCAACTTGAGGGTTGCAGGTTCGATTCCCGCTTGTGCCATTCTAGTTACTGTCGTTGTGTCCTTGGGCAAGACACTTTACCCACCTGCTCCCAGTGCCACCCACACTGGTTTAAATGGAACTTAGATATTGGGTTTCACTATGTAAAGCGCTTTGAGTCACTTGAGAAAAGCGCTATATAAATATAATTCACTTCACAATTCACTTAAAGCAAATCAGTGTAGCGAACTGAGCAATAATTAACGTTCGCAGTTTCTCTTGCTACTTCTAAGCTTGAATGTTTGATTCATTCATTAGTTATTTTATTTTCAAATGTATTTTTAGCTTGTAAAAAAGTTTATTTTGATTTTCACCTCAGAAGGTTGCAAATAGAAAAGAGGCATTACATTTTTTACTTACATTTTATTTGATATGCCATTGATATTTTTTTATTACTTTTATTTGAAATACTATATTGCATGTCAGTATAAAGTTATATAAGCCTTGCTTGTTCAATATTCAATGCAAAACTTGTTTGGGTCCCTATTAAAAGGTTAATTTGTTCAACCTTGGCCCGCGGCGTTGTTCAGTTTTAAATTTTGGCCCACTCTGTATTTGAGTTTGACACCCCTGGTCTAGACAGAACAGAGTGGAAGGCGATCGTGCAAGGCCAACTGGTCTACAAATGTCGGGGCAAAAGCTGGGATGGTTTAGCTACCTTGTACTTGCAAGTTAGAATGCATAAAATAAAATAAAACATTTGTGTTCTTGTCTTACATGGGGATTGTGAAGGATAAGCAAAATAAAAAATAAATTAAAAAAAAAGTGCTGTTATCCATTAGGTGTTGTGCGACAACAGCTGGACTAGTTTTTAGGGACGGCGTGGCACAGTTGGGAGAGTGGCCGTGCCAGCAACCTGAGGGATTTTTTAGTTCGATCCCCACCTTCTACCAACCTTGTCACATCCATTGTGTCCTTGAGCAAGACACGGGGCGGTTTAGCTCGGTTGGTAGAGTGGCCGTGCCAGCAACTTGAGGGTTGCTGGTTCGATTCCCGCTTGCGCCATCCTAGTCACTGCCGTTGTGTCCTTGGGCAAGACACTTTACCCACCTGCTCCCAGTGCCACCCACACTGGTTTGAATGTAACTTAGATATTGGGTTTCACTATGTAAAGCGCTTTGAGTCACTCGAGAAAAAGCGCTATATAAATATAATTCACTTCACTTCACCATTGCTCCTGATGGGTCGTGGTTAGGGCTTTGCATGGCAGCTCCCGCCATCAGTGTGTGAATGTGTTTGTGAATGGGTGAATGTGGAAATAGTGTCTAAGCGCTTTGAGTACTTGAAGGTAGAAAAGCGCTATACATGTATAACCCATTTACCATTTTATAAGAATTTAAAGGTGAATTTTTTTCAAGAAATTAAGGCTGAATTTTGAGGCAGCATTGTATGGAATATGATGCAATACTTACATTAAATAATCAGTGCTTTCATCGACAGCTTGAGGTTCGTCGGAGTCAAACATCTCTTGAGCAGCTTCTGTCAAAGTCAAATAGTTAAACATGAAACGGTGTTTTTATAAAGAATACACCATTAGAGGTATTGTGCTCTCACCTGCACATTCCACAGCGCCTTGATTGGTTACATCCCTTGAACTCTCGTCTCTTTTTCTTTCCTTGCCGCCTCTCATCCGCTCTTCCTTCTATTAAACCACAGAGTGAGATTACAGGAAAAAAAAAAAATACCGTATTTTCCCGACTATAAGCCGCTACTTTTTTTTCTACACTTTGAACCCTGAGGCTTATAAAACGGTGCAGCTAATTTATGGACGTTTCTTCGCCAAGACCAAGATTACTTTTTTATGCATATTAGTACATGCTGTCATATTGTAATCAAGCTACCAGTGTTAGCACTAGCTAATATGCTAACACATTTACAAGTGTCTGTGTTAGTATTATCAATTTACAATGGCATTTTTTTTGTAATGTTTCTGTCAGAAAGTGTTTTCGTTTTATCTTATTCTAACGCGGTTTTAAGATGTTAGGTTGCCTGTGCTTTATTTCGGCAATCTAGTCTGTGATGTCATTTCCTGTTTGTAGCATTTTCTGCGTAATATTGGCTATTGGGTGATGGTGTAAACAGCGTTGTGTGCGTTCCTGACTAAAATGTGAGTATACGTTGAATATACAGTATCACTGTTATTAATGCTAAAATGACTATAAAGTGTAAGATGTTCCTTTTTCAGATGATACAATGGTTGATAACTGAAGTATGCTGATAGCAACCCAACCTAACCCCCCCGATCCCCGTCCTCTCCACATTTCACCCCCCGGATCGGAAATAATGCAAATACTTCAATCTATATACGCTGATGATTAACATGTGTGATGACTGTATTATGCTATTAGTATATATTTGTACCATGAATTGATTCACATGGACCACGACTTAAACACGTCAAAAAACTTATTCGGGTGTTACCATTTAGTGGTCAATTGTACGGAATATGTACTGTACTGTGCAACCTACTAATAAAAGTTTCAGTCAATAAATCAAAGCCTTAACCGAGTGTTTGTTTGCAACAATGTTTCTGCATGACGTGCACCTGGGGATAGGTTGATTGGCAACATTAAATTGGCCCTAGTGTGTGAATGTGAGTGTGAATGTTGTTTGTTTGTCTGTCTGTCTATCTATCTGCGATGAGGTGGCAACTTGTCCAGGGTGTACCCCGCCTACCGCCCAAATGCAGCTGAGATGGGCTCCAGCGACCGCCGCGACCCCAAAAAGAGACAAGCGGTAAAAAATGGATGGATGGATGGATATAATTCGCCAGCTCAACGTTTGCCCTTTTAATGGCGACATAATTCTTGTTACACAGTAGTAACCCTATCCTACCACTAGAGGGCGACATAGACCAAGTTTAAAGCACTGTCTGAATCAACAGTGCTAATTCTCCATTCATTTCTAAAGGACTGTTTTAGTAGTCCATGTACATTTTTTATTATATTAGTTTTAGAAAGGGCTTCACGGTGGCAGAGGGGTTAGTGCGTCTGCCTCACAATACGAAGTTCCTGCAGTCCTGGGTTCAAATCCAGGCTCGGGATCTTTCTGTGTGGAGTTTGCATGTTCTCCCCGTGAATGCGTGGGTTCCCTCCGGGTACTCCAGCTTCCTCCCACTTCCAAAGACATGCACCTGGGGATAGGTTGATTGGCAACACTAAATTGGCCCTAGTGTGTGAATGTGAGTGTGAATGTTGTCTGTCTATCTGTGTTGGCCCTGCAATGAGGTGGCGACTTGTCCAGGGTGTACCCCACCTTCCGCCCGATTGTAGCTGAGATAGGCGCCAGCGCCCCCCCCCCCCCCGCAACCCCAAAAGGGATTAAGCGGTAGAAAATGGATGGATGGATGGATGGATAGTTTTAGAAAACATTGTAGAGTATATTATTTATCCATCCATCCATCCATCCATCTTCTTCTGCTCATCCGAGGTCGGGTCACGGGTGCAGCAGCCTAAGCAGGGAAACCCAGACTTCCCTCTCCCCAGCCACTTCGTCCAGCTCTTCCCGGGGGATCCCGAGGCGTTCCCAGGCCAGCCGGGAGACATAATCTTCCCAACGTGTCCTGGGTCTTCCCTGTGGCCTCCGACCGTTCGGACGTGCCTGAAGCACCTCCCTAGGGAGGCGTTCGGGTGGCATCCTGACCAGATGCCCAAACCACCTCATCTGGCTCCTCTCGATGTGGAGGAGCAGCGGCTTTACTTTGAGTTCCTCCCGGATGGCAGAGCTTCTCACCCTATCTCTAAGGGAGAGACCCGCCACCCGGCGGAGGAAACTCATTTCGGCCGCTTGTACCCGTGATCTTATCCTTTCGGTCATGACCCAAAGCTCATGACCATAGGTGAGGATGGGAACGTAGATCGACCGGTAAATTGAGAGCTCTGCCTTCCGGCTCAGCTCCTTTTTCACCGCAACGGATCGATACAGCGTCCACATTACTGAAGACGCCGCACCGATCCGCCTGTCGATCTCACGATCCACTCTTCCCCCACTCGTGAACAAGACTCCGAGGTACTTGAACTCCTCTACTTTGGGCAAGATCTCCTCCCCAACCCGGAGATGGCACTCCACCCTTTTCCGGGCGAGAACCATGGACTCGGACTTGGAGGTGCTGATTCTCATTCCGGTCGCTTCACACTCTGCTGCGAACCGATCCAGTGAGAGTTGAAGATCTTGGCCAGATGAAGCCATCAGGACCACATCATCTGCAAATAGCAGAGACCTAATCCTGCAGCCACCAAACCAGAACCCCTCAACGCCTTGACTGCGCCTACAAATTCTGTCCATAAAAGTTATGAACAGAATCGGTGACAAAGCGCAGCCTTGGCGGAGTCCAACCCTCACTGGAAACGTGTCCGACGTACTGCCGGCAATGCGGACCAAGCTCTGGCACTGATCATACAGGGAGCGGACCGCCACAATCAGACAGTCCGTTACCACATACTCTCTGAGCACTCCCCACACGGTCGAATGCCTTCTCCAAGTCTACAAAGCACATGTAGACTGGTTCGTATATTATATTATATATAAAATTATATATATCCTGTTATATTATTGCATATTATATTGCCTAAATGTATCCTAATCATTATTTGTATGTGTTTTCCTTAGACGACACACACACACACACACACACACACACACACACACACACACACAAATTGTCCAACTTCACCATTAAAGAGTATCTGAAAGCCTCTCTGTGCCATACTCTCTGATATGAGTCTTTGTCCTAAAAAGATATCATATCAGCACCCTGCAGCCAGAATAACCTACTCTATCACAGTTTCAGTTTCATAAATTCCTCAGTAAATTCACCAAATCGTCACCGTGGGGATATTAAGTCTGTTTAGCTGATTGGAGACCTAGCTTCCACAGCTCGTGGGTTCATGATGATGACTTCTGTTGTGTTTGATGAACTATTTTACTGCCGTTTGGAAACAATTAAGGTATGTAAATAAATATTTGCAAAATCTTTCTGTGTAAGTAACTTATTTCATAACATATATATCTTCGGCCTATAGCAGGGGTCGGGAACCTTTTTGGCTGAGAGAGCCACAAAGCCAAATATTTTTAAAAGTATTTCCGTGAGAGCCATATAATTTATTTATTTTTAACACTTAATACAACTATATGCGTGCATTTTTAAGAAAGAACCACATTTTTAGAGTATAATACGTTTCTTATTCTTTTTAATAACTGTTATTCTGAGGCTAACCAACAATAAATAGAACACTTCTTACCATTAATGCGACTTCTTGAACAGGTGGATGGATGAAAATGCATGAGAATGTTTTATATTTTGAACGTTATTTTTGACACTGTGATTACCAGCAAAATTATTCTTTACATATCGTGTTAAGCAATGTCAGCTAAGATTTATTTGAGAGCCAGATGCAGTTATCTAAAGAGCCACAGGTTCCCTAACCCTGGCCTATAATTTGGTGGAAAAATATTGTTTTCTTTTTAAATTAAGTGAATGCGGCTTAAATACCGGTGCGCTCTATAGTCCGGAAAATACGGTAGTAATCGCCTGCTCACCTGCTCTCTGTGTTTGCTTTTCTTTCTGTTGATGGTCTTCTTGTCCTCTTTCGGTACTTTAAGAGGCCGCTCGGCGTCGGCTTGAGACCCGGCCTTTTCCTGCGAACAGGAAGTTTGCTTGTCCGCTTCAGGCTGGCAGGCTGCCGACAGGGAGTCCAAAAGCTTGCGGGGGTCCAGCGAATGTTTCTTAGAGTCGCTGTGAGCCGCTTGGGGCGACGCTCCCGACGTGCCGATGACGCTGTCGGCACCTTTGCGGGACAAGTGGGATATCCTGGTCTTCTTACTAATCATTGGGTCGGTGTGCTCCTCGGCCAGGGAATGTTTGAGACGGTGTGCCGGCGAGGAGTTGGGTGTGTCTCGGAGAGGGCTGACCCGGGTGTCGGGGACGGTGAGGAGGTTTTGTTGTGGCTGGAACAATCTCCTGCACACAACGAGAATGCGCCTAATTATCACGAGCGACAACTAACAGGTGCTGTTGTTACCTGACGAGGATCCGTTTAAGGAGCTGCTGGTCTCCTGATGTGTAACCAGGCCAGTCCTTCTGCAGCTCCTTGTACAGACCGTCCTTCAGGACCAAAGTGTTGTCTCTGTTGTTCACATGGCCCACCTGCACACAAAAAAACAACAAGGACAGGAGATGAGGAAATCGTCAGAGCTCACAGAGGACAGGACCAGGCTAGGAACCATATTTGTTATACTTGACAGGTGTTCAAAAACGACCAATTAATGCTACCTAGGGCTGGGCGATATGGCCTTTTTTTAATATCTCGATATTTTTAGGCCATATCGCAATACACGATATATATCTCGATATTTCTCCTTAGCCTTGAATGAACACTTGATGCATATAATCACAGCAGTATGATGATTCTATGTGTCTACATTAAAACATTCCTGTTCATACTGCATTAATATATTAGATTAGATTAGATAGTACTTTATTTATTCCGTCAGGAGAGTTCCTTCAGGAAAATTACAATTTTCAGCACAATCCCATTCAAGATCAGACAAACATTACAGGGAGACAGAACAGGATCGCTGACGGGTCTGCCGGCTTCCAGCGCCCCTTACAAAAAAGATGACATACAGGTAAACATGGGGGGGGGGAGAAAAGAATAGAAGATTAAAATAAAATAAAAAAAATCGGTCTTAGCCTGGGCCCTGTAGTGGGGGTGCAGACTGAGGCCAAAGGGGAAAAAAAAAAAAACAACAACTCATAGCCATAGTACACATCCCTCTTACATGTGTGTAAGAGGGAAACATCAAACATCAAAGACATTAAAGCAGCAGATACAACCAGACACTTCTACATACAGCTATGAATAAAAAGTAAAATAAACATATACACTGTGGTGGCTCATATATGCTCATTTTAAACTTTCATTCAGAGAAGGAAATCACAATAAGTCAATTGACCAAAACTGTATTTATTAAACGGTTATTAGCAGGTGACTTTTCAAATGATGCTACATATTAGCAGTAATGCTACTCTTGGTAGCTACGCTTGTGCCCCACACTTGACAAATTAAAGTTGTCTATTTGACATCTTCCCGCTTGAAGCCGAACCACCGCCAGACGTTGGACCCCCTACTGTTTTTATTGGGAATTAATTCCTTCCTTCATTTGCACCTCCTTTCTCACGTATTACCACTCGCACGGTTTTGCTAGCATCACAGTAGGGCTGGGCGATATATCGATATAAACGATATATTGCAGGTTTGTCTCTGTGCGATATAGAAAATGACTATATCGTAATATTCGATTATATGTTCTCCCACACTTGCTTTTAGCTGCGTGCATTACATTACGGGCGTTTCTCACTCCTTCTTGTGTCACCTTCTCACAGAGACGTAAAACAAGCCCGCCTTGTTACATACGTCACATACTGTCGAGTTGCCTTTAACCGCGGGCATTATATCCTCTCTCATTCTCACAGAGACGGAAACAAGCCCGCCTTCTTACATACGTCAGATACTCTCGCGAGTGTTGCGTCATACGCTCTCGCCGACCAGAGAGGTAGCAGCATGGCTAACGTTAGCTGAGGCATGTCGAGCGGAGCGGAGCTTGTGACAATACGAGAGAGAGATGGTGTGAAACTGATCACAAATGGAGGAAGAACAATAAATGCCCAAAATAAAGAGCAAGGGATCCATCATCTGGTGGTGGTTTGGCTTCAAGTGGGAAGATATTAAGCAGACAACAGCAATATGCAAAGTATGCAGCAAAAGTGTTACTACAAAAAGGTAGCAACACTATTAATTTGTTCTTTCATTTAGAAAGTCACCCGCGAGAGAATGAGGAGTATTTTATAAATACAGTTTTGGTCAATTGACTTAGTTGTGATTTCGCTCTCTGCATGAAAGTTTCAAATGAGCATATATTAATGCAGTATGAAGAAGAATGTTTTAATGTAGACACATAGAACCATCATACTGCTGTGTTTATATGCATCAAGTGTTCATTCAAGGCCAAGGCAAAATATCTAAATATTTATCGTATATCACAATATGGCATAAAAATATTGCGATATTAATAAAAGCCAATATTGCCCAGCCCTACATCACAGCTATCGTTACCCATGCTGCTACCTCTTGAGGGCGTGTACGTATGTGACGTAAGACGTGACAGTATGTGACGTATGTAAGAAGGGGTGCTGACACTCTGTGAGAAGGAGACACAAGAAGGAGTGGGAAGAGCCTGTAATGTAATGCCCGCAGTAAAAAACAACTGCGTGAGAACGTAAACTCGAATATTACGATATAGTCGTTTTCTATATCGCGCAGAGACAAACCCGCGATATACCACGTATATCGATATATCGCCCAGTCCTAATGCCACCCCCACCTTAGATTATAAATATAACCTAAATAATTCTAAATAATCACCAAGTCTACTTTAGACTTGTTCATGCACGAGAACAGCCAATTGACGCAATCGCACCTCATACCAGTTAGTGATTGCTCCTCTTGCCAATTAATGATAAACATCAACATGCATAATAAAAGGGCCCAGGAGATGTTGGGAAAAAATCCACAAAGCCAAAGTTGATATCACGCTTGCTAATGCATCAATCAATCAATGTTTATTTATATAGACCTATATCACAAGTGTCTCAAAGGGCTGCACAAGTCACAACAACATCCGCGGTACAGAGCCCACATAAGGGCAAGGAAAAACTCACCTCAGTGGGACGTTGATGTGAATGACTATGAAAGGACTGCATATGTGGGCAACACCGCCCCTCAGGGAGACCAAAAACAATGGATGTCGAGTGGATCTAACATAATATTGTGAAAGTCCAGTCCATAGTGGATCTAACATAATATTGTGAAAGTCCAGTCCATAGTGGATCTAACATAATAGTGAGAGTCCAGTCTATAGTGGATCTAACATAATAGTAAGTCCAGTCCATAGTGGATCTAACATAATAGTGAGAATCCAGTCTATAGTGGATCTTCTTAATAGTGAGAGTCCAGTCCATAGTGGATCTAACATAATAGTGAGAGTCCAGTCCATAGTGGATCTAACATAATAGTGAGAGTCCAGTCCATAGTGGATCTAACATAATAGTGAGAGTCCAGTCCATAGTGGATCTGACATAATAGTGAGAGTCCAGTCCATAGTGGATCTGACATAATAGTGAGAGTCCAGTCCATAGTGGATCTGACATAATAGTGAGAGTCTAGAATGCATGAAATCAGGCACATAATGTAGATGTGTTAAGGTAATTAATGCAGTCACTCCTCCAGCCAGGCCCTGCGTTGAGGCGGCGACTTGTCTAGGGTGTGCCCCGCCTTCCGCCCCTGTGCAGCTGGGATAGGCTCCAGCACCCCCGCGACCTCAATAGGAACAAGCGGTAAGAAATGGATGGATGGACTCTTCCAGCCAGATGTTAATTAAAACCACCACCATGCACCATACTGTATAAACAACCAAAATATCTTAAAAATGATCCATCTCACTAATGCAGAAGCACTTGTACGCATGTAGACATGTCATATAACTAGGGATGAGTACTGAATCAGGCACTTTGTTGGCACCGACCGAATCCAATTCGCATAAAGTCCAATGATGCCATGGGTTGCGCTTGACGTCACGCCCAGTTGCCTGACTGTGCACTTTGGCACTTGGCGATCACTCCAGCAGCACTGAGAGCCGACTCTGCCAAACTACCTCGGTAATGTGGCAATTTTCAATGCCAACAAAGCAATTGACTCAACAAACGCTTTAACGTAAGTAAAGTAAGGCTCCACTTCTCCAAAAAATGCACGAACTTGTTGCAAATATGCACTGGCTTTGCTATTGAAATGCTACTGATTAGCATTAGCGATTTTACAAGGCGATATCAACACCTCCAAATTTGTTAATGAAAACTACAACTACGATGCACGCTACAATCAAACAGTTGGTGCGTATAAGAGCTGGGCGATATATCGATATATCGGGTTTGTCTCTGTGCGATATAGAAAAATTACTATATCGTAATATTCGAGTATACGTTCTCACACAGTTGCTTTTAGCTGCGGGCATTACACTTCAGGCTCTTCTCACTCTTTCCTGTCTTTCCTTCCCATAGACAACAAGCGCACATTCTTACATACGTCACATACTGTCACGTCATACGTTACATATGTGTCCGCCCTCGCAGAGCAGAGAGGTAGCATACTGGGCTACGTAAGCTGCTAACGTAGCTGTACGAGAGAAAGAAGGTGCGGATCTGGTAACAAATGAAGGAAGACCTAATTCCCAATAAAAACAGCAGGGTTTCCATCATCTGGCGGTGGTTTGGCTTCAAGTGGGAATATGTCGAACAGACAACCGTAATTTGTCAAGTGTGGAGGGAAAAAGCGTTGCTATAAAAAGTAGCATTACTGCTAATATGTAGCATCATTTGAAAAGTCACTTGCTAGAGAATGAAGAGTGTTTCATAACCTTAGTAACATACCACATAGTGAAGGACGAATACTATTTGATTTCCTATTATGCAGCTCATTTTTATTTGACACTTAAAATGTCTCTGACAATCTTGCACTTTATGTTTTGGAAATGACTTGAATGTTTGTGCCATTGCTTAATAACTGTATATTAAATACACTTTTGGTCAATTGACTTAGTTGTGATTTCCCTCTCCGCATGAAAGTTTAAAAGTAGCATATATGAATGCAGTATAAAGAAGAATGTTTTAATGTGTACACATAGAATCATCATACTGCTGTGATTATATGCATCAAGTGTTCATTCAAGGCCAAGGCAAAATATCGTAATATATATCGTATATCGCGATACGGCCTAAGAATATTGCGATATTAAAGAAAGGCAATATCGCCCAGCCCTAGTGCGTAATAAGTACAATACTTACACTGCTAACAATTTTTAGGGCACAGCAAAAGACTGAACATCAAAGACTGAACTGACTTGCCAACCACCATGAACTATTCACTACTGCCATCTAACGTTTTGGACTTGCAATTCTATTGAAATGTACTGATAAAAACAAGATATAACAACTGGACAGCAGTTATCACAATCAGCTTTTGTAAAATCTTGCAATAAAAGAATTAGATTTTATCAACAAAAACTATTAACTTTTGTTAATACACAAAAGTACCAAAAATTGGTACCGTTGAGTATCGGTATCGATTCCCAGGTAGCAGGAATTGATACCATATTGGTTGAAATGTGAACGCTACACAACCCTACATAAAATCGACGAAATTTCATCACTCCTCTTGCCACTTTTTAATGATAATTACAACCATGCATATTAGAAATAACCATAGGAACTTTGGAAAATGTTCACAAGACCACAGACCTTGCTACACGTGCGCAAGCACAAGAACAGACAGACAATGTGGATAAATAAATAAATAAATGATAAATGGGTTGTACTTGTATAGCGCTTTTCTACCTTCAAGGTAGGACTGGGCGATATTGGCTTTTATTAATATCACGATATTTTTATGCCAAATTGCGATATACGATATATATTACGATATTTTGCCTTGGCCTTAAATGAACACTTGATGCATATAAACACAGCAGAATGATGATTCTATGTGTCTACATTAAAACATTCTTCTTCATACTGCATTAATATATGCTACTTTTAAACTTTCATGCAGAGAGGGAAATCACAACTAAGTCAATTGACCAAAACTGTATTTATTAAATACTCTTCATTCTCTCAAGGGTGACTTTTTAAATGAAATAACAAATTATTAGTGTTGCTACCTTTTTGTAGTAACACTTCTGATGAATGTTGTCTGTCTATCTGTGTTGGCCCTGCGATGAGGTGGCTACTTGTCCAGGGTGTACCCCGCCTTCCGCCCGATTGTAGCTGAGATAGGCGCCAGCGCCCCCCCGCGACCCCAAAAGGGAATAAGCGGTGGAAAATGGATGGATGGATGGCACTTCTGCTGTATACTTTGCATTGATTGATTGATACTTTTATTAGTAGATTGCACAGTACAGTACATATTCCGTACAATTGACCACTAAATGGTAACACCCGAATGAGTTTTTCAACTTGTTTAAGTCGGGGTCCACGTTAATCAATTCATGGTACAAATATATACTATCAGCATAGTAGTGAAGTGAATTATATTTATATAGCGCTTTTCTCGAGTGACTCAAAGCGCTTTACATAGTGAAACCCAATATGGGGCAGCATGGCGTAGTGGGTAGAGCGGCCGTGCCAGAAACCTGAGGGTTGCAGGTTCGCTTCCCACCTATGGACATCAAAGTCGCTGCCGTTGTGTCCTTGGGCAGGACACTTCACCCTTTGCCCCCGGTGCCGCTCACACCGGTGAATGAATGATTGGTGGTGGTCGGAGGGGCTGTAGGCGCAAACTGGCAGCCACGCTTCCGTCGGTCTACCCCAGGGCAGCTGTGGCTACAGATGTAGCTTACCACCACCAGGTGTGAATGAATGATGGGTTCCAACTTCTCTGTGAGCGCTTTGAGTATCTAACAATAGAAAAGCGCGATATAAATCTAATCCATTATTATTATTATTATTATATCTAAGTTACATTTAAACCAGTGTGGGAGGCACTGGGAGCAGGTGGGTAAAGTGTCTTGCCCAAGGACACAACGGCAGTGACTAGGATGGCGGAAGCGGGAATCGAACCTGCAACCCTGGAGTTGCTGGCACGGCCACTCTACCAACCAAGCTATACCGCCAGTCATCACACAGGTTAATCATCCTAGTATATACATTGAACAGCATATTGCTGTTGTCTGCTGAATATCTTCCCACTTGGAGCCAAACCACCGCCAGATGATGGACCCCCGGCTCTTTATGTTGGGCATTTATTGTTCTTCCTCCATTTGTGATAAGTTTCGCACCAGCTCTCTTTCTCTGATCGGCGAGAGCTATGACGCTAGACTCGCGAGAGTATGTGACGTAAGTAAGAAGGCGGGCTTGTTTTCCCTATCCGTCAGAATGAGAGACGAGGAGGAGGAGAAACGCCTGTTGTGTAATGCACGCAGCTAAAAGCAACTCGACCTGCCTCAGCTAACGCTAGCCTTTTTTGATTGATTGATTGATACTTTTATTAGTAGATTGCACAGTTCAGTACATATTCCGTACAATTGACCACTAAATGGTAACACCCGAATAAGTTTTTCAACTTGTTTAAGTCGGGGTCCACGTTAATCAATTCATGGTAGCCATGCTAACGTTATCTCTCGGCGAGAGCGTGTGACGCTAGACTCGCGACAGTATGTGACGTATGTAAGAAGGAGGGCTTATTTTACGTCTCTGTGAGAAGGACAGACGAGAAGGAATGAGGCACGCCAGTAATGTAATGCACGCAGCTTAAAGCCACGGTGTGAGAACATATCAATCAATCAATCAATGTTTACTTATATAGCCCTAAATCACTATAATAGAATATTACGATATATTCATTTTCTATATCGCACAGAGACAAACCTGCGATATATCGTATATATCGATATAACGCCCAGCCCTACTTCAAGGTACTCAAAGCGCTTTAAAACTACTTCCACATTCACCCATTCACACACACATTCACACACTGATGGAGGGAGCTGCCATGCAAGGCGCTAACCAGCACCTATCAGGAGCAAGGGTGAAGTGTTTTCCTCAGGACACAACGGACGTGACGAACATGGTACTAGGTGGGGATTGAACCAGGGACCCTCGGGTTGCGCACGGCCACTCTCCCACTACGCCACGCCGTCCCTAACGTGTCGTATAATCAACGTCAACGGCCCTCAGGCCAGTTATTAATGATAATTACCATCCATCCATCCATCTTCTTCCGCTTATCCAAGGTCGGGTTGCGGGGGCAACAGCCTAAGCAGGGAAACCCAGACTTCCCTCTCCCCAGCCACTTCGTCTAGCTCTTCCCGGGGGATCCCGAGGGGTCCTGGGTCTTCCCCGTGGCCTCCAACCGGTTGGACGTGCCCTAAACACCTCCCTAGGGAGGCGTTCATGTGGCATCCTGACCAGATGCCCGAACCACCTCATCTGGCTCCTCTCCATGTGAAGGAGCAGCGGCTTTACTTTGAGTTCCTCCCGGATGGCAGAGCTTCTCACCCTATCTCTGAGGGAGAGCCCCGCCACACGGCGGAGGAAACTCATTTCGGCCGCTTGTACCCGTGATCTTATCCTTTCGGTCATGACCCAAAGCTCATGACCATAGGTGAGGATGGGAACGTGGATCGACCGGTAAATTGAGAGCTTTGCCTTCCGGCTCAGCTCCTTCTTCACCACAACAGATCGGTACAACGTCTGCATTACTGAAGACGCCGCACCGATCCGCCTGTCGATCTCACGATCCACTCTTCCCTCACTCTGATAATTACCATTTTGTGGAATAGAAATAACCACAGGATCTTGAAATAATCATTGATGTTGCGCTTGCTCATGTTATGTAGATATATTTAATTTGATCGCTCCACTTGTCAGTGATTAATGTTAACCACCTTGCAAAACAGAAAAAAATACTTGAAAAGTGTTTACCTCTTCCAGCACAGAGGCCAGCATGTTTTTATCCCTGGGGGTCAGTCCGTCTTTCCGCAGTCTCAGCATCAGCTCGGGACTCTTGTACGGCCTCAGGGCCAGCAGGTGCGTCACTCTCTCTCTGATTGACCGCTGCTGCACCTCGCCCACGCTCCTGCCGTTGGACACGTCGGCGCCCTTTGTCTTCCCCACGCAGGCACCTGCCGCCTTGATGCCGCTGAGGAGGGACTTGGCGGAGCGCCGGGGTTTGGTGAGGCTGGCCAGGGCCGGGGCCGGGGCACGCACCGTCACCTTCTTGCCTGCAGGGTTAGCAGCAAAAGGAATCAGCATGCTAATGCAAACAACAGGCAATGGCGCAAGACTCGCATCATTAAAGGTAACCACATACACTCAACTGTGTTGCTCTTTTTAAAAGGCAACTCATTACAAAGTTTCGGCGTATGGTCGGAGGTTTTGAAAAGCCATTAATTAAAATAGCATCAATATTATTATCACTACTATTATGTAGAGTACAGGCCAAAAGTTTGGACGAACCTTCTCATTCAATGTGTTTTCTTTATTTTCATGACTATTTACATTGTAGATTTTCACTGAAGGCATCAAAACTATGAATGAACACGTGGAGTTATGAACTTAACAAAAAAGGTGAAATAACTTAACATGTTTTATATTCGAGTTTCGGCCGTTCGTATATCCGACTATAGTGTAGCACAGGGGTGCCCACACTTTTTCTGCAGGCGAGCTACTTTTCAATTGACCAACTCGAGGGGATGTACCTCATTTATATATATATCATTTATATTTATTTATTTATGAAAGAGACATTTTTTTAAACAAGTTAAATGTGTTTAATGATAATACAAGCATGTGTAACACATATAGATGTATTTCTTTCACGAAGACAAGAATATAAGTTGGTGTATTACCTGATTCTGATGACTTGCATTGATTGGAATCAGACAGTAATGATGATAACGCCCACATTTTCAAATGGAGGAGAAAAAAAGTTGTCCTTTCTGTACAATACCACATGAAAGTGGTTGGTTTTTGGCATTTAATTCATCCAGCTTCCATACACTTTCCAAGAAAAACATTGGCGGCAAATTCCGTAGCTTGCTTGATTGACATTCACGGCACCCGAGGGTCTTGTGAGATGACGCTGGCTGCTGCCAGTTCATTATTATGAAAAAATGACAGAGAGGAAGGCGAGAAACACTTTTTATTTCAACAGACTTTCGCGCCGTCCCTTCCGTCAAAACTCTAAAGGCCGACTGCACATTTCCTATCTTCACAACAAAAGCCCTGCTTCATGCTGCCTGCGCTAACAAAATAAGAGTCTCGGAAAGCTGGCGTGCACAAGTGATGTGCACGCCAGATTTCTGAGGGATCGCTTGTGCACGCCAGTTTTCCGAGACTCTGTATTTAGTTAGCGCAGGCAGCATGAAGCAGGGCTTTTATTGTGAAGATAGGAAATGTGCAGTCGGCCTTTAGAGTTTTGACGGAAGGTACGGCGCGAGAGTCTGTTGAAATAAAAAGTGTTTCTCGCCTTCCTCTCGGTCATTTTTAATAATAATGATCTTGCAGCAGCCAGCGTCATCTCACAAGACCCTCCAGTACCGTGAATGTCATTTAAGTGACGTCTTGGTGAAGATTGATGATCACTAATTTTCAGGTCTATTTTTTTTAAAAGCCTGGCTGGAGATCGACTGACACACCCCCCGCGGTCGACTGGTAGCTCGCGATCGACGTAATGGGCATCCCTGGTGTAGCATGTTTAGCTATTCCTCCCCTACCTCCAGTGATAATGGTACATGTAAGAAACGTAGTTCATTTGCAGCCATTTGTGGCGAGGATTATCGAGTTGAGGATGTGTTTGTTCGCTTGTCGCTGTCAAAATTGCAGGACACAGCTAGAACATGTCATCAACAAACACTATCACAATATAACGCAAGTAAAAAAAAATCTATATTTTCGGCTAAATATACATAATTAATATTGTTTATATTCCACAACCCTATGTTGTTGTATGTGATATATGGCCTCCAGACTCTTGGACGCATTAAAATAATCCCCTCAATTCCCCCCAAAAATGGATTAACTCGCTGGAATATAAAGACAATATAACATACATCCATAAACATGGATGCATATGCAAAAGTGCAATATATTTATCTGTACGGTAGGGGTGTAACGGTACACAAAAATTTCGGTTCGGTACGTACCTCGGTTTAGAGCTCACGGTTCAGTTCATTTTCGGTACAGTATAAAAATCAACAAAATATACATTTTTGGGTTATTTATTTACCAAATTTGTAAACAATGGCTTTATCCTTTTAATATTGGGAACACTATAATAATTCTGCCCACGTTAATCCACATTAAACTGCCTTAAGTTGTTGCTTTGATTAAATAAAATGAAAAAAACTTTCTTCTACATATAAAAAGTTTCACATTAAACAGTTTCCAGTGAAACTGTTTAATGTCAACTCATCATGCTTAATTTATTACAGCATTTGGGAAGCCTGTAGTTGACTTTTATTATGTAAATATTGTATTTTTATCAACATGTGATAGCAGGGACCCTGCTATTCAAAACTAGGCTGCTAAATGATTCATGTGAATTTAGCTGAAAAATAGTACAGTTGCAATAGGAGAGACTATTTATCCCTAAACACAATGGAGTTCAATGAAATAACAGACAGACAGGGCTTTGCTGCCCCTAAATCACGCACATGCATGCACGCAAACACACACACACACACACACGCATGCACACGCACACTCACACACACACACAGAAAAATGAGTTAACGTTACGCTAAAAGCTAATTAGCCTTCATCTCAAGCCTATACTGTGAGCGAGCTGAGCTGCAGTTTAAATTTCTTGTAGGTCAACGGGCTCATAGTGATGTTTGTAATAGTTGTGACTGGGAAGTGTTTAGTATAATTTGGGTGGAGTCCGCTCCTCCCCTGCTAGACGAATATCTGCTCGACGCTAAAGCACTGACTACATCGCTCTGAAGTCTGAATACGCACTGCTGATTGGCTGTTACATCGCTCTGAATACGCACTGCTGATTGGTTTTGTATGTAACCAATCAGATGGTTGTGTGGGCGGGACAATGAGGCAGAGACAGAGGCAGAAAGCAGAGCAGCTTTTGAAGACTTCTGCTTCCGAACTTGTTCGGTACGCCCGCGTGCCGAACCAAAACCCCCGTACCGAAACGGTTCGATACAAATACACGTACCGTTACACCCCTACTGTACAGTAATCTATTTATATCTGCACCTTATTGTTTTTTTATCCCACACTACCATGAGCTAATGCACCAACATTTTGCTCTTCGCTGTACTGTAAAGTTCAAATTTGAATGACAATAAAAAGGAAGTCTTTAAGTCTAATTACGTTATTATGTACCGTATTTTTCGGACTATAAGTCGCAGTTTTTTTCATAGTTTGGCCGGGGGTAGGACTTATACTCAGGAGCGACTTAAGTGTGAAATTATTAACACATTACCGTAAAATATCAAATAATATTATTTAGCTCATTCACATAAGAGACTAGACGTATAAGACTTCATGGGATTTAGCAATTAGGAGTGACAGATTGTTTGGTAAACGTATAGCATGTTCTTTATGTTATAGTTATTTGAATGACTCTTACCACAATATGTTACATTACCATACCAGGCACCCTCTCAGTTGGTTATTTATGCGTCATATAACGTACACTTATTCAGCCTGTTGTTCACTATTCTTTATTTATTTTAAATTGCCTTTCAAATGTCTGTTCTTGGTGTTGGGTTTTATCAAATAAATTTCCCCCCAAAAATGCGACTTATACTCCAGTGCGACTTAAATATGTTTTTCCCATTCTTTATTATGCATTTTCGGCAGGTACGACTTATACTCCGAAAAATACTGTAAATTCAAAATTGGTGTAAATACTATGACATGCGTTTGTAGAAGCTTTCATTTAAACACAGCCCAGATTAGAACATTATAAAAGAGGGGGGAAACCCCCACTCATCCTACCTTGGAAGCGGCCGCCTTGCTTGATGACGATGGCTCCCCTGCTCCGGGTCTCCTCCTCGGCCTGCGCCATGCTCTGCAAGGCTTTGTTGTACGAATCATCCGTTGCCTTGACCGTCATCTTCTTCTGGATAACGCCGAGACATGACAGCTCCTGCACAGCGCTGCAGGAGGGGCGAGAGAAGGGTGGTGCTTTAACAGTTTGAGGACATTTTGTGACTACTGTATATGCTTGTTGTCCTCAATTGGACAAAGAGCAACTGATTATATTTTGAGAGGGTGATACAAATCTTTTTTACTATGTTATATGGCTCGACTTCTTTGTGTGCGTATGCTAGCAGCCACGCCTCTGCCCACAGAGACGAGAAGAGGGTTTGTGTTGGTGTCCTTTCACTATGGACCAATAGCAACAAGCTCAAAAATTTACAGGTGGATTTAGATGAAACTTTTAGGAAATGTCAGAAATGAGATAAAGCACAAGTGATTCGATTTTGGGTCTAATACGAATCATTGTCTGGAAGAGTCTTTACTATTAGGAGATGTAGTTTGCACTCTTTACAAGTGTTTTTCTAGTTAATACTGTGGAAGGTAGCACTGATCATTAATGGATGTAAGCTACATTCTTCATTTTATAATTATAATTTTTCATCATTGTTGAATAAAAACAAAAACACTTTGCCAATATCTCACGTAACGCATTAAAATAATCCCCTCAATTCCCCCCAGAAATGGATGAACTGGCTGGGATATAAAGACAATATAACATACATCCATAAACGTGGATGCACATGCAAAAATGCAATATGTTTATCTGTAAAGTAATCTATGTATTTCTTTCTGCACCTTATTGCTCTTTTATCCTGCACTACCATGAGCTATTGCAACAAAATGTAGTTCTTATCTGTACTGCAAAGTTAAAATTTGAATGACAATAAAAGGAAGTCTCTAACATCATGTGTGCATCTTTTTCCAGAGAAAAAGTTGTTCGCAGTCCAAAATGGTTCCTCTTCTGAGGCACTAGACTGTACTATAAATGATGAATACAGATTACCGTTTTTTATTTTTATATTTTAGACCTAAATGATCATTACATTTTACACTAGATATGCTTACAAAATAAACACTTATTCACAATATAAAATAAAGTATAATACTTATTATAATAATTAATATAATTATCCATCCATCCATCCATTTTCTACCGCTTGTCCCTTATGGGTTCACGGGGGGGCTGCTGGAGCCTATCTCAGCTGCATTAAGATGGTAGGCGGGGTACACCCTGGACAAGTCCCCACCTCATCGCAGAATACAATTGTCCAAAATATGATTTATACACATTATAAAATAATTGTTTTTATAAATAATAATATTATATAAAACAATACAGACATTATAAAATAAATTATGATTAATAAATACAATTGTCTAAAATATTTATTTATACATAAAAAGGATTAAATGATAATATATACATTTAATTGTCTGAAATGTCTATATTATAAAATTAATAATGAATCTAATCATATAAAATAATATACACATGATAAAATAAACAAACAATTTTGAAAACATTATATACATAACAAAATAAATTATTAGTGAATATAATCATCTAAAATAATATATAGTATGAAAATAAATTATAATAAATAAAAATAATTGTCTAAAACGTATACATATTATAAAAATCATCACAAAATTAAAAAAAAGTAATATACTGATAATAATAATAGTAGTAATAGCAATAACAATAACAGTAATGACTATTTTGAACATATAGAGTATTTTTTTTCTGTGTGCTTTGTGGTTTCGTTTGTACCCTTTGCTGCTGAATTGTTGGATGCAGTCAAAGCTGCCGTGCGGATTTTCCTGGGCAACGTTTGTCACGCCAAACATGAAGATCCTTGCTTCGCCTCCCTTTGTAGAGCAAGGGATTGTGATTTTCTGCAGTGAGAGAAGGGGAATATTTTCATTTAGGACAAAAAAAAAAAAAAGTAGGAATTATTCTATTAGGAAGGGAAGTAGACTCAAAAGTAATTCTCACCCCCTGGTTCCCATTGAAGCAGACGGTGAGAGCGGGGGATGAAGCCTAAAAAGAAAGGACAGCACAATTTAAGGACAGATCTCACAAAATCAGACCAAAAAACATAAAATAATTATTTCAAACACTTGTTTTTTCTCCTTTTTCTGCCCCACAGTCCTCAAGCACCCATTCATTGACGCCACCCACCATGTTCCAAATGTGTGTTGAAATGGATGTTTAAAGTATGATTAATTCAGTATGCAAGCGGATTGTTTTTCCCCTTTCTTCTTCTTCCCCCAGCTTGACAGCAGAACTCTGTAATCATTCCACATGTCGTTGTCTGGAAAGGACTTCTGTACATATTGTTTCTCTTTTAACTGATCCATTTATTGGTGTTACTTTCCAAAGCGAGCGGTCACAAACATGTCTTAACTAGTCCCTGCAGTCGTTATATTTGTACTTTTACAAAAAAGGAACCCCCACATAGTGTTTGCCATATATTCCTGGGTTTCCCCGAATGTAACTGATGGTGGCGCACCACCATGACTAAATCAAAGTCGCCACAACTTGAAAATAAGGGTTCTTATGCATTTAAAAAAGTAACATACTGTATCTTAGCCTCCAGAAGAAGTCAAAAGCTATTTTTTAACTTTTATTGCCAATGTTATGCTATCAACCAGTCAAATTCCAACAGGTTTTACTTCCAGTGCAAACACTTTAGTCTCTGTGCTTCCATCCATCCCTCTTCTTCTGCTTATCCGAGCTCGGGTCGCGGGGGCAGCAACCTAAGCAGGGAAGCCAAGAGTTTCTTCTCCCCAGCCACTTCGTCCAGCTCTTCCCGGGGGATCCCGAAGCGTTACCAGGCCAGTCGGGAAACATAGTCTTCCCCGCATGTCCTGGGTCTTCCCCGTGGCCTCATACCGGTTGGACGTGCCCGAAACACCTCCCATCTCATCTGGCTCCTCTCGATGTGGAGGAGCAGCGGCTTTACTTTGAGCTCCTCCCTGATGACAGAGCTTCTCAACCCATCTCTAAGGGAGAGCCCCGCCACCCGGCGGAGGAAACTCATTTCGGCCGCTTGTACCCGTGATCTTGTCCTTTCGGTCATAAACCAAAGCTCATGACCATAAGTGAGTATGAGAACGTAGATCAACCGGTAAATTGAGAGCTTTGCCTTCCGGCTCAGCTCTTTTTTCACTACAACGGATCGATACAGCGTCTGCATTACTGAAAACGCCGCACCGATCCGCTGGTCGACCTCACGATCCACTCTTCCCTCACTCGTGAACAAGATTCCGGGGTACTAGATCTCCTCCTCAACCAGCATCAAGAGTTGCAACTTGGGGGTTAAATCACTAAAACATGATTCCCGGGCGCGGCCACCATTGCTGCCCACGGCTCCCCTTACCTCCCAGGGGGTGATCAAGGGTGATGGGTCAAATGCAGAGAATAATTTCATCACACATTGGTACTTTAAATGCCGACTGAAATGAGATTTTCTTATTTAAACGGGGATAGCAGGTCCATTCTATCTGTCATACTTGATCATTTCACGATACTGCCATATTTTTGCTGAAAGGATTTAGTAGAGAACATTGACGATAAAGTTCGCAACTTTTGGTCGCTAATAAAAAAGCCTTGCCTTATCGGAAGTAGCAGACGATGTGCGTGTGGAGCTCCTCACATTGTTTACAATCATGGCCACCAGCAGCGAGAGCGATTCGGACCGTGAAAGCGACAATTTCCCCATTAATTTGAGCAAGGATGAAAGATTTGTGGATGAGGAAAGTTAGAGTGAATAATAGAGAAAAAGAAAAAAAAAGACAGGGCAGTGGGAGCGATTCTGGAAAATCCCTTATCTGCTTATTGTGTTACTAGTGTTGAAGTGAGATTATACTGTCGTACCTGAAAGTCGGAGGGGTGTGGTGACCGCCAGTGTCTCTGAGGGAAGCCACGCAGCTGCCTCTTTGACAGCTGCAGGAAGAACGACGAAAGCTCCGCTCATGTCTACGGTAAGAGCCGACTTATTACTACAATTTTCTCACCGAAACGTGCCGGTTGACATGTGATCGGGAACCATGTCCGCTTGACCGCTCTGTTCCATAGTAAAGCTTCACCTTCGGGAATGTAAACAAGGAAACACCGGCTGTGTTTGTGTGGCTAAAGGCAGCTACAATACACCGCTTCCCACCTACACCTTTCTTCTTTGACGTCTCCATTATTAATTGAACAAATTGCAAAATATTCAGCGACACAGATGTCCAGAATACTGTGTAATTATGCGATTAAAGCAGACTTCTTATAGCTGGGATCGGGCTGGAAAAAAATGTGCCGCTACAACGCAAGACGTCACACGCACGCGTCATCATACTGACGTTTTCAACAGGATACTTCGCGGGATATTTAAAATTGCAATTTAGTAAACTAAAAAGTCCGTATTGTTGATATATAGACTATCAGACTGCGTGGTCGGTAGTAGTGGGTTTCAGTAGGCCTTTAACTTGAAGTGTTTTATATAGTTAAAAAAAAAATCATAATATGACCCTTTTAATGGGTCAGCATGGAATGCAGGTGTGCAAGCAGGTGGTTTCCCTCGCTACTCTCATCCTTACGCTGACCTGTGGTCGCCATAGTTACGCACCATGACGTCACTGGAAAGTCCAACAAGGAGAAGATGGGTGCTTTTCAAAGTTAGTGGGATGGCCCATTTGTAACAACCGGGAGGTGCGTCAATAGAGGAACTTCACACTCACTTTACCTCGATTCCAGCACCACTCACAGCTAAAAGTCGTCCAAATTAACCGCATAATTACACAGTATTCTGGACATCTGTGTTGCTGAATCTTTTGCAACTTGTTCAATTAATAATGGAGACGTCAAAGAAGAAAGATGTAGGTGGAAAGCGGTGGATTGCAGCTGCCTTTAGCAACACAAACACAGCCGGTGTTTCTTTGCTTGTTGTGAAGCTTTAATATGGAACAGAACGGTCAAGCGAACATGTTTCTCTACCACATGTCAACCGGCAGGTTTTG